>NC_062280.1:122210642-122514996 GCF_902655055.1 Lutra lutra | reverse complement strand
AATTAAAGGACAGAGAAAATAAATTGAGTCCAGATATGTTTAGGTATTAGTTATCTCTTTGAAAATTTTAAAGAAAAAAATTTTTTAAAAAAAGAAAAATTACTGTTATTTATAGAGTTTTAAGTCCTAGAAGTTACATCATAACATTTATGTATTTTGTATACAATAGCAAAATATGAAGATCTCTATGCATTCTCTTACAATCCCAAACAAAATGATTCGGAACGACTACAAGGTTGGGAGCTCATTGATCTTGCTGAGGAATATAAGAGGATGGGAGTGCCAAATTCAAACTGGCAGCTGTCTGATGCCAACAGAGAATACAAGGTAACTCAGCAACATTTTTGTTTGCTTGTTTTTATTTAAATTCCAGTTAGTTAACATACAGTGTGATACTAGTTTCAGGTGTACAGTATAGTGATTCAGCACTTACATACAACACCCAGTGCTCGTTACAAGTGCACTCCTTAATCCCCATCACCTATTTCCCCCATCCCACATCCACCTCCCTTCTGGTAACCAGTTTGTTGTTTATGGTTAAGAGTATGTTTGTTGGTTTGCCACACTCTCTTATTTTCCCCCTTTACTCATTTGTTTTGTTTCTTAAATTCCATATAATGAGTGAAATCATATGGTATTTGTTTTTCTCTGACTGACTTATTTCAACTTAGCAACCTTTGGAGAAATTCAGAATATGTTAGTACTGAGATGGAGAGTGTCATAGTAGTATAGTAAATTGTCTGTATATTGTTATGTACTGTTCTTGCATTTAATAAGTCTTAAAGTTTTTTAAAGGTGATTTTTAACCTCATAGTTTTTGAACTGTGTGTAGAATGAATATGTTTTATTTGATTTTTACAGATTTGTGAAACTTATCCCAAAGAACTTTATGTTCCCCGAATAGCAAGCAAACCAATAATTGTTGGTAGTTCCAAATTCCGGAGCAAGGGAAGATTCCCAGTTCTTTCCTATTATCATCAAAATAAAGAGGTAAGAAAGAAGATTTTTTTCTTTTTTTATTTTACAAATGTGGCATAACCCCTCTTCAGGTTTAAGTGTCCAAATGAACACTCATTTTTACATAGGAAGGTCATTATTATAATGTTGCTGATAGAGAAGTGTTGGCTTTTCTCTTGATTATGTTTTTGAAATTTTAAAATTACCCTAATGTATAGAAACTTTCATACTTTTCATCTTTCTTTCCTCCTCCACCCTCCTTCAGCCTTTTCTTTCTTTTAGTAGGGACTTGAGAATAATGAGATGAGTGAACAGATAGGTTCTTCTTTCCTGTGGTTCTCTCGATCCTGCTTATATTTGGGAAGAGAAGATAGCTTTGACAAACCAACTATTGAGAAAAAGAAGAGAGCCAAGGGTATTTCAGGCTCACAATTTTTATAGAAAGCACTTCTAATCAGAAGGATTTTGCAGTACGAAGAGGTGGAGGAGACATCTTTATACTGAGATGCTGTAATAGGGATTGCTCATTACAGCAAAATTTTCCTTTGTAGCTTATAACAGTAGGTCACAGGGTACTATGTGTTAGATGCTTTATATGCAAGAAGTCCCATGATAATTTTATAAGGTAGGCTCTGCTAATTACCTGTAACTTTCAACCTGTGAAGAGAGGGTAAATCACTTTTCCTATATCAACAGCCAGCCAGTTGTGGAGTTTAGCTCTGACTCCCACTGCTTGTGACCTGATTTTTTTCTCAGGAAGCTTTTTGAATCTTTTCTCCCCAGTGTTCTGAAATTTCACAGTGAAGTCCATGGCGTGTTTTTTTAAAATTCTATCTAGAAACTCACTTTTGGGAAATTACTTCTCTATTTCTGTGGTAACTTTCTCTCTTCTGTTACTTTTCTTTGTACTTGTGTTTTGTGTGTGTGTTAGTTGGCAAGTGGGCTTTTGTAAACCTCCGTTTTTCTTAATTTTTTCTATTTTCCATCTCTTTCTAGTTTTTAGAAGATTTCCTTGACTTTGTTTCCAGGCCACATCTTTATTATTTTTTTATTTTTTATTTTAATTTTTTAAAGATTTTATTTATTTATTTGACAGAGAGAGACCACAAGTAGGCAGAGATGCAGGCAAAGAGAGGGGAGGAAGCAGGCTCCCCACAGAGCAGAGAGAGCCCGATGGCGGGGCTCAATCGCAGGACCCTGGGATTATGACCCGAGCCGAAGGCAGAGGCTTTAACCCACTGAGCCCAGGCGCCCCGTCCACCTCTTTATTTTTGCTATTCCATTTTTTAAAATCTAAATACTCCTTCCTATTTTCTGAACTTTTTTTTAAAAAATTTTTATTTTTTATAAATGTATAGTATATTTTTATCCCCAGGGGTACAGGTCTGTGAATCGCCAGGTTTACACACTTCACAGCACTCACCATAGCACATACCCTCCCCAATGTCCATAACCCCACCCCCTACTGTCAACCCCCCTCCCCCCAGCAACCCTGAGTTTGTTTTGTGAGATTAAGAGTCACTTATGGTTTGTCTCCCTCCCAATCCCATCTTGTTTCATTTACTCTTCCTTAACCTTCCCCTTAACCCCCCATGTTGCATCTCCACTTCCTCATATCAGGGAGATCATATGATATAGTTGTCTTTCTCTGATTGACTTATTTCACTAAGCATGATACCCTCTAGTTCCATCCACGTCATTGCAAATGGCAAGATTTCATTTCTTTTGATGGCTGCATAGTATTCCATTGTGTATATATACCACATCTTCTTTATCCATTCATCTGTTGATGGACATCTAGGTTCTTTCCATAGTTTGGCTATTGTGGACATTGCTGCTATAAACATTCGGGTGCATGTGCCCCTTCGGATCACTACGTTTGTATCTTTGGGGTAAATACCCAGTAGTGCAATTGCTGGGTCATAGGGTAGTTCTATTTTCAACATTTTGAGGAACCTCCATGCTGTTTTCCAGAGTGGTTGTACCAGCTTACATTCCCACCAACAGTGTAGGAGGGTTCCCTTTTCTCTGCATCCTCGCCAGCATCTGTCATTTCCTGACATGTTAATTTTAGCCATTCTGACTGGTGTGAGGTGATATCTCATTGTGGTTTTGTGTATTTCCCTGATGCCGAGTGATATGGAGCACTTTTTCATGTGTCTGTTGGCCATCTGGATGTCTTTGCAGAAATGTCTGTTCATATCTTCTGCCCATTTCTTTTTTTTTTTTTTAAAGATTTATTTATTTATTTGACAGACAGAGATCCCAAGTAGGCAGAGAGGCAGGCAGAGAGAGAGACGGGGAGGCGGGCTCCTTGCTGAGCAGAGAGCCTGATGCGGGGCTCGATCCCAGGACCCTGAGATCATGACCTGAGCTGAAGGCAGAGGCTTTAACCCACTGAGCCACACAGGCGCCCCTCTTCTGCCCATTTCTTGATTGGATTCTTTGTTCTTTGGGTGTTGAGTTTGCTAAGTTGTTTATAGATTTTGGACACTAGCCCTTTATCTGATATGTCGTTTGCAAATATCTTCTCCCATTCTGTCAGTTGTCTTTTGGTTTTATTAACTGTTTCCTTTGCTGTGCAAAAGCTTTTGATCTTGATAAAATCCCAATAGTTCATTTTTGCCCTTGCTTCCCTTGCCTTTGGCGATGTTCCTGGGAAGATGTTGCTGTGGCTGAGGTCGAAGAGGTTGCTGCCTGTGTTCTCAAGGATTTTGATGGATTCCTTTCTCACATTGAGGTCCTTCATCCATTTTGAGTCTATTTTCGTGTGTGGTGTAAGGAAATGATCCAATTTCATTTTTCTGCATGTGGCTGTCCAGTTTTCCCAACACCATTTGTTGAAGAGGCTGTCTTTTTTCCATTGGACATTCTCTCCTGCTTTGTCGAAGATTAGTTGACCATAGAGTTGAGGGTCTATTTCTGGGCTCTCTGTTCTGTTCCATTGATCTATGTGTCTGTTTTTGTGCCAGTACCATGCTGTCTTGATGATGACAGCTTTGTAATAGAGCTTGAAGTCCGGAATTGTGATGCTACCAACCTTGGCTTTCTTTTTCAATATTCCTTTGGCTATTCGAGGTCTTTTCTGGTTCCATATAAATTTTAGGATTATTTGTTCCATTTCTTTGAAAAAAATGGATGGTATTTTTATAGGAATTGCATTAAATGTGTAGATTGCTTTAGGTAGCATAGACATTTTCACAATATTTATTCTTCCAATCCAGGAGCATGGAACATTTTTCCATTTCTTTGTGTCTTCCTTAATTTCTTTCATGAGTACTTTACAGTTTTCTGAGTATAGATTCTTAGCCTCTTTGGTTAGGTTTATTCCTAGGTATCTTATAGTTTTGGGTGCAATTGTAAATGGGATTGACTCCTTAATTTCTCTTTCTTCTGTCTTGTTGTTGGTGTAGAGAAATGCAACTGATTTCTGTGCATTGATTTTATATCCTGACACTTTACTGAATTCCTCTACAAGTTCTAGCAGTTTTGGAGTGGAGTCTTTTGGGTTTTCCACATATAGTATCATATCATCTGCAAAGAGTGATAGTTTGACTTCTTCTTTGCCGATTTGGATGCCTTTAATTTCCTTTTGTTGTCTGATTGCTGGGGCTAGGACTTCTAGTATTGTGTTGAATAGCAGTGGTGATAACGGACATCCCTGCCGTGTTCCTGACCTTAGCAGAAAAGCTTTCAGTTTTTCTCCATTGGGAATATTTGCGGTGGGTTTTTCATAGATGGCTTTGATAATATTGAGGTATGTGCCGTCTATCCCTACACTTTAAAGAGTTTTGATCAGGAAGGGATGCTGTACTTTGTCAAATGCTTTTTCAGCATCTATGGAAAGTATCATATGGTTCTTGTTCTTTCTTTTATTAATGTGTTGTATACATCACATTGATTTGCAGATGTTGAACCAAGCTTGCAGCCCTGGAATAAATCCCACTTGGTCGTGGTGAATAATCCTTTTAATGTACTGTTGAATCCTATTGGCTAGTATTTTGGTGAGAATTTTCGCATCTGTGTTCATCAAAGATATTGGTCTGTAGTTCTCTTTTTTGATGGGATCCTTGTCTGGTTTTGAGATCAAGGTGATGCTGGCCTCATAAAATGAGTTTGGAAGTTTTCCTTCCATTTCTATTTTTTGGAACAGTTTCAGGAGGATAGGAATTAGTTTTCTTTAAATGTTTGGTAGAATTCCCCCAGGAAGCCGTCTGGCCCTGGGCTTTTGTCTGTTTGGAGATTTTTGATGACTGTTTCAATCTCCTTGCTGGTTATGGGTCTGTTGAGGCTTTCTATTTCTTCCTGGTTCAGTTGTGGTAATTTATATGTCTCTAGGAATGCATCCATTTATTCCAGATTGTCAAATTTGTTGGCGTAGAGTTGCTCATAGTATGTTCTTATAATTGTCTGTATTTCTTTGGTGTTTGTTGTGATCTCTCCTCTTTCATTCATGATTTTATTTATTTGGGTCCTTTCTCTTTTCTTTTTGATAAGTCTGGCCAGGGGTTTATCAATCTTATTAATTCTTTCAAAGAACCAGCTCCTAGTTTTGTTGATTTGTTCTATTGTGTTTTTTTTTGGTTTCTATTTCATTGATTTCTGCTCTGATCTTTATGATTTCTCTTCTCCTGCTGGGTTTAGGGTTTCTTTCTTGTTCTTTCTCCAGCCTCTTTAGGTGTAGGGTTAGGTTGTGTGCTTGAGACCTTTCTTGTTTCTTGAGAAAGGCTTGTACCGCTATATATTTTCCTCTCAGGACTGCCTTTGTTGTGTCCCACAGATTTTTGAACCATTGTGTTTTCATTATCATTTGTTTCCATGAATTTTTTCAATTCTTTAATTTCCTGGTTGACCCATTCATTCTTTAGAAGGATGCTGTTTGGTCTCCATGTATTTGGGTTCTTTCCAAATTTCTTCTTGTGATTGAGTTCTAGCTTCAGAGCATTGTGGTCTGAAAATATGCAGGGAAGGATCCCAATATTTTGATACTGGTTGAGACCTGATTTAGGACCCAGGATGTGATCTATTCTGGAGAATGTTCCATGTGCACTAGAGAAGAATGTGTATTCTGTTGCTTTGGAATAAAATGTTCTGAATATATCTGTGATGTCCATCTAGTCCAGTGTGTCATTTAAGGCCTTTATTTCCTTGTTGATCTTTTGCTTGGATGATCTGTCCATTTTAGTGAGGGGAGTGTTAAAGTCCCCTACTATTATTGTATTATTGTCGATGTGTTTCTTTGATTTTGTTATTAATTGGTTTATATAGTTGGCTGCTCCCACGTTAGGGGCATAGATATTTAAAATTGTTTGGTCTTCTTGTTGGACAGCTCCTTTGAGTATGATATAATGTCCTTCTTCATCTCTTATTATAGTCTTTGGCTTAAAATCTAATTGATCTGATATAAGGATTGCCACTCCTGCTTTCTTCTGATGTCCATTAGCATGGTAAATTACTTTCCACCCCCTCACTTTAAATCTGGAGGTGTCTTCAGGTTTAAAATGAGTTTCTTGTAGACAACACATAGATGGGTTTTGTTTTTTTTGTCCATTCTGATACCCTGTGTCTTTTGATTGGGGCATTTAGCCCATTAACATTCAGGGTAACTATTGAGAGATATGAATTTAGTGCCGTTGTATTGCCTGTAAGGTGACTGTTATTGTATATTGTTTCTGATCTACTACTTTTAGGGTCTCTCTTTGCTTAGAGGACCCCTTTCAATATTTCCTGTAGAGCTGGTTTGGTGTTTGCAAATTCTTTCAGTTTTTGTTTGTCCTGGAAGCTTTTTATCTCTCCTTCGATTTTCAATGATAACCTAGCTGGATATAGTATTCTTGGGTGCATGTTTTTCTCGTTTAGTGCTCTGAATATATCATGCCAGCTCTTTCTGGCCTGTCAGGTCTCTGTGGATAAGTCTGCTGCCAATCTAATATTTTTGCCATTGTATGTTACAGACTTCTTTTCCCGGGCTGCTTTCAGGATTTTCTCTTTGTCACTAAGACTTGTAAATTTTACTGTTAGGTGACGGGGTGTGGACCTATTCTTATTGATTTTGAGGGGGGTTCTCTGCACCTCCTGGATTTTGATGCTTGTTCCTTTTGCCATATTAGGGAAATTCTCTCCAATAATTCTCTCCAATATACCTTCTGCTCCCCTCTCTCTTTCTTCTTCTTCTGGAATCCCAATTATTCTAATGTTGTTTCGTCATATGGTGTCACTTATCTCTGGAATTCTCCCCTCGTGGTCCAGTAGCTGTTTGTCCCTCTTTTGCTCAGCTTCTTTATTCTCTGTCATTTGGTCTTCTATATCACTAATTCTTTCTTCTGCCTCATTTATCCTAGCAGTGAGAGCCTCGATTTTTGATTGCACCTCATTAATAGCTTTTTTTATTTCAACTTGGTTAGATTTTAGTTCTTTTATTTCTCCAGAAAGGGCTTTTATATCTCCCGAGAGGGTTTCTCTAATATCTTCCATGCCTTTTTCGAGCCCAGCTAGAACCTTGAGAATCGTCATTCTGAAGTCTAGATCTGACATACTACCAATGTCTGTATTGATTAGGTCCCTAGTCTTCGGTACTGCCTCTTGTTCTTTTTTTGTGGTGAATTTTAACGCCTTGTCATTTTGTCCAGATAAGAGTATATGAAGGAGCAAGTAAAATACTAAAAGGGTGGCAAAGACCCCAGGAAAATATGCTTTAACCAAATCAGAAGAGATCCCAAATCGTGGGGGGGAGTAATGGGATAACAAGAGGTTCAGGGGAAAAAAAAAAGAAACAATTAAAAAAAGAAAATGAATAAAGAAAAAATATAAAAATGAAAAAATATATATGTATATTAGATAAACTAATTAAAAAACGTTTAAAAAGAAAAGGGTAAAAGTTAAAAAAAAATTAGCAGAAGAAAAAAAAATTGAAAAAGAAAAAAAAAATTAAATTAACTGCAAGACTAAAGAATCATGGGGAGAAAGCGATGAGTTCTGTGATTTGTTTTTTCCTCCTCTGGAATTCCACTGCTCTCCTTGGTACTGAAACTGCACTCCTTGGTAGGGGAACTTGGTCCTGGCTGGGTTTCTTGTTGATCTTCTGGGGGAGGGGCCTGTTGTAGTGATTCTCAAGTGTCTTTGCCCCAGGCGGAATTGCACCGCCCTTACCAGGGGCGGGACTGAGTACTCAGCTCTGTTTTGCTTTCGGGAGCTTTTGTTCCCTGAGCGCTTTCCGTAGAGTTCCGGAGGACAGGAATGAAGATGGCGGCCTCCCAGTCTCCGACCCGGAACAGCCGAGAACTCGGGTCCCCACTCCTCAGTGCGCCCTCAGAGAATAGCACCCAATTACTCCCGTCTCCCTGGCCTCCGGCCGTGCTCCGAGCTCACCGAGCCTGTAACCGGTTCAAGGTAACCCCGAGCTGAGAGCTCACTGCTTGGCTCTGTCTCTGTAGCCAGCTTCCCCGTTCTAATACCTGCAAGCTCTGGGACTCTCAGAAACCCCCGATCCTTCTGTGACCCTGCAGGACCTGAGGCCATGCTGACCCCACGTGGGCTTCACCCCGGTTTAGCCTCTGGAGCGATGTCCCTCAGCGGAACAGACTTTTAAAAGTCCTGAATTTGTGCTCCGTTGCTCCGCCGGGAGCTGGCCCCTCCCCGCTCGGTCTATCTTCCTGTCGCTTTGGATTCACTTTTCCGCCAGTCCTACCTTTCAGAAAGTGGTTGATTTTCTGTTTCTAGAATTGCTGTTCTTCTCTTCGATCTCCCGATCTCCCGTTGGATTTGTAGGTATTTGCAATCTTTAGATAAGCTATCTAGCTGATCTCCCGCTACCTGAAGGAGTCTCAGCCTGCTACTTCTCCGCCATCTTGACTCCTCCCCTATTTTCTGAACTTTTTAGACACTTTTATATTCTTGGCTATGATGACTGGGTTCTCTGAAGATGTTAAGGGTATTTTTAAAAGAATTCTTTTGCTTCCCACATTAGTTGTCTGTTGCTCAGAGTTCCTTTTTTCTGTTTATTTTGTTTTTTTGTTTTTCATGTCTTTCAAATATCTGATTCTTGGCTGGGCTCTTGTACTTAAAAAGTGAAGTACCACAAGCTTTTTAGAAGTTTGTGTGCAGGAGTGATCTCTATCTTTGGATTCTTTCTGTTGTTAATTTTCATCCCAATATGTGTGTTAGTTCTGTCTAGGATTCAAGTGTGGGAAGGTAGATGGGAGGATTTCACATTTTGTTTTGTAGGCTTTACTTCATCCTCTTGTTTTTTGTGGGGCAGGGGGGCGCTGGTATAGAGCTTCACTCCCACCTACATCTGTGCATATTGTTCAGAGTCTTTAGGTTAATCCTTTTCATAGAATAAACTTTGTATTCAGGGCCAGCGAAGATCTGGAAGCCTTAACCAGTCGCTATATGGATATTCAACCAATTCTATTTTCAGTTATAGTCCAGATCAGGCTTTTAGAGGTACCAAATCATAAGCCTTTCTGGGATTTAGCTGCTCAAAATGCTTATTGTGGACTCCTAACAAGTTGACAATTTTCTCTGTTCTGGTAAAACTAACTTCTCAATCTGCTTTCATGTCCTGACATTTTGTTAACATCTCTATTTTTCTCTCCTTTTCCATTCTCTTTGACCTTTTAATTTTATACATTTTAGATGTCCTAATTAGAACTTTAGTTGGGTTTTAGAAGGGAGCCAGAGGTAAAAAGTAAAATTTTAAACAGAAATTCCTAATCTGTTCTTCATAACAAAGTCATAGGGAATGATGACTGGTTATAGTCTCTGTTTGACACACCCATGTTTGTGTACCTTGTTTATTGGAAAGCTAGGCTGAAAACAGATATTCAATGCCTAACTTAACAAATCAGAAAGTACGTCTGAAAAGAATTTTATATTTTATATTTCATTTTCTTCTATTTTATTTAATTCACATGGTTTTATTTTGTGTGTGAATTTAAAATGTGTGAGTTTATGTATACTTTTTTTCCCCTTAATGATACTATGGTTGGAATGATGGGCTATGGTTAAGTTGAAGTTGGTATGGGTGAGATTGGAGAAAAAGTATATGTGTCTAAATCTGCTAATCTCTTTAAGACTTGGAACAAGAGTAAATATCTAATCCACCATTCACTACTTCTAACAGATATTTTTGTCCTTTTAGATTTATATTTTAATACAAACTTGAATTGAAGTTCATTTTTCTCATTTTATATAAAGATTGCTGATTCCTAAATAGAGATCTAAAGACTTTTGGAATATAAAAGCTCAAATGTTACTATTTTAAAAAATCCTGTTCTTAAAAAAAAAAAAAAATCCTGTTCTACCTTTATTGATTAATCCCTTACTTGAACTTGAGTTGAAAGTATCTTGTAATCTAGAGCATAGCATGAAAGTATCTTAGTAGGATACATGATAGAGAATTGATGAAGTGTTGCTTCTTAGGACTTAAGATTTTTTTCATCAAACTACATAAGGAGGCATTTCAGTTTTCCAGAAGAGAATATTGGGAAAACTTATGTAACATCAAGATGTTCACATAGTGTTTAATTAAAATAGGATTTCAAAGTTAATGTCTTCGAATTGTCCTGCCAACTTTTAAACAGATTACACGTTTGATTTGAACTTTTGTTTTTCTTTTAAGCGTTTTTTTAAGACATGTTTTAGACATCTTTGGATAATCTGTTGTTTTCTGTCCTTTAAAATTAGGCTGCCATTTGTCGATGTAGTCAACCACTATCAGGATTCAGTGCCAGGTGCCTGGAGGATGAACATTTGCTTCAAGCCATTAGTAAAGCCAATCCAGTCAATCGCTATATGTATGTCATGGATACCAGGCCCAAAGTATGTGTCTTGAATCTAGTACAGTCTGTTAGTTTAATTATCTTTGTTACTTTAATTAATGAGAGTTGATTAGCTTGCCCATATTTAACCTGTTTGAATCCCAGTTTTAAATTAACTGAGGCTAATGACACTGAGGAAGGCAGTCTTTAAAAGAATACCAACTAAGGAGTTTCCCAGATGGTGATATCTTATGTCTTCTGATTTATGTATAAATTTAGAAAAACAGATTTTTATGTTGGGAACTCTTGATCATGTGGAAGTCTTATATTATTGTGAAGAAATATTAAATAGTGTGTTGTGAAAAATTAGAAAATCTTACTAATTTTTTCGGTAGAATTTTTAGTTGTCAAAACACTTCATGATAAAATAATGGGCATTAACTTGAAATATTCAAGAAAATAAGGAAAATAGAAAACATTGAACTAGAGAATTTTAAATAGTGAACAGGAAATAGTTGTTCTGTTAGGCATCTGTAATGTTAGGTTCAATTTTTGTCATTGAGACAAATGTCAGAATCCCTTTTTCTTTTTATAAACACAGTTAAGCAACTAATTCATATAGGATCCTGAAACTAAAGTAATTAAAATCTTCAATGGTAATAGCTAACATTACTTTTAATTTTTATTATAGCATCGAATGCAGAGCTGGTGGGCTACACAAAAGGACATTGGCAGAATTATAGTGAGGATTTCTTCAAAAATCTGGAATGATGAGAAAATAAGAGAAAGCGATGAGAAAAAGCGAGTGAGCGATATAGAGCACAATTCTAGGCAGCTTTGTTGAAAGGAATGGTAGCTGTTTTAGAAGTTATTCTCATCATTATTCATTCTCACAAAAGATAATGGAGGAAACAAGATGAGATTAACTTGAGTAAATTAAGTATTAAAAACTAGAAATTGATAATTTGATAATTTTTTATCTTGTTAATAAGAAAAGACTTTCTTAGAAGTCAAGAATGTTGGTGATATCTCTTGTAAGACAAATTTTATTTTTCTTCCTTTTTTAATCTGGTGGATTCAATGGTCAGAATTACTTTTAGGTGATAATAGATATAAAAGCTGGTTATAATACAAGTTTCGGAATGTGAAGCCTGGGGATGGATGATCCATTTCCCAGGACCTGCTACCTCTTATCTGTATTATTGCCTTCTACACAGAATACAGGCCTTTCGTAGATTGCTTTGTTTGTACTGTTTAAACTTCAACTTAACTAGTAATAATGCGGAAGCATTTTAATATCTAACTCTCACCTTAGTCATCATAGGTGCTGAATAACC
This sequence comes from Lutra lutra, assembly GCF_902655055.1. Lineage (NCBI taxonomy): Eukaryota > Metazoa > Chordata > Mammalia > Carnivora > Mustelidae > Lutra > Lutra lutra. Next base: position 122,502,941 of record NC_062280.1, on the reverse strand, counting down.
AGTGAGTCAGTAGGTAGAGTTGAACTTCCTTGTTACCAACCTGGGCCCCCATCTACTGAATGAAAAGCTACTTTGTCTTCCAATTTAGATTTTGTTTCATCCAAGTGCATAAGAATATTTTGTAAACTGTTATAATGTGCAATATGAAATCCAAGTCTGAAAAAATTAAACATACCAAATCTTAAATGAGCCTCTGATAGCATTTGATCTAGTGACCAAAAACAAAGACCATGGGCCTACTGGAGGTCTGTTTTCTCCTTAGAGACCAATTTTAGCCCAGTCCTTGGAGGTGTATCAAGCTAATGGGTTATATGCCATGGTATATACTGTGTGGGCCTCCAGTAATTTTTAATACGGAGGATCTCAGATAATCTGACATGTCTTTCACATCTGATTTTTCAGGGTCCCTGTGGCTCTCTGAATGATCATGTGTTCCCCAGGCTTGCTCTGAAATGAATCTAATAGGTTCATTCTGTAACAGGAAACTTCCCAGCTTGGCTCATCTCTGAATCATTTAGGATTCAGATGAGAGATACTTCTTTCCTTTTTAAATTTTAAAATATTACAAACATATGGAAATCTGAGTAAAAACATAAGTGAATTAGTTTCATAAATTATATGTGGGGGAACTTCTTGTCTGACCTTTCCATTATATAGCAATCATGCTGTTACTTTATGTAAAGTGTCCTTTTTTACTCTTAATAACATATATGACACTTTTGCTTTTTAAAAAAATGGTAGCATATTCAGTTCAGAGTTCCTTAAACTCTGCTAAAATGTGGTTTATTTAGTATTTTCATGATTTTTGGTAAACTAGGTTAAGTGATAAAAGCAATTTGTCTCTAAATTTCTAAAACTTTATATTTTAGCTGAATGCAATGGCCAACAGAGCAGCTGGAAAAGGTTATGAAAATGAAGACAACTATTCTAACATTAGATTTCAGTTTGTTGGAATTGAAAATATTCATGTCATGCGGTCCAGCCTTCAAAAATTATTGGAAGGTATGATTATTTTTTGCCTTTGAGGCAACTTTGTCTAATTGAAATAAAATGTTAGCACATTATAAAATTTAAAATGATGTAATTTAAAATTTCCCTATATGCACATTCAAAAAAGTAAAAAAAAAAAGGAAATTAATAATATGTTTTACATAATGTATTAAAACATGTTAACATATAATCAGTATAAAAAATCAGTAATGACACATTAGTTTTTTTCCTTTAAGTCTTAAAAAATTGATGAGTGTGTATTTTACACTGTTAAACCACATCTCAGTTTAGACTACCCATGTGTCAGTTTGGGGAGTGGCTACTGTATTGGACAGGACAGTTCTAATGGTTCTGCAAAAAAAATGGTTATTATTAGATAAATATTCTTGCTTAGTGTGTCCAGTGAAGATTAGTTGAAAATAATGCTCTGTTTTAGTATTAAAGTATCTTTCCAGTCGTGGTGTGGAGTTTTAACAATTAAAATATCAGACTTTTAAATACTTTGTACTCCAAATTTTTTTAAAGAGAGATTAGAGCTTTTTTTTTTCTTTTAAAGATTTTATTTATTTATTTACTTGTCAGAAGAGAGAGAGAAAGGGGCGCCTGGGTGGCTCAGTGGGTTAAAGCCTCTGCCTTCGGCTCAGGTCATGGTATCAGGGTCCTGGGATCGAGCCCCGAATCAGGCTCTCTGCTCGGCAGGGAGTCTGCTTTCTCCTCTCTCTCTGCCTACCTCTCTGCCTACTTGTGATCTCTGTCTGTCAAATAAATAAATAAAATCTTAAAAAAAAAATCTTAAAAAAAAAAGAAGAAAGAGAGAGAGCACGCAAGCGGGCAGAGTGGCAGGCAGAGGCAGAGAGAGAAGCAGGCTCCCTGCCGAGCAAGGAGCCTGATATGGGACTCCATCCCAGGATCTCGGGATCATGATCTGAGCCAAAGGCAGAGGCTTAGCCGTCTGAGCCACCCAGGTGTCCCGAGAGATTGGAGCTTTTTTTAAGCCCAAGGAATGGCAAAAAAAAATGTACCTGAAAAATCCAATATTGAGGTCTTAATAGCATCTTTTCATTTATACAGTCTCTTTTTTTATTTTGTCCTCTTCCTCCCAGTTTACTCACTTAAAGAGGACTTGAATAGGAGAAGTGGAGACTCTAGCCACATTCTAATGAAATGTTTTTTTCCCCTTCATAGTCAATGGTACCAAAGGGCTTTCTGTCAGTGATTTCTACTCTGGTTTGGAGAGCTCAGGATGGCTTCGCCATATCAAAGCTGTTATGGACGCTGCGATCTTCTTAGCCAAAGTAACTCTTCTTTGTTCATATTTTGTTTGGGGATTTATAATGGTTAGGAAGGAATGAATTTATTCTCTTGGCTGCTGGTGCTGGTACCCTTTCCAGTCAGAGAACTTTTATGTTTTACCTCTTTAATGAGGCTTACTTTAATTTGAGGTTTTTTTTTTTTTTTACATTTTATCTTAGGTTAATTTGAGTTTTAAAAGATCACATGGCACTTCATGTAAGGACTTAAAAAGAAATCACCAGACACTTGGAAACAACAATTTTGGTTTTGTTTTTTGTTTGTTTTGTGTTTTGTCTTGTTTTTTGGAAATTATGCTGTGACAGCATTATCATTGCAGTCCTTGCTCTTCTGTGTAATGCAATACTTGCTAGTGTAGTTTTTAAGTAGAATTTAACTGATGTACCAGAAATGTATTCTGCTGTAATCTAAGTATGTGATCTTTCTTTTCAGGCAATAATGGTTGAAAATGCAAGTGTGTTGGTACATTGTTCTGATGGTTGGGATAGGACTTCCCAGGTTTGTTCCCTTGGCTCTCTTTTACTGGATTCCTACTACAGAACAATCAAAGGATTCATGGTAAGGAGTTATTTGGCTAGACCAGTGATTCTCAAATAGGAGTGATTTTTGTCCTCCAGGAGACATTTGGCAATGTTAGGAGACAGTTTTGGTTGTTACGAAGAGAAGGGCGCAACTGGCACTTAGCTGGTAGGGGCCGGGATGCTGCTACTGTTCTGTACTACAGAGGTTAGCCCCCGCAACAAAGACCTAACTGGCCCAAAATGTGTGTAGTAGTTGTGGTTGAACAACCTTGAGTTAGACTGATTTCCATTTGTGCCATCTGTTTGACAACAAGTTTTAAATTTAAAAGTTTTTTTTTTCTAAAATGTTATAATAGAAATATTCAGCATTTTCTCCTTCACTTTTATCCGACAAATGTGAGTGATGTAAAACAAGGCACAAATAAGAGTACTTAAAAATTATGTTCTAGAGCAAACTTTGTTTAAAATGCCTTCGTTAGTTAATTATAATTACACATTAGGAAGCATGTTTTATATCCGAAGATTAAATTTCTAGTTGAATAGATTTTCTGCTTTGTGAAGCTAAAGCCCTGCCTCCTGTTTTTTGTTTGTCTTTTGACACATGATCAGATTAACTTATGTTTTCAAAATTTACATCTTAATTCATGGCAACTAAAGTAAGCGAAGAGATGGTAGAAAGTTTTCATTGGTTTAGAATAATGAAATGCAGTGCCATCTTAAAGCAGGGAAAGGTTTAACATCACTAGATCCCTTTCAGCACCATTATTTGATGGCACTAACATACTGAGTCTTGGACAGGCTGAATGGAAGTGCCACTAATAGCTTACCATAAGAGTGTAAGATGAGGAATACTTTCTCTGCCATGTTTGGCTTTAATTGCTTGCTAGACATTGAAATGAAATCATGTAATAAATGCCCAGGGACAATGTGAGAGCTTCCCAGGCAAAAGGAACAGTGAGAACCAAAGCATAGCTCCATAGGCTGAATGCAGGTGATGTGTGATGGCTGGAGTTCAGGGTGTTAGAATGGGACACTTGGGAGCAGAAGGATATGGTGGTATGAAAGCTTCAGGAAGAGAAGACTGGAATTTGGCCTTTAACCTTTTCAGGTAGTGAGAGCCATTAAAGTACTTTAAATAGAGGAAACAGTAACTTGCTTGGATCTGCTTTGTAAAAAGACAGCTTGGTGTCCTAGGTGGAGGGTAGTAGAAATGGAGGCTGGGAGACCAGTGTAGAAACTGGTAAGATAACTCAGGAGAGAAAAGAGGGCCAGGAGTAAGGCCATACCACGTGAATGCAAGAGGTAATCGGTTCAACCTCCAGGGATGTTGAGAAAGTAGAATCAGTAAGAATTTCTGGTTTGGATATGGAAAAGAGAGGAGGCCTCTTCCAGGATGAATTAACATCTCTGGACTCAGTTGCTAGGATGGGTGCGCATTCTCTTGCTCCCTACTGAGAGAAGCAGAAGTCTAAATTCAGTGAGAAAGATACTGAGTTGAGTTTTAGATGTAGGTGTGTAGATAGGCCGAGAGCCTGCAGTAAAATCTGGAGCTCCAAGTCTGAAGACCACTTGTCTGTGGTCCAAGCCTGAAGACCACAGGTGTGGAAGTGGCAGAGCTAGGATTTGAGCCCATGCAACATGGTTCCAGATAACTGTATCTTTCTCTATCATTATATGGCCTTCTGGAAAGATTTACAACAAGGAGAAGCTAAAGGTGGCTGTTTTTTTAAATCCCTGGCAGTGAGTACTACCTCCCTTGCTCCTTTTGGGGTGACTTTCTCTGTCTTTTCATTTTGTCCAGTAGGAATTTAACCTCCCTGTCCAGAGTGTACACAGCTGAAAGTAAAGATCATGTTGCCTCTCAGTGCATCTTTGATGAATTTTCTCCTCTCCCCTTAGTTGTGGACTTTGTCCTGTCAGTCTTCTGGCCGATTTCTGGGTATTTAGGATGATTTGATAATTATCTATTTGTGTTCAGCTGACAAGACCAGCCTAGGATCCACCTACTCTGCTGCCATCTAGCTTTCCCCCCAAAGGTGGCAGTTTTGACACTGTAAAGAATGTACTTGGTGATTATATAATGAAATTATGAGATACGTTAAATACTAAGAAGATATGTTGTATAAATTAGACTGAAAAAAATTAGAAGCCTATTACTTCAGTAGAGTTGTGACAGAGAAAACAGATAAAGACAGTCCATTCAAGAGGTTAGATATCACCATCTGAATTTGAATATACACTCTTTATTGGTGTTTTTATCATTCTTTTTCTGGTAAGTACTATGTAAGTAATATACAAGTAAGCCAAAAGTTTTAAAGCATACACCCCAGTCTACCACCCACAGCTAACACTGTTAACATTCTGATTTACATTTTCTTAGCCTTTTTCTATGCAGATATCATCATTAGACATACAGAAATGTAAATGCGTTAGCACTTTATAATATGTAGTTTTCACTTAAAATGTAATAAGTACAACCTAAATGATTTAAGTCAAAGGACTACTGTATTTCTTTTAAGTGTCATTTCTACTCTTTGTTATACCAATCTCTAATCCAAGGTCTTGCTATCTTTTGTCTATAATTACACAAAATGTAATAAGTACAATCTAAATGATTTAAGTCAAAGGACTACTGTATTTCTTTTAAGTGTCATTTCTACTCTTTGTTATACCAGTCTCTAATCTAGGTTCTTGTTATCTTTTGCCTATAATTACACAAAAGTATGTTTTGTTTGCAACCATAAGTTAAAAGTGTAAATGCTGTTAAGATAATAGGACTCAATCCATTTTAAACAGAAGAAATTAAAAGTAGTTGTAAAATGGATTTTGCTTTTTCTCATTAAGGTTTTAATAGAAAAGGATTGGATCTCTTTTGGACATAAGTTTTCAGAGAGGTGAGTCATAGTTTTACATTTATATATTTTGTAAAATTAGTAAAACCATTTTAGAGTGCCAAAATATTTCTGTTCTTCATGAACTTGCATAGGTGAGAGTGCTATTGTTTGTTTGTTTGTTTTTGTATGAAAACCGATTCAGTGTTTTTCTGTGATTTCTTTCAATTCTCAGACCTTTGTTAATTTTTGTGGCAGTTTATTACCTTCCTTTTTGTCTGGATTGTGGTACTTAGAAGGTAATAGACCCTTTAAAGTTGTGGTTGAAAACTCATAGATTTAAATTGTTTCAAATAAAAACATTATGCTTTTATTATGACAGTAGATATTGTGTTTTAGGTTCGTGTGTGTGTGTTTAAATTTGACAATACCTGAATAATTGACTTCTTTCAGAGGCATTTTTAAAAGCTTGTACTTTCTGGGGGCGCTAGGTGTGGCCATTTGGATGGTGACCCAAAGGAAGTCTCACCGGTGTTTACTCAGTTCTTGGAGTGTGTGTGGCATTTGACCGAACAGTTCCCACAAGCCTTTGAATTCAATGAAGCGTTTCTTCTTCAGATCCATGAACATATTCATTCATGCCAGTTTGGAAACTTCCTTGGAAATTGTCAGAAGGAAAGAGAAGAGCTCAAGTAAGATAGTTTGCATAAAATGGGCTCTTTTTTTTCCTAATTGGTTGAAGTCTAACATAAATCATAGTGGAATATAATAAAATATCTTGGCAGTATATAATAGAACTTAATTTTATTTTAAAGATTTTATTGTCTGGTATTTCTGAAGCTAAGTACCCTCTATCCCTCATATCCTGAGGTTAATAGTAAAAACACATTTTAAAAATTTGTTTTGAAATGAAGCGTACATACAGAAAACTGATATGGCATAAATGTGGAGCTCAGTAAATCTGAAATTCATCCATCTATGTAACCAGCACCCAGAACAAGAAACCTTACCAACACCCTGGAAACCGCCATCCTACTCCTTTCTATTCTGAATATATATTTAGAACAGAAAAATCTTAACATTATTTCATTTCTTAGAAAGTATTGGTCACTAAGCTTTAAGGTTTGGTAAAGGATTTAAAAACTGTTGGTTTTAAGGTAAAATGAGGCCTTATAGTTTTCCTCACATTTCTAAGCAGATAATTCTTTGGGGAAAATAGATCTATGTTGGCTGTAGTGTGTCTGTCCCTGAGTTGGGTTGCATACCTCTTCTTTCCTAACCAGTCTTGGGGAGTAGAGGTTTCTGGCTAAATTTTGGTGCAAGGGAAATGTGGGGTAAGGCTGTGAGAAGTGATTAAATATAAATTTTTTTTTAGGTTGGGTTTCTGAATTTAGATTTCTTAAAAGTCAATAAAGAGCAGTTAGAGAGTCTTGAATGTCCAAGTGACATATTAGAGAAGCTAAATCTGGTAGTAGTTTGAAGACAGCCACATATTCTTAACTCTCAGCAGAGTTGAAGGCAGAACTGAGAGCACTTGGAAGATTCTAAAGATGTGTAAAGGGAATTACAAGTGGAACAAGAGTATGACAGAGGTGAACAAATCCAAGAGCATTCAGACTTTAGCTCTGTGCTATAGTAAAGGACCAGAGGACTCTTTTTTTTTTAAGTTTATTTATTTATTTGACAGACAGAGATCACAATTGGTCAGAGAGGCAGGCAGAGAGAGAGGAGGAAGCAGGTTCCCTGCTGAGTAGAAACCCTGATGCGGGGCTCAATCCCAGTACCCTGGGATCATGACCTAAGCCGAAGGCAGAGGTTTTAACCCACTGAGCCACCCAGGCATCCCAGACCAGAGGACTCTTAAGAGTACAGAGCTCTTTTAGGAATAACTCTTCTCAGTCTGGGCCACACATCCTCTTCTAAAGGAAGATGTTAATAAAAGCACTTATTTCCTAGTAGTTTTTCTCTTAAGAACTTATTTATTGGTCATCTTAGGAGTCATAGAAAAATGATCAAACTCCATTTTTCCCCATAATCCTATCTATTTTATGTTTATTTGGTAAATATACTATCTAAACCATTCTACCCTTTATCCACTTACTTCACTTACTCTTAGAGTTGCAGTATGATTGGCATCTTTTTACTGTTGAATAACATTCTGATTTTTCCTAATTCCCTTTTTGCTACTCTCTCTCACTTACATTTATTCCTGCTTTATTAATACATGTTACTACAACCCAGATATAGGGCTAAGAGAATGAGGCCAAAGAGTGATACACATGTCTACTCTGTATACATGTGTATGGTGATTTGAAATAGGTATAAGAGACCGTGTTTATGAAACTATGTGAGTTGATAGGAATCTCTTAATGTGTGTGTTTGTAAGAGAATGGTAGACCTGTGTTATGTTCAGAGAGACATGGTTTTATTTATTTCATGCTTATAAGTGAAAAGAGAAAAGGAGAATACACAATTCAGAGACAAGGTGAGGTTAGGTTGCAAAGAGAAGAAAAAATTAAAACTTAAATCTACTTGGGAAACAATTGCCTGATTTATAAAAATAAATATTAGCATCTGTGGAAAAGATCTTCGTTTTTCTCATTACATTAAGGTTAAAGGAAAAGACTTACTCCCTGTGGCCATTTCTCCTGGATGACCAAAAGAAGTACTTAAATCCTCTCTACAGTTCCAAATCTCCGAAATTTGCAGTTTTGGAGCCAAATACAGTATCTTTCAATTTTAAGTAAGTTGGCATCATTGAGGTATTTATACTTGATTTTTCTCAAACACAATTTATTGAGTTGTTGTTTTTTGTTTTTGTCATAAAGGTTTTGGAGAAACATGTACCACCAATTTGATCGAACATTGCATCCTAGACAGTCCGTTTTTAATGTAATTATGAATATGGATGAGCAAAATCAACAGTTAGAGAAAGATATTAAAGACTTAGAATCTGTAAGTATTCTGAAGCGTCTAATGTAATATACTTGGAATATTAAATTGGTGTATTTCCTATGTTCTCAGTGTAAATTTGTATATATAGAGAGCTCATAAGTACATTACTGTTTCAAAATCAGATCTCCTCTGCTTTCAGTAGGTTAGTTTGAATTGCTTTCCCTGAATTTCAACATTGAAGTATTCAAAGTACAGTTGACCCTTAAACAACATAGGTTTGAACTGCACAGGTCCACTTACAAGTGGATTTTTTTCGATAAATAGAGTACAGTACTGTAAACGTACTTATTTTCTCTTGTGATTTTCTTAGTAACATTTTTTTTCTCTCGCTTACTTTATTGTGAGAATACATATTAACACAACTTAAAAATATGTGTCAATTGACTATTTATGCTATTGGTAAGGTTTCCAGTCAACAGTAGACTATTAGTAGTTCTATTTTGGGGGCATCAAAAGTTATATGTGGATTTTTTATTGCATGAGGGGGTTGATTCCTCCAACCCCTGTGTTGTTCAGGGGTCAACTGTATAGAGAAAAGTAGAGATATGAACATAATAAATACCAGGGAATCTACCACTAGCTTTGTAAGATTTTAACATTTATCATACTCGCCTCAGATCTTTCATGTTTTTGTTTTAAGAAATGAAATATATTTGAAGAAATTTACCCCTCTATAGCCCTCCCCATCTACTTTGGGCTGAATTTGTTGTTAATTGTTCCCGTGCATATTTTTCTACTTCTGCTATATATGTTTTTATCCACAATTTATAATACTGTTTTGTGTGATTTGAAATATTTTTATTTTATATTGAAGTACAAAAGAATATATTTTTATAAGGTATAAAAGAGCAACAAATCATGAATGGCCATGTACCCCTCACCCAGCTTAAGGAACTGTTTTGAAACTATATAAAGATGGTTATATTGTCATGCTTCATTTTATCCATATTGTTTTGAAATTTATCCATGTTGATACATATAGCTTTAATTCATGTGTTTTATTAATAACTACTATATAACATTCTCTTATATGCATATATCACAGTCTGTTCAGCCTCTGCAGAACATTTAACTTGTTTTCAATTTTAGATTTCCATGATAACAAAGGAAGTTGAATGACTTTTAAAATATTTCCAGGCCATTTCATTTTTCCTGTTCTCTGAATGGCCTATTCAAACTTCCACTCATTTTTCTGTTGGCATATTTGCCTTTTCCTTATTGATCTGTTAAAATTCTTTATATACCAGACTTTAATTCTCTGTTAGATATATATATCGATATAGATATATATATAGATATAGATATCTATATATATATCGATATATATCTATATCTATATATATCACAAGTGGTTTTGTTCAGTTTGTTCTCATCTTTTCCATTTTATGTATGGTGTGTTTTGTATAGATGTTACGACTTTTAATGCAGTCAGATTGATCAGTCTTTATGTTTTATGCCTTCTTTTGTATCTTGTTTAAAAAGTTTCTCTCCACAGTAAGACTTTCTTGTAATTTTTTTCTCTGTCATCACATATGAACAAAAAGGATCAGTGAGTACATACTTTAAAAATCCTAGACAGTTGTATAACTCACTGTCGTGTCTGCCTGTCAGGCAGGGCTGTTCCTTAGGGCTTTCCTTATCCATCTCTTGGATAAGAAGGTAATTAATGATTGCTTGAGGAAATGATAGGAGGGTTGTGTAAAAAGAGAAGCAGATCCGAGACATAGGTAAATATAGGCAGAGTGACCAGAAATCAGTCCAAGGATTTGGAGAGCATGATACTCTGCCAAAGAATACTTTTTAAAATCTTAGATTGTGTTTGAAAAAAAATTCTGTTGGGACACCTGGGTGTCAGTTGAGCGTCCAACTCTCGGTTTCGAATCAGGTAATGATCTCACAGTCATGAAATCAAGCCCTGAGTTGGGCTCTGCGCTCAGTGGGGAGTCTGCTTGAGATTCTCTCTCTTCCTCTCCCTCTGCCCCTCCCCTGCTCTCCTGCTCTCTTTCTCTAAAAAATATATAAATAAATCTTTAAAAAAAATAAAAAATTTAAAAATATTTTAAAATTCTGTTGTGTTCTAAAAGCTGGTTATGTTCACCTAACAAATCATTGTAAGAAAACCATGTAAGGAAGTTCTTTAGGTAAGTAAGTGTGTGTTTGCTATATTATACAACTATGATTCAGGGTGAAGTCTCATATACCTTTCTTTTATTATAAAATACTGTCTTTTTTACTTCCTAGGTAATCTATGCCTTTTTTAAATATCAAGACTTAATGATCTTTTGCAGTCAAGCATAATAACCATTTCCCACTGTAAAAGTTGTAAACAGGATTCTCAACCATCTTACTCTTCTGCAGTAGACTTTATTTCTTGAGATTTAACTTTGTATTTATAAAGAGAGAACATTTATAAAAGCATGGTTTCTTCTTTCATCTAAGCTATGTTGAACATATAATGTGTGTAATTAGTAATTGTTTTCAAATTTGGATTTGTTCTAGAAAATTAAGCAATGTAAAAACAAGCAAACAGATGGAATTCTCACCAAGGAGTTACTACATTCAGTTCATCCTGAATCACCTACCCTCAAAACTTCCTTGTGTTTTAAGGAGCAAACTCTGTTGCCTGTGAATCATGCTCTTCGAACTATAGAGGGCAGCAACCCAGCAGATAATCGTTACAGTGAATACGCTGAAGAGTTCTCCAAGTCGGAACCTGGTGTGGTTAGCTTGGAGTATGGTGTGGCCAGAATGACCTGTTAGATCCATAGAGTATTTTCTGGACTGACTGTAATGCAAGAAGTGGATTCTTGTGAGAGTGATCTGTGCACATGACCAAAAGGAATTTGTCAAGTAATGATCTTAGAGCTTAATAGTTGAAGAAAGGATAATAACTGCTCTTGTGAGAGAAATAAGTCAGTTTAATTGCATTTCCAGCAGAGAATGACTTTCAGTTCTTAAAGAAATGAGTGGTGGTGGCAGATTCATTCAGAACACAATTTGTACTGTATACTAGTGAATTGACATTTCTGTATGATTTATATGTTAAAATTACAGCCAAACATGAATAACCTTCCTTAACTATAATTGTCAGGAAACAAAACTCGACAAAGTACTCCCTTACTTAATAATTGACATGGCATGTACTTTTGATTATGTAACTCAGTAACTATGGGTATTTACATATTTTGCCTATTAGTAATGTTAACGTTGAAGTGCCATGAAAAATACTCTAAGAAAGCCTTAAAATCTCGGTTTATTCTTTACCCTTAAGTTTTATAGCTAAGAGCAGGTTTTGGTTTTTTGGGTTTTTTTTTCTTTTGGTCAACCTTGCTTTATTTGGAAAGAATTGCAACGTCGTTCCTACGGGGGCTGCATGCTACAGCACTCCTGTGGAAACAGATGTGCACGTACATTGTTAAGTTCATGGTCAGCTGCTCCCACGTCCATATTCAAAATTAACGAAACTGAAGGTCTTATTCTGATTACAGTTTATGCAGTACTACCTTTGATGACATTATTTACAACTTAGATTATTGATCTCTTGAATATGTACAAACATATTTGAGTATCTTTTATGTATGGATTACTGCATCCTTTTAATTCTTACTTTGTGGCTTCAGTTGGCTTTATTCTTTGGATAACTGTGTAACTTTAAAAAGCTAAGGCTCTAAAACTGTTCTTAGATGCAATGAAGAGTGTGTGTGTATACACACACACATACTGTTTATCTCTCAGTGAGTTGCTCTTCCTAGAACAAACTCAGTTTCCCCCAAATTTTGGGGTTAAAAAAGGGAAGTACTAATAGTTTAGATTTTGCTTGGTTGCATGAATTTTAAAGCAGCCATTTCTATGTGGAACATTTTTTTCTTCTCTGTTAACATAGGAATAAAAAAGGAAAATTAAGAATAGCCTAGTACAAAGTTAATGTTTAGCAAAAACAACTTCAATGCTAGGAAAAGTTTCATTTTGCCATGTTAAATTAACTGTTCTGTGTGCTAGTAACATATCTTTAAATGACAAAAAAAAAAAAAAAGGCAAAAAAAAACAAAACAAAACCAACAATTCACATGCAATTGATGGTATCACCCAGCTGGCTTTAAAATTGAAGGTTTCAGTAACATGACTGGCAAGAGGTATGATTCAAGGGTAGTAGGAAACCTGGGTAGAATCCCTAATGCTTCTCTTTACTGTACTTATATCTATTATATTAGTTTTGAGCATAAATATCTTTTTCAAATGGAAAAAAAGCTTTATTGTATGAGAACTTAACTAATCTGTTTATTTTTCCAATGCTTTTGTGTAATGTATTATGTAATAAGAAAAATACTTCTTTTTAAACAGTAACAGAAATGTACCATAAAATATAGTTTGTGATTTAGCCAAGCCTATTTCCATACTTAAGCACTGGGACAGGAATCTTAATCTTTGTGACCACAAAGGGAAACTTTTGTGCCTTGTTACTTGGTTCTAGTTACTGATTATGGTTTTAGAATCTTCCATGGCAGACTTCTTATATTCAAGTGTTTTTTTTGTTGTTCTTTAGTATCTTCAACTTCAGGCATATACATGTGTGTTTATGTGCTCACACATGGACTGAGAAGTCAGTTAACATCTTAAGTGACCTACGGGGTATATGTTGGCAAAAAGCGGATTATGTATATGTCTTATTAAAATTTATGTTCAGTGAAATTTGGGAATGTATAGCATGTAAATTATTACATATTATTTAAAGGTAATTAAATGTTCATATTTTACTTTGGATGTTTTTCTTTTAAAAAAAAACAACAACAAACAAATGGGATCAAGTTGTGATTGGTTTTTTTCTTTCCTCACTTAGGCAAATGGACCTGCACATTATACTAATCATAACACTATAAGGTTTAAGCAAGTCATTTTCCAAAAGGTTGACAATGTTAATAAGTAACAACATATATAAAAATAATTTCCAAAAAAAAATATTAAAATAGGCATAGTGGGCTAAAAGGTACAGCAGATATAGTTGATAATGTCACTTAATTTTGGTGGAAGGCAGTGTCCAGTGAATATATATACATGTAATTCAAGGTAAAATGTAGATTGGGAGATAAACATGATGAAGGCGGCAGATTGGGAGATAAACATGATGAAGAAAATGACTTTCAGGAAAGAGTTTATATGGAAGTGTTTTTGAAAGGTTAGCTAGGCCAGAAGTAGCTCAGGGAACCCTAACTAAATAAAGATGGAGAGAAGTCTTTTGTTGTTGTTGTTTAAGTTCTCTTTACTTGGTAGAGTAGCAGGGCAGGGGGGGTAGTATCAGGGAATCCCCCCTTTTTTTAAAGATTTTTTTTTTTTAAGAGAAGTTTTAAGTTCACCACAAAATTGAGAGGAAGGTCCAGAAATTTCTTATATACCCCACCAGAGTAGTACATTTGGTAAAATTGATGGACCTGCACTAATACATCATATTCACCCCAAGTCCATAGTTTACCTTAGGGTTCATTCTTGTTATTGTATATTCTGTGGGTTTTGGACACTGTGTAATGACCTTTATAGTATCATACAGGGTATTTTTCATGGCCCCAAAATCCACTGTGCTCTGCCTATTAATCCCACCCTATCCCCAAGCCCCGTGCAACCACTGATCTTTATATTGTCTCCATAGTTTTACCATTTCTAGAGTGTCACGTAGTAGGGATCATATAGTGTATGGCCTTTCAGATCAATGTCTTTTACTTTACCAATTAAGTATTAAGTAAAGTATTACTTTACTAATAAATGCATATCAGGTTCTCTGTTTTTTCATGTCCTGATAGCTCATTCATTTTTTAGTACTGAGTAATATTCCAATGTCTGGATGTACATTGCATTGTCTGGATGAATAGTTTGTTCATTCACCTATTGTAGGACACCTGGCTTGCTTCCAAGTTACAGCAAATGTGAATAAAGTTGGCTTTAAATATCTGTGTGCAGGTTTTTGTGTGGATAAAAGCTTTTGGCTCCTTTGGGTAGATACCAAGGAGTGTAATCACTGGTTGTATGTAGTAAGAGCATGTTTAATTTTGTAAGAAACTGCCACACTGTCTTCCAAAGTGGTTGCTCCATTTCCCACAAGCAGTGAATGAGAGTTCCTGTTGTTCCACATCCTCACCAGTGCTCAGTGTTGCCAGCATTCTGCATTTTGGTCACTCAAATAGCCTTTTCTGACCTCTTTTTTTTTCCCTCCAGGTCAGTTTGAGAGTACTGAAAAGTTTTCAGTTGGCATTCTAAGTTGGATGAAATTCTGTTCATTTACAAAACTATTGAGAGCAGTTACAGGCTTGGTAGAGTAGTGGTATCGATCCATTTTTATTGGCCAAGTTTTAGCTATTTTGTTGGCGTTTTCATGCAGTAGTTCCAAATGGCATTAACATGTTTTGGTTAGTTAAAATGTAGAACCTATTTTTAAAAATACATATCTATAAGCTTTAGAAATCTGGCTCTAGAAAAAGACCAACTGTAATATAAAATCATTGAATATCTGAAGAACAGCAAATATACCATACTAGTCTTCTAAGAAAATAAAACACTAATTTCTGCTGTTTGTATAAACACATGAGTGCTACTCTAGTTATTTCTAAGCAAGTAAAATACCCTTTGCACAGCAACTTTTGTAAAATAGTAGAACGGGTAACTGAAAGCAACTTCCAGAAGTGTTTGCATTTAACAATATTTTGGAGATTCTGTTGCAGAAGGTAGAAGAATCACACTCTAAACCACCTATCCCAATCAGTAAGCATTCCTCTTGTTCTTAAAGGAAATGCACAATTACTCCTGTATGAAGAACAGTAGCTTGGGGGCATCAAACTTAGAGGACAGCTACACAACAGGGGTAAGAAATAGACCTTTGTTTTAGGCCACTGAAAGTCTGGGTTCTTCGTTACTGTAGCATAACCTAGTTCATCCTGAATGATGAAACCATTAGCACACCTAAGAAGTTAATAATCATCTGATTTCATCTAAAATCCAGTCTTTCATTGACTCCAGATGGCCTTTTCCTTATTTTTGCACTCCTATCCAGTTAAGGGTCCTATAGCTTGTAGCTCTTGAGTCTCTTCTCAAACAGTCCCCTCACCTTCCTTTGCACTGATGTCTTGAACTAGACCAGCTATAGACTATCTTACCACTTCCTGCTTTTTCCTAGCTGTTTTCTCATGGTATAGTTTAACTTGTTCCTCTATCTTCTGTACCTTCAGTAAAGTAGGCATTATATGAGATTCAGATCAAGCATTTTAGGGAAGATGCTTTGGACTTCATATTGAATTACTCGGGAGAGTATAATATCAAGCTGTTCCACTATTTTGATGATAAGTTGGATCACTTGGTTGATGTCTCCTTATAAAGGGACATTTTTCCCCCTTTGCCCTTAGCAAATGGTCCGCCAGGTATTTTAACATCAAAATGAATAACCCATTCCCTACCAACCTGCCCACTGATAATATTTGCCTAAATCAGCATTTTATTATGGTGATTTTATTTATTTTTTAAAGATTTTATTTATTTATTTGACAGAGAGAAACACAGCAAGAGAGGGAACACAAGCAGGGGGGGGTGGGAGAGGGAGAAGCAGGCTTCCCGCTGAGCAGGGAGCTGGATGCGGAGCTCAATCCCAGGACCCTGGGATCATGACCTGAGCTGAAGGCAGATACTTAATGACTGAGGCATCCAGGCACCCCATCATTATGGTGATTTTCTAATTTGCCTTTTGTTTTACATTTATTTGATGGTATTCTTTAAAGAAGTGCTTTCATTCATCCAATCTGAAAATTCCTCTGAAAAAAGGCATGATAAAAACTTAAGTCTTCCCCTTCAAACACTAGTTTTCTCTCTGTAGGGATGTGTATTTTTATGATCAATTACAGTAAATGCTCTTTTTGCTCAAACTATTCTAAGTCTGTCCAGAAGAGCTCCAAGGTCCTTTCATATCCTTTTCTTGTACAGTTAGTTTTGAGCACATTTTCGGTTTCTGATATGAGTAGATGTCCCAAGCTCATCATGTGCTTTCTTTACTCCAGTTTTGGACTAGCCATTTCTTGAAGAAACCTTTGTTCCTTTTAGTGGGGAATGAAATTTAAAACCAAACTCTGGACATTAGATGTATTCATAGCTGCTGGAGCATCATTGCTTCCAGGCCTTTTCAATGGAAAGAGCTAGAAAATATATTTTTTAAAAAATAATTTATTTAAACAACATTAATTCAAGTGATTATTACTACAGTGTTTTCTTCTCTGATGTGCATTTCTATTTCCCTTATACTAAAAATCTTAAATTCTCAGGATGCCTGTGTGGCTCAGTCAGTTTAGTGTCCGACTCTTCATTTCAGCTAAGGTCATGATCCCAGGGTTGTGAGATCAAGCCACACATTGGGCTTTGTGCTGGGTGTGGAGTCTGCTTAAATATATAAAAAAATAATATAAAAAATTAAAAATTATATATATATAAAATATATAAAATAATAAAAAAATAAAAATTTTAGTTTCTAATAGCATGTATAAATTGACATTTTTTTGCTTTATATTACAAAATTCGAAATACAGTTTCAAACTTATAATTAGTACTACTACTACTAATAGGAATACTGAGTAAAATTTAAGATTTCCTTGCAGTTCTCTTTATCCTTATATATATCCTACTAAGGATGTACAAAATACTATATCAGAAGTCACTTGAAATAATTTCTCTGTATGCATTATAGGCATACCTCAGAGATACTGGGGTTTGATTCCAGACCATTGCAATAGGGTGAATATCACAATAAAATGAGTCAAATGAATTTTTTGGTTTCCAGTGCATATAAAAGTTATTTTTACACTACATGATAGTCTATTAAGTGTGCAACAGAATTATGTACATAATTCCATACATACCTTAATAATACTTTCTTGCTAAAAAATGCTCACCATCATCTGAGCTTTCGGTGAGTCATAATCACTGATCACAACTCACCGTAACAAATATAATAATAATGGAAAAGTTTGAAACATTGCAAGGATTACCAAAATGCATCACAGAGCTATGAAGTGAACAAATGCTGTTGGATAAATGGCCCCAATAGACTTACTCAATGTAGGGTTGCCATATACCTTCAATTTGTAATAAAAAAAAAATGCCATATCTGTGAAGTGCAATAAAACAAAGTATGCCTGTACTAATTTGAAATACAACTGAGATATTTTGTTTTCAAATTTAGGATTTGCTAATTTTCTTTTTGATATAGTGGATTTTTAAATAGGTAAAACATAGTTCAAAAATTCAAATTTATATTAAAAGGTATATGCAGAAGTCTTGCTTTCATTACCTTCCCCTCCACCTTGTTTTTTTCCACAACTCTTCCATACTCCCCAATAGGTAGCCTCTTTTACTGATTTCTATTACCCTTCCAATGTTTCTTTTTGTAAATATATGTGCATACTTATGTATATACATATATATATTTATTCCCTTTTTAAAAGATTTTATTTATTTGACACAGAGAGACAAAGCAAGAGAGGGAACACAAGCAGGGGGAGTGGGAGAGGGAGAAGAAGGCTTCCCACTGAGCAGGAAGCCTGCTGCTGGGCTAGATCCCAGGACCTTAGGATCGTGACATAAACCAAAGGCAGATGCTTAACCAACTGAGCCACCCAGCGCCCCTATTCCCTTTTTTCCTCGAACAAAGGATACTGTATATACTATTTTATATCTTGCTTTTTTTTTTTACTTAATCTTGGAGATTATTTCATATCATTACAAATAGGGCTTCCTCATTCTTTGCTTATGGCTGCATAATACTTCATTGTATAGATTCTTTATTAGTTACTTCAAGTCATTCGTATTTTTTAACTTTTTATTATGCAAATGTCCAAAAGTTCAAAAATAAGAGTAGTATAATGAACTTTCATGTATCTCTCTAGAACCAATTATTAATGGCAGTTTGCTAATCACATTTGATTGATACTCCATTTTTTGTTATTAGCATATATTAAAACAGATTTCAGACATGACATTTTACCCAAATAGTTCAAAATGTGTGTGTGTGTGTAGATAGATAGATTATAGATAAATAGGAAGGTATGGTAAAAATACTGTTGGTTGATGGATAAAACATCAACATATTTTCATATATTTAAGGCCATTTGAACTTCTCTGTGAATTGTGTTTTCATGTCTTTTGCCCATTTTATTTCTGAACAGGTTCTATTTTGTCTTAAGAGTTTTCTATATTTTAGGGAGACTAACTCTCTGATATAATGTGCCAAATATATTCTCCTTGTTTGTCATTTGCTTCTGGTGCTTTTTGCCATGAAAGAGAATTTTTTTTTTAGACTTTATTTACTTATTTGACAGAGATCACAAGTAGGCAGAGAGGCAGGCAGAGAAAGAAGGGGTAGCAGGCTCCTTGCAGAGCAGAGAGCCTGACGCAGGGCTCGATCCCAGGACCCTGAGATCATGACCTCAGCCAAAGGC
This sequence comes from Lutra lutra, assembly GCF_902655055.1. Lineage (NCBI taxonomy): Eukaryota > Metazoa > Chordata > Mammalia > Carnivora > Mustelidae > Lutra > Lutra lutra. Next base: position 122,483,873 of record NC_062280.1, on the reverse strand, counting down.
AGAGGCTTAACACATTGAGCCACCTAGGCGCCCCAAAAGAAAGCTTTATATTTTGGAGGTGGAATTCTATTAATCTTACGTTGCTTCTTGTTTTGAGTTATAGTTAGACTTTCTAATTCTAAGCTATAAAAGAATTCATCTATGTGTTTTTTAGTTTTTACTTATAGGGGCTTCCCAACCCCTCACCCGCCTCCATTTCACTCTGATTGATTTGGAGTTTGTTCTAGTATCTACAAACAAATATGGATCCAAATTTATCTTTTCCCACCTGGCTATCTGATTGTTTCATTCATTTATTAGTAAATTCATCTTGTGAGTGATTTGAGACATTGTGTTTATGTACTTCTGGATTCTCTTCCTTAGAATTGGTGTATCTATTCGTGTACCAGAGCATACAGTTGTATTTATCAAGGCTATATGGCAGGCGAGAATTCTACCACTGAACAACCAATGCTATCAAGGCTATATGGTAAAGCTAACCCTGCCTTGTCACTTTCCTTTCTCAGGGTTTTCTTATTATTTTTATTATTTTCTTTGAGACAATCTCAACTATTCAGAAAAGTTGCAAGTACAAAAGGAACTTTTTTCCTGAACCCCTTTGATAGTAAGATGCCGACATGTTGTCTTATCTCCTTTAGGCACTTAGTGTATTTTCCCTACAAAGACATTTTCATCTAACCACGTTGCAGCCATCAAAACCAGAAAGCTAACCACTGTATAATCCTCAGACCCCCATTCAAATTTTCCAACTGTTCCCTAAATTATCTTTATTTGAAAAGACAATCCAGCTGTTGAATCCACATGTTGAATTTGGTTCTCCAGTCTCTTTGCTTCTGTAATCAGTTCAAACAGTTTCTCAGTGTTTCCTTGAATTTCATGAGTTATTTTGTACTATCAAGTGAAATCAGTTTATTCTGCCACTGGTGATATTCATTATGATCCCCTGATGAAAGTGCTATGTTCCAGGGCACCTGGGTGGCTCAATCGGTTGAGCCCTTGACTCTTGGTTTTGGCTCAGGTCTTAATCTCAGGGTTGTGATATCGAGCCCTACATTGAGCTCCATTCTGGGTTTGGAGTCTGCTTCGGATTCTCTCTCCCTCTCCCTGCCCTCCTCTGCTTGCTCTCACTCTCTAAATAAATAAATAAAATCTTAAAAAAAAAAAAATTCTCTCCCTCTGTCCTCCCCCCTTCTCTCTCTAAAAGCAAGCAAGCAAACAAGCAAATAATTTAAAAGAGTGGTATGTCCCAGGTTTCTTCAGTGTAAAATTACTTTTTCTCTTTAGAACTAATTAGTATTTTGTGGAAAAGTATTTTGAGCCTATGTAAATGATCCTTTTTATCATCAAATTTTCAATTTATTCATTTATTTACATTAACATGGACTCATTTTTGGTGTTAGCATTGCCATAATTTCTTCATCATGTGTACATTTACTGCAACTTTCTATATTTACTGTATCTTTTTACTATGTAGACTTTTTAAATATAAAATTTGTAAACATTTCTTTTAGTAATTACATATTGGGACTTGTATTCAAGTGGTTCCCTTTCTAGTGATACTATATATGATGCATCCAGTTCATTTTTTACCTTACTTGGGTTTCTGATTTTTGATTTGTCCTCTGTATGTAATAATCCTTGGCTCTCCTCTGTCACTTACATGTCAGTCAATGAGTGATTCTACTCTTCCCTTTCTCTCTCACTTCTTCAGCCTTGTTTAGCTGTGTTTTATTTCTACTTTGTCAGAGCATATTGCATTACCGAAATATCCTTCCACCCTTATCCTCAGTTTTGTTGTACCCTAGAATTTTTCACCAAATATTTTAGATGCTCAACACCAGTATTTTGCCAAAGTTCCCCCAGTAAAACTTATCCCCTAGAAGATTCTTCAAAAGGGCATGCAGGTATAATCTTTCTGTAGTTCTTGTGTGTTTCAAATATTTTCTATAGATTTTATTCTTTAAGGGTAGCATGGCTGGATATAAAATCCTTTGCTCACACTTTCTTTCCTGGAGTTTCTTGAAAATGTTGCAAAGTTTTCTTGAATTGTCTTTTAAATATTAGTTTCATTGTTTTATTTTACTTTTTCAGGGGTTCAAATTTCCTAAGTGTTGAATCTTTTAGTTTTCTGTATCTATCAGTTTCTCTTTTTACCATTTTTGTTCATTTCTCTTTAATTTTTTACATTTTTTATTTCTTTCCTCTTTGCTGCTTATTGTGTTTTTAGTTATTCATATTCTCCTTTTGGAAACTTGAAATTTAATCTTTGTTTCTGGAATTATGTTCTTTTGCTTCAGTTCCTTTTTCAAGTTCATTAATTCTTGTTTCACATCTTTTTGTTTGTCCATTTCCATTCTGAGATTTTTGAATCTGTGATTAGTGGTTGTTTATCTTATCAGCACTTCTTTTAATTATATTTTAATGTGTGTTTTAGTATTACTACAGTTTGCCTTTACTTGTAGCCTTTCTCTTTGGGGTTTCATCTACCGAAAAGTTTTAATTCTAATCTTTGTCTTCCTTGTATAATAATTTCACACGGATGCCTGTTTTTTGTTTTCGTAAGTATTTGTGTAGAATTTTCTTGGAACAGTTGTAGCAGGTGATCCAATGAAGAAGAATGGAAGAATTAGCATGTCTTACCAGGTTTCTTAGTTCAAGACCTTCCTCTTCTGCTGCTGTAGTGAAGTACAGTTTCTTTAATAAGTGTGCCTTTATTGTCTGTCCTCTGATTTATTTATATTATCTTGTCTCAATAGAAGGCTCATCTTTAGTTGTCTTCTTCTTTCCCAGTATCTCCACCTTTCAGAATGCTTTCTTTCCCCTAGAGGTAGCATCCTCCTAAGATCACAACATATGTTCCAAGCCCCTTCTTTTTGACTCTATAGTTTCAGATATGCTGTCAATATTTCCTCACTTAGAGAGGGACCTTCTGTCTATGGGAATGAACTGTAGTTGGTGTTAACTGTCCCATCACCACTGAAACCTCATTGGTATTTGGTGTGTACTTTGGAAACTGGAATCAACTCTACTGGTCTGAGATCTTTATGTCCCCAGGCACATTTAAATTGAAATCTATAAAATTCTCTTAGTTATGCTGCAAGTGAGGGCCAAGGGGGACTTAATTAGTTCTCCCTGTTGATCTTTACAGTTACATTGATGAGTATGTGGCATTTCTAATGGAAGTAATGGCTCTAAGGGTGACAGGGGTCAAGTGGCTGCATTTAACCACCAAAGGCAAGGTGGGCATGGCTACTGTAATGGACAGCAGACTCAAAACAGCAATCAGAATAGTCTGACTCCTAAAGACTTATGGCATTGGCTAGTTGATACTAGTGTTTCAAGAAGTCAAGTAGATAGGAAACCTACTAAATTCTTACTTGCTCTGTATAAATAGAAAAGTTTATGTTCACTGGTCTTGTCATATATCCTACCATACTGCAAGAGCTAGCTTGATAGAACAATGGAATGGCCCTTTGGAGATTCAGTTGCAGTGTCAGCAAGGTGGAAATACCTTGCAGGGTTGGGACAAGGTTCTCCAGAAGGCTGTATGTGCTCTGAATCAGTGTCCAATATATGTTGCTTTTTCTCCTATAACCAGCATTCATGATTTCAGGAATCAAGGGATTAAAATGGGACTGGCATCACTCACTATTACTCCTAATGACCCACTACCAAAGTTTTTGCTTTCTATTCCCATGATATCATGCTCTACTGGTCTACATAGTCTTTTTTTTTTTTTTAAGATTTTATTTATTTGACAGACAGTGATCACAAGTAGGCAGAGATGCAGGCAGAGAGAGACAGGGGGAAGCAGGCTCCCTGCTGAGCAGTGAGCTGAATGCAGGGCTGGATCCCAGGACCCCAGGATCATGACCTGAGTCGAAGGCAGAGGCTTAACCCACTGAGCCACCCAGGTGCCCCTACATTGTCTTTTTAAAAATAATATTTTATTTATTTATTTGAGAGAGAGAGAGAGCACACAAGCAGGGTGAGTGGCAGAGAGAGAGAAGGAGAAGCAGGCAACCCACTGAGCAGGGAACCTGATGCAGTACTTGAGGATCATGACCTGAGCAGAAGGCAGATGCTTAACCAGCTGAACCACCCAGGTGCCCCTGGTCTGCATAGTCTTAGTTTGAGAGGGAGAAGTGCTTCCACCAGGAGTTACAACAATGATTTCATTGAGCTAGAGGTTAAGATTGCCAGCCAGTCACTTTGGACTCCTCATGCCTCTGAATAAACAGACAAAGAAGGGAGTTACTGTGCTGGCTGAGTGATTGATCCTGGCTACAAAGAGCTATGACACAATGGAGGTAAGGAAAAGTATGTCTAGAATACAGGAGATCCTCAGGAGCATCTCTTAATATTACCATGGCCTTTGATTAAGGTCAATGGAACACTACAACAACCCAATCCAGCCAGAATTACTAACAGCATAGACCCTTCAGGAATATAGGTTTGGGTCACTCCACCAGGTAAACCATGACCAGCTGAGGTGCTGGCTGAAGGCAAAGAGATTACAGAAATGACCACGTGATCAATTATACATTAAGGACTATAATGGTCATGAGTATTTCCTTCTTATTTTGTTATGAATACATTTCTGTATGTATATATATGAAACAAATATCTTTATTTTCTTTCCTGTCTTGTTCCTTTATTATATAACATATAATGTATTGACTGTATTGTAGTATCTAAGTATTGTTAATTTTATATCATAGTAGTTAAGTGACAGAACATCAAGGAAAAGAGCAAACATCACTCAAGGATTTTATTTCCTTTTTGGGGGAAGTTGTTAGTGCTTTTTTAGTTGTATGGAGTAGAGTTGTATCATGTTAGGCAGAATTATGATCCAGTTATTTCTCTTATTTGGAGATTAAGTATGGTTTAAGGAGATGTATATGGGCGCTAAGTTGACAAGGGCATAGGCTTGTGGTGTTAGTTATATGTGTCAACTTGACTGGGTCATGGATACTCAGATATTTGGCTGAATACTATTCTGGATGTTCTGTGATGGTATTTCTGAGATTAACATTTGAATTGGTGGAATCAGTAAAGCAAGTTGTCCTCCCCAATAAGGGTGGGCATCCTCCCATCCACTGAGGGCCCAAGTAGAATGAAACATGGAGGAAGAGAGAATATACCTTCTTCTTCTGCCTGAGTAATTTAGCTAAGACACTGGTCTTCTCCAGGCCTAGGACTGGGGTTTACATCATTGGATCCCCCTGATTCTCAGGCCTTTGGACATGGACTGAATTATATCACTTGCTTTCCCTGGGTCTCCTGTTTGCAGATGGCAGATCATGGGACTTCTCAGCCTCCATAATCATGTGAGCCAATTCCTCATAATAAATTTATTTCTCCATGTATACCCTATTGGTTCTGTTTCTCTATGGAACCCAAACTAATAGAAGTAGATACCGTTAGCCCTTGGTAACCCAGAAGTCCCCAATTTCTTCTTTTTATATTATTATGATGGTAAAATATACATAACATTGAGCTTACCATTCCAGTTGTTTTTAAATGTACAGTTACGTAGCATTAAATACATTCACAATGTTGTGAAATCATCACCCCTGTCCATTTGAAGAGCTCTTTAATCATCCCAAATGGAAACTGTACCCATTAATCAATAACTCCCCAGTGCCCTGGCAGGCATTCTCCTACTTTCTATCTCTATAAATTTGACTATTCTAGTTACTTTGTGTAAGTATAATCATGCAGTTTATGTTCTGTTATGTCTGGTATATTTCACTTAATATATTTTTCATTTTGACCCATTTTGAGTGAATTTTTGTGTATGGTAAGATAAGGGTCCAACTTCATCTTTTTGCATGTGGATACCCAGGTTCCCCAGCATTGTTTGTTAAAAACAAACCAACAAACAAAAGTATGTCCTTTCCCCATTGAACAGTCTTGGAACACTTATTGAAATTCTAGTGACCATATATGTGAGGATTTGTTTCTTTGTTCCTGGGCTCTATATTTTATCCCAGTAGTCCATGTATTTGCCTTTATGCTAGTACAACACTGTTTTGATTATTATAGTGTTGAAGTAATTTTTGAAATCAGAGTGTGAGTCTTCTAACTTGGTTCTTTTTTTTTTTTAAGATTTTATTTATTTATTTGTCAGAGAGAGAGAGGGAGAGAGAGCAAGCACAGGCAGACAGAATGGCAGGCAGAGGCAGAGGGAGAAGCAGGCTCCCTGATGAGCAAGGAGCCCGATGTGGGACTCAATCCCAGGACGCTGGGATCATGACCTGAGCCGAAGGCAGCTGCTTAACCAAATGAGCCACCCAGGTGTCCCCTAACTTGGTTCTTTTTTCAAGGTTGTTTGGTTATTAGGATCCCTTGAAATTCCACATGAATTTTTGGATGTGTTTTTCTAGTTCTGCAAAAAACACTGTGGGGTTTTTGATAGACATTTTATTGAACCTATAGATTGCTTTTGATAGTACTGACATATTAACAGTAGTAAGGCTTGTGACACATGAATATGGGATGTCTTTCCATTTATTTGAGTTTTCTTTAATTTCTTTCAGCAACATTTTATAGTTTTCAATGTACAAGTCTTTCACCTCCTTAGTTTAAGTTTATTCCTAAGTATTTTGTTCTTTTTGATACTATTATGAATGAATATCTTTTCTTTTTTAAAAAAAGATTTTATTTACTTATTTGACAAAGAGAAAGAGTATGAGCAGGGGGAGTGGTAGAGGAAGAAGCAGACTCCCCACTGAGCAGAAAGCCAGATGTGGCTTCCTAGGACCCTGAGATCATGACCTGAATCAAAGGCAGATGCTTAACCAACGAAGCCACACAGGCAGCCCAAATGGAATAGTCTTTTTAATTTCCTTTTGAGGCTGTTCATTGCTAGCATATAGAAATTCAAATGATTTTTTTCTGTTGACTTTGCATCTTGCAACTTTGCTACATTCATTTATTAGCTCTAACCGTTTTGGGTGTATATAGAATCTTTAGGGTTTTATACATGTAAGATGTCATCTGTGAACAGAAAATTTTACTTCTTTCTTTCCAACTTGGATACCTTTTGTTTCTTTTTCTTGCCTAATTGCTCTGGCTAGAACTTCCAGAACTATGTTGGATAGAAATGGTGAAAACAGGCATCCTTCTATTGTTCTTGATCTTAGGAGAAAAGGTTACTGTCTTTCACCATTGAGTGTGGTGTTAGCTATGGGTTTTTCATATGCAGCCTTTACCATAATGAGGAAATTTCCTCCTATTCCTAGTTTGTTGAGTGTTTTTATCATGAAAGGGCATTGAGTTTTGTCAAATGAATTTTCTGCATCGAGATGATCATGTGGTTTTCTTCCCTTTTTGCTAATGTGGTTTACATTGATTGAATTTTGTTTGTTTGAACCATCTTTGCATTCAAGAATAAATCCCACTTGGTCATGGTCTGTAATCTTTTTAATGTGCTGTTGAGCTCAGTTTGCTAGTATTTTGTTGAGGATTTTTACATCAATATTCATAAGGCATTTTGCTCTCTAGTTTTCTTTTATTAATGGTGTCTTTGGCTTTGGCCCAGCCATTCACTAGCGTTGGCTTGGCTATAGGTTGAAAAACTAGAGCAAGAGTGGCCACCATGAAAAGCTGACAATTCAGCAAGGAAGAAGAGAGAAAAGCATTTCTTAGCTGCATTAATAGCCATCATCCTTCAACTCATCTTAAATTTTGTTTGATATGGTTACCAAAAATATGAAAATTAAATTAATAAATGTGGCTAAAAGGATCATGTAAAATATATGAGAAATTCTAAACTCATAACCATCCGAAAGCAAACACGGAATATTGTAAAGGAAATGCATTTGGAGGTAAATTGAATAGCATACATGGGTGTGAAACTGGGTGAGTGAGAAGCTGCTATTTAAGTTACCAGATCATCTGATGTTATTATCAGAGAGTGTTCCTGTGATAAAGTTGTGAATGAGAAACAGCTATGAGGAAAGTCCAGATTAATACTCTTCTATAATACTCTCCTATAGAGCCCGAGTGACTCAGTTTATTAAGTATCTGACTCTTGATGTTGGCTTAGATCATAATCTCAGGGTAGGAGGATCAAGCCCTGAGGTAAGCCCTACATTGAGCCCTCTGTGGAGCCCCAGGTCAGGCTCTGCATTCAGCAAGGAGTCTGCTTCAGATTCTTTTCCTCTCCCTCCTCTTCTGCTTCTCCCCCGTTCATGCTCTCTCTCTCTTTCTCTAAAATAAATAGACAAATCTTTAAAAAATATTTTTAAATGTTCTTCTATAGAAATATAATGCAAGCCATATGTGTAATTTTATAATTTTCTAAGAGCCACACTTTAAAAAGTAAAAAGAAACAGATGAAATTAATTTTAATGATATATTTTATTTAACCCAATACATCTAAAATATTATTTTAACAAGTTATTGATATAAAAATTATGAATGTGATATTTAACATATTTTTTGTACTAAGTCTTCCAAATCTGGTATATTTTGCATTTACTACATATCAACTTGGACCAACCACATTTTACAAGCTTAGTAGTCACATGTCCTACCATAGTGGGCAGTAAAATCTAAACAATGAGATCTCACTTGTTTAATTTTAATTTTATTTTAATTTTAATTTTCCAGAGCTTGACAGATGTGTTAGATTTTCTGCTCTCTGTTCTTAAGAGACCAACAGTATGCTCTTCTGCAAAGTGGTTCTGTAGGAAGGTATCAATCCTGAAGTCTTTATCTAATGACGTATTCTTTAGAAATAGCTGACATTGGACAGATTGTCAAGAAACAAGTCCTTGGCAAGAAATCTTGGCATGTGTGGAGGGGGATGGAGGTCTGGTAGCTAAGTAGTTGTGGCAGGTGAGGGCCTAAGGGAATTTGTTGAGGATTTTAGGCTCACTGGATCCAGCAGGAAGTAGATTTCTTGAGCAGTTGGTAGATAGGGGAACAAAACATCAGGGATATTGGGAACAAAAGTTGAGTGGGCAGAGAAGTTGGCCTTTCTTCCCTCTTTCCCTGCCCATGTGTGAGTACAAGGGAGGTATGTGTATGTGAGAGTGCAGTCTGCAGGACTGCAGCTCACACAGGTCCCTGTCTTGAGCTATTTCCCTTTCACCTTGCTTATGTTTGACTCCCCAAATACCCATTCAGAGTGTTTAATGGGTGTCATTCTTGTCCTGAAAAATTTTGTGTGTTTTACATTTATGTAAATGTGTTGAGTGCTTCTTCCTGCCTGTTCTTCCTACCTTTGTCTCACTTCCGGCTGCCTTTGTTCTATCCTTTCCTTTGATGCTTTCCCCACTTCAGTGCTTTTCCCCATTTCTTTTCTTTCCAGCACTTGGCATTAGCTGAGTGTCTAGTGCAAGCCAGATAGGATGCTGGGTACCTCACAGACATTGTTTCATTAAAGTCTCTCAGTAACCTCATAAGGATGGTGACATTGTCCACATTTTGTGAAGGGAACAAATTAGAGCAGTTAAGTGACATGCCTACTATCAGACAGCTAACGCTCTGGAGTTACACTTCACCTTTCTAATTCCAAAATCCACACTCTTTCTGCTGTCCCAAAACCCTTCTCATTCTTTAGAAAAAAATGTACACATCCCTCTTTTAAATGACAAAACAGAAGCCAATTTGGCTATCTCTTGGGATGTAGGGAAACTAGCTCTTTGCAGAGCTGGTGATAGGAGCACCTAACATTTACTCATTGCTATGGAAGGCCGTATAGAGCAGGGGTTAAGTGCACAGACTTTGGAGCCTGGATGATCCCAGCTCTGCCCCCAAGCCCATAAGTATCTGTTGACTTTGGGCTGGTTGTCAAACCCTCCCTGGAGGAAGAAGTTAAATTCTATGTAGTAGACAGAGTGCATAATAAGAAAATAGAGGTTTGCGTGTTTTTCACTCATTCATCCATTTGGCAAACACTTGACAGACCTATAATGTACCAGAGATTACTCTAGGATTATTCTAGGAGCTGCAGATATAGAAGGGAACAAGGTATAAAAAGTCCCTGCCCTTGAGAAGCTTAACTTTTAGTAACAGCAAGCAAGAAGGCTGATACTAAAGGAAGGATGGGGACCTCCACTGGAGGAGGAAACAGTAAAGGCAATAACTGCAATTTACTGCTGTCTGTTGTATGCTAGAACCTGCTTCTGACCAAATTCCATTCCTTAAGGATAAGATTTAATTGTTTAATAACTTTATTGAGGCATAATTTACACACTCTAAAATTCAACCATTTTAAACATGCAATGATTTTTAATAATTATAGAGTTGTACAACCCCACCTTAACCCAGTTTCAGAACATCTTCATCATTCAATAAAGCTCCTTCTTACTAAGAACAAGGTGTTTTTGTTTTCTTGATAAATGAAGGGAGACAGTCTTGTATGTGGAAGGAGCACTGACCCAAGGGCCAGGAAAAGCAGGCCCTAATCCTAGCTCTGCCACTGTACCCCCCAAGACTCCTCTCAGCAGAGTCTCACTTTCCTCGCATGTAATGTAAAGGGCAATGCTCACTAAGTGTTTTTACAGCTCTAAGATCTTACAATTTTATTTAAGAAAGATCTGAATATCTGTGGCATTTAGAGAAGAGATATAAAACATAACAGGAAAGGGAACGTTGATCAGAAAATTATTAGAAGACATTCTTGTGGGAGTATAGTGGGGGTTAAATGGCTCATCCTTTTCTCTCAGCACTTTGTCCAGTGACATTAAATCAACCAACGAATGTTGTATGCCTTAGTTTTCAAAAATATCCTTAAGTATCATCTATGGAGTCATTTAGTGTCTTACTTCTTATAACTGGTTAATCAGGAGATCTAATGCAGATGTTTCCTATCTTCCTATAGATGGTTCATACCATCAGTGATCTCTTAACTACTGGAAATAGATTCATTAGCATATTTAAACCTAATCAGATTAAAATACCAATTCAGAAAACTCATCTCTAAAATTCTGTTCCTCTAGAGCCACTTTTGGTACCAAATAGTGAATGTTAGGGTTCTCTCGAGACACAGAACCAACAGGATATATAGGCATACCTCACTTTAGTGCACTTTGCTTTATTGTTTTGCAGATACCGATTTTTTATACACTGGAGGTTTGTGGCAAGCGGGTGTCAAGCAAGTCTCTTGGCACCAACAGCATTTGCTCACTTTGTGTCTGTGGGTCACATTTTGGTAATTCTTGCATTGTCTCAAACCTTTTCATTATTGTATCTGTTATGGTGATCTGTGATCAGTGATTGTTGATGTTACTCTTGTAATTTATTTGGGGATACCACAAACTATGCCCATATAAGACAGCAAACTTAATCCATAAATGTTGTGTGTGTTCTAACTGCTCCACTGAACAGCCCTTCCTCTATCTCTTTCCCTCTCCTTGGGCCTCCCTATTGCCTGAGACACAACAAAATTGAAATTAGGCCAATTAATAACCCTACAGTAGCCTCTAAGTGTTCAAGTTAAAGGAAGAGTTGCATGTCGCTCACTTTAGATCAAGAGCTAAAAATGATTAAGCTTAGTGAGGAAGACAAGTCAAAAGCTGTGGCAGGCTGAAAATGAGGCCTCTCGTGCCAAACAGTAAGCAAACTGTGAATGCAAAGGAAAAGTTCTTGAAGGAAATTAGAAGTGCTACTCCAGTGAACACATGAGAGATAAGAAAGTGAAACAACTTTATTTTTGATACAGAGAAAGTTTGAGTGGTCTGGCTAAAAGATCAAAACAGCCACAACATCCCCTTAAGACAGAGCCTAATCCAGAGCAAGCCCCTAACTCTCTTAAATTCTGGGAGGGCTGGGAGAGGTGATGAAGCTGCAGAGGAAAGTCTGAAGCTGCAGAGGCTGGTCCATGAGGTTGAAGGAAAGAACCAGCTCCGTAACAGAAAGTACAAGGTGAAGCAGCAAGGGCTGGGGGAGAAGCTGCAGTGAATTCTCCAGAAGGTCCAGCTATGACAGCAATGAAGGTGGCTACACTCCACAACAGGCTTCCAGTGTAGATAAAACAGCTTTCTACTAGAAGAAGATGGCATCGAGGACCCTCATACCTAGACAGGAGAAGTCAATGCCTGGCTTCAAAGCTTCAAAGGACAGGCTGTCTGTCTCATTAGGAGCTAATGCAGCTGGTGACTTTGAGTTGAAGCCAAACTCATCGACCATTCCCAAAACCCTGGGGCCCATAAGAATTATGCTCAGTCTATTCTGTCTATTCTCTATAAATGGAATAATGAAACCCGGATGATAGCACACCTGCTTACAACATGGTTTACTGAATATTTTAGGCCCACTGTTGAGATCTATTGCTCAGGGAAAAAAAGATTCCTTTCAAAACATTACTGCTCATTGACAATGTACCTGGTCACCCAAGAGCTCTAACAGAAATGTACAGTGAGATGAATGTTGTCTTCATGTCTGCCAACACAATATCCATCTTGCATTTCATAATAAAATAATAAAAATAATAAGTAAAATAATAAAATATATTTCATAAAGCTATGTAAGTGCCATAGAGAGTGATTCCTCTAATGGGTTCTGGGCAAAGTCAACTGAATCCTTCCTGGAAATGGGATGCCATTAAAAACAATTGGAAGAGGACAAAATAACCACATTTACAGGAGTTTGGAAGAGGTTGGTTCCCACCCTCACGGAGGACTTAGAGGAAGTCACTTCAGAGGTGGTGGAAACAATGAGAACTGGAATTAGAAGTGGGGCCTGTAGATGGGACCGCATTGCTGTCATCTCATGATCAGACTTGAACAGACAAGAAGCTGTTTCTCATGGATGAGCAAAGAAAGTGGTTTCTTGAGATGGAATCTGCTCCTGGTAGAGATGCTATGAAGACTATTGAAATGACCACAAAGGATTTAGAATCTTACATCAACTTAGTAGATAAAAGAATATCAGAGTTTGAGAGGATTGAGTCCCATTTCAAAAGAAGTTCTACTGTGGGTGAAGTGTTGTCAAATGGCATCGTAAGCTACAGAGAAATCATTCATGAAAAGAAGAGCCACTCAATGCAGCAAACTCCATTGTTGTCTTATTTTAAGAGATCGCCACAAGCACCCCAGCCTTCAGCAATCACCACCCTGATCAGTCAGCAGCCATCAACATCGAGGCAAGACCTTCCCCCAGCAAAAACATTGTGATTTGCTGAAAACTTAGATGATGATTAACATTTTTTAGCAATATTTTTAAATTAAGGCATGTACATTTTTTTTTTTTGAGATACAATACTATCGTCCACTTAAAGGACTATAGTATAGTGTAAACATAACTTTTATATGCACTGAGAAACCAAAAAATTCATTGACTTACATTGTGATATTGACTTTATTGCAGTGGTCTGGAACAGAACCTGTAATATCTCCCAACTATGCCTCTGTGTGTGTGTGTGTGTGTGTGTGTGTGTTTATATAGAGAGATATAAATTTATATGGAATATGGAAATTTATTATGGCAGTTAGCTCATGTAGTAGGGAAGGTCCAGGAGTTTCAGTCTGCTGTCTTCTAGCTGTTGAACCAGGAAAGTTGGTACTGTAATTTGTTTTGAGTCCAAAGATGTGAGAAAGGGGGAGAGGGAGGCTGATGGTGTGACTCAGTGTGAAAGCTCAAGCTGATGGAGAAGACAGATGTCTCAGGTCAAGAAAGGAGAGTAAATTCACCCTTCCTCTGCCTTTTTGTTCTATTTGGATCCATAATGGACTGGGTGATATCCACCCACATGGGGAAGGAACATCTGCTTTACTCAGTCCACCAAATGAAATGCTAATTTTTTCTGGAAAAACCTTCACAGAAATACCCAGAAATAATGTTTTACCAGCTATCTTAGAGTCTCTTAGTTTAGTCAAGTTGGCACATAAAATTAACCATCACAAGAGGCAGGACTCTTAAAGGCCTTCAAATCCAGGTCAAGGATTTATTTCAGTTGAATGCCATGGGGACTCCATTGAAATATTTGGTCATTGCTTTTATAGGTCAGTGAATGATTCAAAATATGGTATCCTGGAACAAGATTCAAACTTAAATCCTATCATACCTATTTGTGAATTTGATCAAATGAATTTCCATAACCTCTATTTCTTTATCTATAGATAATACCAACTTTACCAATCTTAAGATAATTGACAGGTATGTGTGAAGTACATCATTGTGTTTGATGCCAAGTACTTGATGCTTTAAAATTATAAAAGATACTCTGTGAGTATTAATTTGGTGGCAATGTATTAAGTCAATTGATGGGAAGCCAGTTTGATGTTCAGTGTTCTTCAAAATATAGTTCCTAGGTCAACTGTGTCAGAACCAGCTTGAATATTTTGTTACAAATGTAGGTTCTTGATTCCAGTCCCAAATCTGATGAATCTGAATACTGGCATGAGCTTTGGAGACCATCATTTAACATTCCCAGGTGATTTTTATACACATTTAGATTTGAGAACCACTGTGACTGGTTTGCCCTCAGTAAATATTAGATGTTTCATTTTTGCTGCTGCTGTGAGTTATCATCATCATAGCATAGAGAAATCATAGCCCAGCTTGTGGAGGGCCCATCAAAGGCTTCATTTTGAACTGTTTGCATGAATGAGTAGGCTTGGGATGGATGTATAGGGTTTGGCCAGGTAAAGAAAAGGGGAATGTTATCTATTTAGAACAAAGGCACAAAAATATGGGAGAACATGGCTTTTGCGGGGAACTCCAAATAGTTCAGAATATGATCACAATGAAAGGTATTTAAACTAGAAGGTAGTAAGAGTTGATATTGGATGTTGAAGAAGATGGAAAGGCAGTTCGAAGTTTTGTTTTTAAGCAAGAGTGATATAAGTTCAGATTTGTATTTTAGAATGATTACTCTGGATGGGAGCAATCAAAAGGAGAGGGTCAAAAGGAGGTTGAGGTTGCTAAGATAATACAAGAGAGAATTATGGAGGCTCGAAATAAGATTTTGATGAAGGATAAAGTGGGACCTGAATAGAGAGCTAGAATAGACTGGGTTTGCTGACCAATATGTTGCTGAAGCCCTGAGTGTGTGGATAGGCACAGTCAGTGATGGTTTCCAGATTTCTCTGGAAGGGTGACTGTGTAGGGTGGGACAACGCTTCATCTAGGTGGGGAAGAGAGAGGGAGAATCAGGTACATGGGGAAAAGATGCTCATCAGCTTAGTTATATCACACTGGAGATGTAATTGAGACATCTAAGTGAGTATATTTTTAAAATATAGGAATATGAATCTGGTATTAAGAAGAAAGACCTCAGTTAGAAAAGGAAAGTTTGGAAGCCACCAGTTTCTAGTGGAGGATTAAGATATGGGTGTTTATAAAATTTATCAGGAGGTCTTAGAATAAGATAAGAGATTGAAGATTGAGACCTTGAGAAGGAGGTAGAAGAAGAGAAGCCCAAGAATTGCAAGACAGAGACAGCATTGGAAAAACCAAAGAGTCAGAGAGGCTCCAGGGAGGAAGAGCCTGAGAAAGTTATTTACTGTGTCAAATGCCATAGAGGTCCTTTAATTTTGTAGTAGAAATTGTCTATGAACTTGTCATTTGGCAAGAGCAGTTTTAATATGAGATTGTGGAGGCAGAAATCAGATTTAAGTGGTTTTATGGCTGAATCAGAGTGAGCTAGTAGAGACCATGACTAGAGACTATACTTATAACTGGGAGAAAGAAAATTTCTTATCTATGTAACTATTTTAAAAATCAAAGTATATTGGAGATCACTGATTTAAAAAACCTGAATGAACATATCCTATGGAATGTACATGGAAAAAGAAAAAAAGTCTCAGGGGATTTTGGTCCTGGACTATAAGCCTTTTGATAGGAAGGAATATCTTCCTCCTTTTATAGGCAACCTGTGAGCATCTTGCCGGGTGCCCAGCGATTGTGCAGGAGAGATTTATGGATTGGATGGTTGGATGGATAGATATGAAGGCCCAGAATTAATTAATTAATTTTATAGGCCCAGAATTTTTAAGTTTTTTTTTCTAATTTCAGATAGATTTAAAAGAAAGGGGACTAAAAGGAAATTGTGTTAAAATATTGATACATACCAAGAATGATGCTTTTAATTTCCATATAGCCCATTTTTTCCCGTTTGCCAGGATTGCTCTCTCCCTCTCTCTTCTAATGAGCGCTCTCTTCCCTTTCTTATAATGCCATGTGAATATTTAATCTAAATATTTTAGTATCTTCTAGAGCTTGGAAGTGAGCTAGGATTTTAAAATTTGTATATTGCTACTGGACAGTAAGAATGTCGGATCCTAGCAGAGCTAGAGCTAAGGCCGCTTGGAGTCCTGTGCCCTTCAGTGGAGACTCCACTTAGAAGGCCCGTGTGCTCAGAAGCCAGTCTCCTAGCAGGCAGGGCTGGGGCCACTGCTCCAGGAGTCAAGCCAGGTGGCTCTTGGCCAAATGGTTTCTGAAAATGGGCAATACTGATAAATGTTTAATGCTCCTCCTTCCTGTGCAGCTGCTACAAAGTGCTGTCCTCTTTGTGAAAACCTTGTTTTTGGCGCTATTTTCCCTGATGGTTCCCAATGAATGTTTTAATCCAGTTTCTTATTCTGCATCGCCATTGTCTCCATTTGCCCTTTCCCGTGCTGTCTCTGAAGCCACTGCTTTGATGTCCATTTTCAAGTTTCCGGGGACTCTGAACTAGTAACATTGACAGCAGTTGCTCTCACAGGACCATAGATGAAAAGTGTCAAATGTAAGAAGGAAAGAGAGCAAGCTGCTGTCTCTGGTAGAGCAGGGTCAGCCGTAGAGGGATGGAAATGTCAGCTGTTTATATCTGACTCTGTTCATTTACCCATTCTCTGACCACGTGATGGCAGGGTTTCCGGTGTGTATTTGGGCAAGTTTTTTATTCCTCTATGTACTTATATGACACATGCATTAAATGCTTAGTTAAGTGGCCATGTTGTTATTCAAGAAATATTTAGTGAATGACCTTTGGGTCAAACACTGTTTAAGGCACTGAAAACATAGAATTATATAGGGCATAATAGTTCGACCTCAAGGGCCTCACAAGACAGTGGGGAAGGGGGGTAGACATGTATAACAAGAGGATAGGTGGAATTACTAAATGTGTACATTATTCCCCCTGTAACATTTCCTTGTAATTATCTGTTATAGGAGAAAAAGAGGGGAGATTTAGGTCTTTCTTTGTGGGCCAAGCAGGGGCTACATCGTAGGCATCAAGAAGGTTCTACAGGACAGACGGGAGTTGGGTTGGGTTTTAGATGGTAGAGAACAACACTTAAGATGGAACGATGAGGAGAGAGAAAAATCATGACCAGTCCAGGGGGAAACTTTGGTAGGGCTGGAGCCCAGGACATCAGTGGGAATGGGTAGGTGGGAGGGGAGGTCAGGAAGGCTGTGGTGGCCTGATGATGCAGACTGTATATTCTGTTCACATAATCAGATTTATATTCTAGAAAGACATTTTAAAGAAAGGTGTGTTCAACAGGACAGATGTCAGATATCCCCAGTACCTGGCCCCACACCCCCTCACTTTGGCTCCTAGGTATAGGAGATTTAGCAATCTCATGGTGAAGAATGGGAGCCACTGGCTACATGCTTCTTCTGTTCTCTCCTCAGTGAATAATTTTGAGGGCAAATCTGCCTATGTCTGTGAATACAATCAAGCCCAAGCTACCCACAGAGGTGATCTTAGTCACTAAACCTTATATTGGCTTTTGTTCCCACCACTCTCCCAGGTCCCTCATTCCTGCTGCCTTGAGTATGTTCTAATCAAACTCTGCATTAGGGCAGGAAGTGAGACACCCAGGCTGGGACAGAAGGCAACCAAAGAAGAAGGTCTTGTAGTAGTTCAGGTGAAGATGATAAAGGATCAAAGCGAAATATTAATTGCCATGTTGCCAAATAGGGGAAGGAGACGAGAAGTTTGTAGGAGTGAGAATGGAAAGGTCTCGATGGCCAATTCAGTGTGTGGGGTGGAGAAGAAGGAAGGATTTCTGATGTCTCTTAAATCACTGAGAAGGATGGTAGTGTCATTAACCAAGTTGAGAAATAAAGCTTTTAGAATAGGTGTTTGTGGGGGAGAATATGGGTTCTACTTTCCATGTGAAGAATTTAAGGCATTGTGGGAATCATGGGTAGAGATGCTTAGTAGGAAGTTAGATTCAAGAGTCTGGAGCTTAGGAAAGAGTTCTGTGCTTGGGAGTTTTGTGAATCGTGAGCATACAGGAAAGAGAGGGCACCTACGATTATCGAGGGTCTACTATCAGTTAAATGTAGCTCTTTCCCCAGACTTTGAGAGGAGAGGGCAGGGTATGGCTGAGAGTGCCCCGAAAATACCCCTATTTCCTGCATCCCGTTGTTTTAACTTCCCTTCATGTCACTGTTTTGCTTTTGTTTTGTTTGTTTTATTAAGACAGTGTTCAGGTGTTAAAAGCTGTATTATCATAGTTTCCTAATTGAATTTAGTCTTCCTAAGAAAGTGACTCATGATAAAGTCCCTTGATCACATTTGAGAGCAGTACAGTAAGGATAGAGGCCAGAGAGGCAAGTTCACAGGTTAGGTGCTTGGGTTTTATTCCAAGCGTGCTGAGAAGTCATTGGAGAATGCAGCCATTCAAGGATGGTATGTGCCGGGGACCTGAGACCTGCCTGGAATTGGGGGAGTTTATTGGTTCTGTCATTGTAACCCTTGTCCTTACGCCCCCCTGCCATTCTTCTCAGCTAATTTCTCATCCTTCAAATATCCTCTGAGGCCAGTGAACCCTTGAACTCCTGATCAAACAGGAGTGGTTCACCTGTGATCCCCCAGCAATTCTGATAAATCCCTGTTTATCTTCAGCATAGCACTGTGCAGTGAAAATATTTACATGTCTGCCTCATGTATATTATAAGCTCCTTGAGGACAGGGACCAAGGCTTATTTCGACTTTGTATCCTCAGTGCCCACATATCTACCATATCACAGGCACTACATCATTGTTGAAAAGACCCGAGTATGACACCCAAGGGAATATGTGAAGAACAGGGAGGACAAGAAATACTGCAGGAGACTCAGAAGGAGCTGCTAGGGAGGAAGGAGGTACTCAAGAAACTAGAACCACTGGAAGTAATTTGTATTGTATGGTTAAAAACTGGTAAGCGTTATGAAAAAAAAAATAGGGCTTAGGAAGAGGGGAAGGTTGTGGGTTGCATAGGGTGATAGCGGTAGGCCTCCCCGAGGAGGTGGCGTGGGAGCAAAGACGGACAGGGGATAAGGAGCTGGCCATCAGTAGAAAGGCCTAGGGGCAGGAGTTGCCTGCTAGGCCTGAGGAACAAGGGTGAGGGTAGGTGCGAGCAGACACTGGTTTCTGTGTGTCCCCACTTGTGCCCATCCATTTGCATGCATTTGCAGCATAGCCCTCTTAAACTCTCAGCTAGCTCCCTTGAACATATCTGCTCCACAAAAACAGGGATGTTCTCGTGTGTGTGTGTGTGTGATGTAACTCAGGGGCTTGGTGTAGAGTGGACACTCCAGGACTCGGCGAATGAAAGAGTGAATACAGGAAGTCAAAAGGGGGCAAGGTTTAGAGAGCAGAATGATCCACAATGGGAACTGCAACAGAGCAACAGAAGAAAATACGCCCGAAAGGAACCTCTGGCTTTGGTAAGAAACAAAAAACTTCTGAGAATAAAATTTCCTGTGTGATTCTGAAATTAAACCATCTTCATCCTCCTCTGGCCACTTTATTCACTTGGGTAAGGCTATCTCTCTGGCTTCTGTCTCTTGATTTAATATGGCCCCTGTTAAAATTAAAGCTCTAAAGAGCTCTTATTTATTTGAATTATCTATTTTTGTCAACTTCTGTTTATTTATGGTCTCAAGGTCTGACCTAGAGAATGTTTCATTGCTCTCCACAAGAGTTTTGCTAGTGTGTTTGGAAAATAGATGGGAATAAGCTATTTAAAGAATTATTTTTAATAGCCCTATCCCAGGGCTCAAATGCAGCAAACATCCCCACTGGGTGTGGCTTCACATCCAAAATCAAATTCAGTAGCTCACTCTTGGAATATGTACTTCTTGTGTCTGTTTTTTCATAGTATACAACTCACAGTTCACATTGGCATGAAAATGAAAGAGGGTCAAATGTCTTTTCATAAATAGTAATGTGGTGAAACCACTTAATCTAGGATTCTAGTCTCTGGCACTCACTTTTTAGATTCAACTCACAACTAGGTATCTGTCATAGAGATTTGACATTGTAGGGAATGTGCAAGAGGAAAATGTCTCACTCTTTTAAGAGTGGCAGTCAGTCATCAGAAAGCCAAAGGATAAGGTTAGAGGTGACGATCAGGGAATACAGGCTACAAGGAAGGCTTTTAAGTTCTGGGATTCACTTTTGGTGGTAAAGTACAGTTGTTTTGATAGGGAGAGCTTGCTTTTAGCCATCTCAAATATTTATGTACTTGACTTTTATTCAGCTCACCCATAGAAGAGGAGTACATTCAAAGATAAGCATTTAAACCGCAGAGAAAGGTTGAAGTCCCTGATGGGGCACACTAAAAATGTGTTCTCAGGAAGGAAGAGACATGTTTTATTCAGTAAAAGCAAAAGCAAGTATGTAAAATAGGCTTCACTAGTTTTTGCAATTATAGGGATATATGGGAGAAGAAAAATACTGGAGGTCCACATCAGTGAAATTCATATAATTTCCAAATGTATTAAATCCAATTTTCTTCTGGAAGTTGAGTCTGTATCTAGGAGGGGGGTTCTGGTTTGTCTGGGAATGTCAGGAGTGTGGTCCCTGCTGGGTGACCCACTGCTCAGCCTGCTCAGTCTGTCTGTCTCAGCAATCCTTGTTCCCCTCTGCAGACCCTGGGCATCTGGTAGACCATTCTAGCTACCTGGGGTTCTCCCTCAGTACCAGCTTTAGGGTGCAAAGCAGTTTATCCTGCTTTGATTCTTACATCCTCCGAAATAAAAACACACATGTGCTATGAGGATTGACTGCTACAAAAATTTTGAAATGTTGGAGTTTCAAACGCTCAAGAAATCTCAAAACGATGCCAACCACAGTAGCTGATGGTCTCCCTTTCATTGTGGGCCCACTTGTCACCTTTCCTCAAACCTCCAACATGCCTTATGCCTCCTTCCTCCCAGGAGATGACCTGCCTTTGCTCACTGAGGGGTCATCAGTGGCTTTAGCTTCCAACTACCCCCAACCTCCATGTTGTCACCTCCAATGGACAGCTTTCATTGCTCCCCTTATCCAGCTTTCTAGGAATATCAACTATGTAGTCATCCTTCCTTCGTGGAAATTTTTCTGCTGTCAGATTCTGTAAGTTCCTCTGTCACTAGGTGTGGTTGTGGCCCTCACTGCCTCATTTCAGTGGGGCTCTCACAGCCACCAGTGCTTCCTGGCTCTGGCTTCTAATTTAGAGTCTAGTGTCTGTGTCCTAATGCAAGAGGAGGTGGGAGAGTACCCAAGATTTCCATTTAAAATAGGATAGACAGGTTGTGTTTCATATGATAAGGAGTTCCTCAAACATGACAGCGTTCAAAAGGAATAACAACTGTCCACAAGGAACCTTGACTTAGTGAAATCTGAGCCACTGACATGATGCCATTAGTACGCCAACTGGCAGCGTCTGATGAAATGAAGATTTCGCTTCCTATCAGATTTATGGGATATACTGAAATCTCTAAAAGTCTTTGATTTTAAAGAAAGCAACAAACAAATGAGCTAAGAATCAGAAAAGAGCAAAAAGACAAGAAGTAAAAGAAAAATAGAAAAAAAAATCACAGAGGTCAAAACACCATTAATGAATTATTGATAGGAGAATATCAGAAGAGTAAGTCAGGAAATCCAGGAGTTGTTTTTTAGACAAAAGCAATCAAATAGGCAAGCTTCCAGAGTATCTACTCAAGGGGAAGTAGACAACTCAAGGGGAAAAAGACATCTCAAACACTCTGAGAAAAGGGATATGGCAACACTTTCACCTCTTGCCTGGGCAGCCACCGAACCCCTTAACTAGTCTCTCAGTTGCCACTCTTGTTCCCTGCCCCAACACCCTGAATAACAGCCAAACAAATCTGCCAAAGATACATCGGATCATGCCCAGCCATGCATAAAACCCTCTAGTATCTTCCCATGGTGCTATGGCCAAGTGATTTCACCTGTGCCTGCCTCTTTGGCCTCACCTGTGCTTGCCTTTTTGGCCTCCTTTATCATCACCTGCCCACCTTTTCTTCCTGTCCCCTTTTTGCCCTTTACCCTGACATGTTTATTCTGACTCTGGAGACTTGGCAATGTGGGTTCTTGGCCTTTGGAAACCTGCTTCCTGTGAAATCGCAGCTCCTCTGGCTGCTGTGTTCTAGGCAGGCATGCTTGCCCATGGCCATCAGACAGTCTTACCATCTTTTTGTCAGTGCAGTCAATCTGTTTACTTCATCTGTGGTTTCCCCCACTAGGATGTAAGCTCTTAGTGGAAAGGATTTCTCAAGGCACATTCACAACTGTGTCACCAGCAGCTAAATCAGCATCAGGCACAGTGATTAAATCCCTAAATGTGAAGTCTCCTTAGCAGACGTCTTATGAATCGAATCTACAAAGTCAGGGTCAATCGTTATTTGTTGAATGAAGAAAGAAATGAATAAGTATAGAGAAATTTTGAAAGATTATTTAAAAGCAGTAAATGTTAATAAATAAAAAATCTTTTAACTAGACAAAAAGGGGAAACTTGAATAGACCAATAATAAAAAGTACATTTAAAAATTTTGTTAAAAATGTATTTCCTCCAAATTCTGGAATTAAAAAATTGTAGAACAGGCTCACTTTTTTTTTTTTTTTTTAACGATTTATTTCTTTGGAGCGCCTGGGTGGCGTAGTCATTAAGCATCTGCCTTTGGCTCAAGTCATGATCACAGGATCTGGGATCAAGTCCCGCATCGGGCTCCCTGCTCAGCGGGAAGCCTGCTTCTCCCTCTCCCGCGCCTCCTGCTTGCATTCCCTCTCTTCTTGTGTCTCTCTCTGTCAAATAAACAAAATCTTTAAAAGAAAAAAAAAGATTTATTTCTTTGAGAGAGAGAGAGTACATGTGAGTAGGAGGAGGGACAGAGGAAAAGAAACTGCAGGCAGACTCACTGCCCAATGCAGAGCACCGTGCAGGGCTCTATTGCACAATCCATGAGATCATGACCTGAGTGGACACCAAGAGTTGGATACTCAACCAACTGAGCCACCCAGGCACCCCAGACTCACCTTTTAAGACAGATGCAAAATCACCCATAAAATACTAATAAATCCATAAAAATCCATAAAATACTAATAAATTTGACAGCACATTTAAAGAACAATTGATTATGATAATGTAGGATTTATTAAGAAATACAAGAATAACTACATTAAAATATATTAATAAACAAATCAATAACTTAAAAAGGAAAAAGTTTATCTTGTTAGCTGCTAAAAAGATATTTGTAAAATTCAAGGCTCTTCTTATTGAGA
Organism: Lutra lutra; assembly: GCF_902655055.1. Lineage (NCBI taxonomy): Eukaryota > Metazoa > Chordata > Mammalia > Carnivora > Mustelidae > Lutra > Lutra lutra. Next base: position 122,460,433 of record NC_062280.1, on the reverse strand, counting down.
TAAGAAAAATCTTTAAAACACTAGGGATATGAAGATACACATTTGGGATAGACTATATAACTCTATTGAACAACAGTTAATTTAAATAAGAAATCCTAGAAATATTTCTGTTAGAATTATGGGGGAACCTCAAGGATGTCTAGTGTTACTGTCATTCACCATTATCTGGAAGTTCTGGACAATACAATTAAATATCAAATACAATTAAGATATATAATTATTTAAAAGGAGGAAAAAATTGCAATCAATATTGTCTACTTGAGAAAGTGCCAGATAGTCAATTAAAGACCCATTTCATTTGATAAAGAATCAGCAAAGTGGCTGAATGTAAGACATATATCTAAAAATTGATAGCTTGCTTCTATACCAGCAAATTGTTACATTCTTTACCTGGCCTAAAACAGTTTGTCATAATTCCCAGAGTTGCCTTCACTAAGAAAATATCACTCCCCACTGTTTGTGGTTTTGTTTTTTCTTCCTTGCTCTAAGAAGTCTACCACATACCACTACCCTAACAGAGAAGTTTGGAGGCTAAGGAAGCAGTTCCAAGTCTTAAAGGTAAGAGCCACTTAGATAAAGTAGAGATGTGTGTGTTTGGCAGGGCTTGCGGGGGAGCGGCACAGGGGGCATGAACATACAGCCCAGTGTTCTTATGCTGTGTGGCTTGCAAAAAGAATTACCAAAGGAGTCCATTTCAATTGGTACAAGTTGAATAATTTAAGACCTTTAAGTGTTCCTCTTTGGAAAAAGAAATCAACTTAATTTATCTCTGGAAATGATGAACCCTATGAGGCAATGAAATTGAATGGAAGAAAAAGGGTGGCACCCTCTTCCCAAGCAAAGGCATCAGAAGACTATGAGTTTAGCAGTCCTTACCTTGTGCTGTCGCAGGCATTGCAAATCAGAGGCTTCAGCTTCCAAGAAAAGAGCAGCACACACATTGGGTGAAAAACTCTGTTGTTTCCACATCACACTTTCTTTTTCCTCCTAGTTAAAAAGATAGTTTCTGTTAGGAGGGTCATCTTCTGGCCTGGTGGCCCCAAAGACCAGCTAGCCTGTGGGCCGCTGCTCGCTTCAGGCCATCATAAGTTTTTCTCAGTCTTTGACAAGATGATTGAAGGACAGCATGGTGTGTATATATGTGTTTGGATCAGATTGCAAACTCTTTCCTGGGATGAATGATCTTTGTTTCTGAGAACGTGTCATTTCTACATTTGTAGCTGTTACAATCTCTTTACTTTGTTTTTGTTTGCTAATTGTTTAATGACCTTACTTGGAGTCATGGAATGCTACTGTTCTATCTGCCTAACTCTTCTCTTCCCTTTGCTCTTTTCTTTTTTTTTCTTTTTTTTTTTTTAAAGATTTTATTTATTTATTTGACAGACAGAGATCACAAGTAGGCAGAGAGGCAGGCAGAGAGAGAGGAAGGGAAGCAGGCTCCCTGCTGAGCAGAGAGCCCAATGCGGGACTCGATCCCAGGACCCTGAGATCATGACCTAAGCCAAAGGCAGTGGCTTAACCCACTGAGCCACCCAGGCGCCCCTCCTTTGCTCTTTTCAATACATCTCATCTCATCTCATCTCATTTTATTTTATTTTGTTTGCTTGTGTATTCATTTATTCCTTTATTCAACATATATTTGCTGACCATGGAATTTAGTGGGTCTTTGGCCAAAACTAAAAAAAACAAAAACAAAAACAAAAAAAACAACTTTGCCCCTATTGAAACACACTTTGAGCTTTATCATTTCCTTAAACTTCAATGTGGGTAAGTTTTAGATTCTCTCCTGAGAGGCTGGAGTGGAGAGGGGGACATGAGAGAGTTTGGAATTCTAAAGAGAATGGAAAGCATATAGAAAGATGCACAGGAAGTCACCATGTTAAACTTAATCAGTGTCCCAACCTTCTAGGCATCTGAGTGGATGGGTGTTGATTTTGGTAAATTCACTAGCATCAACCAAAGACATTGTTCTTAAATTACACAGACTTTAAACATGATTGAAGGAAGATTTGACACATAAAAAGCTGCTGGATCTCAACACCAGGGAAAATCTGGGTATCATTCTTTAGATGTCTAACTTGGGGTGAGTTTATAAAACGTATAAAAGCCAGATGAAATTGGAATGAGTCAATCCCAACCAGTACCCATTCCTGCCTCTCTCCAACACTAAGTGTCTTAAAGACAGGGGCTGAGTCTTGATCATTATTCCTGGTGTTTAACACAGTGCTTAGCACACTGCTAGTACTGAATCAGTTCTTACTAACTGATGAAATGAAAAAGTGCTGCATGATGACTCAGACTGCCAAGATCTTATTCTTGAATTAAGCCTTGATTCTGTCTTATGGTGAGATCCTATGAGAAATAGCTGCTTGTAGGGTAAACCTTTCAGGAAATCAAGACTTTGGGAAATTGTTTCTTTTGACCCCAATTTTCTAACATGTCATTAAAATTTATGAGGGAGAAGACAGAGCCAATAAACTTTCCCCCATTTCCAGGTAGTTCTCTTGAGTTCGCCCGCACATACTGTCTTTGAATGGCTGCACCTTCCAATGACTTCCCAGTGCACTCGGAATAAAATCTGACCCCTTCGCTGCATATGCAGCCTTTTCCCTGCCTGTCTCCTTGTGTGCTGTGCTAGAATGTGATAAAAAGAACCTTTGTCCTCACCATGAATCCTTTCTTAGGAATGTAAAACCAAATACACTGTCAAAACCATGATATTACCACTGTTGGTATATGAATGCTTGCTCATTGAAAAAGACAGTGACGGGAAATGAAACAGTGGGATGGCGGAAAGAAGGGGCACTTTCACAGAGCCCTTGGCCTGACCTCTCCTCTCCTCAGAAGGCCTGGGAAAAGAGCTATGTTTAAGACTGAGCTGGCCCTGAAGAGCAGGGCCTTCATTGTGCTGAGCTGGGTTCCCCACTGAGCTGCCACTCAAATGGCGGCGTGACTGGAAGTCAGCAACCCCGTTGCCATGGCCAGATGGGCCTCCGGGTACCATCTCCACTGGAAAGCTGTTGTGGGAAAACGTCACTGCTCTAACCAGCATCGCCAGTACCATCTCCACCAGCACTTTTGGAGTTAAAGCTCTAAGACTAAATCCCCTCTTCTGCTCTCATAACCTAGGATGAGTTGCTGCCTATGGTGAGTTTCATCCAGTAGCCTGAAGGCAGGAGAGAGGAGAAGGGATTGATTGGCCCTCCACTCCTGAATGCAGTCATCTTCCTGGAGGAGAACATCCTGACTCACATTCCTTTGGTGTCATCGCCAATGCAATTCACAGTTCAGAGATGTATTCCGTTGGGATTACCCAGGAGCGAAAGAAGCAAAATCTGCAACTCCAAATTTAAATTGAATCGTAGTCTAGTTAATCTTTTATAATTAATTACTCCGTGTACTGTCACTGATCATTTAAAAATCCTAAATCCCAAATCTGAGGTAATTAGCATCCGGTAATGTCATTATCCTCTTTTGATTCTATTTGTGCCATCTTCACTACTTCTGAAGGTACAGGATCCAGGTGTTGTGAGGCTTAGACTTTTTCAATTTTCTATTCCTTAGTCTTCTATAAATGACTTAATAGTGCTATAGCTTAAGCTCATCTAATTGTTTAGAAAATGTTTGATTTCAGAGTAGTCTTGGGTTGATGAAAGAGGTGCAGAAATGGCCCAGAGACTTCCATCCCTGTATCCAGCATCACCTATTAACTTCTTACATTACTATGGCGCATCTGTCGCAACTGAGGGAGTCACATTAGTGTGTCACTATTTAACTGTATACTTTACTCTGATTTCACTATTTTTTTCCTAGTGTTCTTTTTCTGTTCCAGGAGCCTTATCGAGGTGACTATGTTCCATTTCGGTGTCATGTCTTCATAACCTCCTTTGGTCTGTGACAATTTCTTATTCTTTCCCTGCTTTTCATGACCTTGATGGTTTTGAAGAGTATTGGTCAGGTATTTTGTAGAATGTCCCTCTGTTGGGAAGTATGAAATCTGACAACCATGAAACTACCTCAAGCACAGCGAAGGGCCCTCGAGATGAGATGCCAGGTAGTGAGGGAGAGGCCTGGAAGCCTGGGTACAATACGTGGGTGTGAAGAAGAGGCTCCTCCAGCTCTATCTCCCCAACGGACTCTCCACGGATCAGAGACAGATTTGCTCAGCTGTGTCTTTCCTGTGCTGTGAGCAAAATCAAATGATAATTTCCAGAGAGTAAGTTTGGGGGTAGTCTAGGAACTGTCAAAGAGAAATTATTCTGACATGTGAAAATGGCATAAAGCATTTATTCAAACAATTGCAAATGGAGTGGACTATTGCAGTGGGGAAGAAAGATTGAATGCAACTAGGAATACAATAGGAACAAGTGGGGATTTATGAACAACTGGCAGGATGAGACAGCGGATGGAAAATTACTAGAGTCGTCAGTAAAACTAAATTCCAGAGACCAAGGACAGGAGCCAAGGATGAAAAGGGGCCAGTTGAAAAGAGGGCTGTGGAGACTGATTGAGAGTTTGTCAAGGAGGGCATTCTTGTCTTGTGCAGCAATGGAGACCAGAGGGCTGGAGAGAGGATGGCGAGAAAGCATGGCAGGGGGTGGTCTTCTCCCAAACCCACCTGGCTCCAGGCTCAGGAGTGACTGGAAGAACTGGACTCTCCTTTGGGCCCAGGTGGACACTTGGCTCAAAAGACAATCATAACTTCAGTACATTTCCACCTTTTAAAGAGGGACCAGGAAAGAGCCCTGTGCTGGGGGCCAGGCAAGGTGAGCGAGCTCTCATGCTCCCACTGAGCAGGGGACTGAGGCAGACTTCAGGGGAGAGCTCGTATCTGGGATCTTCCCTTTATCTTCTCTTTTCAACAGCGAACTCTTTGCCTGCCTCTCTGTGAGTGAAAAGGGCCCAAACTGTGACCCAGGACAGCAACCCCAACACCCTTTGCTTGTCCTCATTTGCACCACTATCCTCGATCTACCATCTGCCATAGGATATACTGCTTATAATGATGTCAGTCTTCCCACTGCCATTGCTGAGAAACAGATGCGTTTTCTGTGAAGGTATCTTTGTAATTATTACTGGTCCCCAGTGTGATCCCTTCTGGTATGGCATGCGGCCATGGCCCAGCGGCCCCTGTAAGAGTGTGCTGGGGACTCAGCTATGCCCTCCTAGCTGATGAGAGTCCACTGACAGGTGCAAGCCTACTTAGTACCAGGGGCAGTAACAAGGACCCCTGTGGAGGGTGATGGCACATCCTGGCCCCACCCCCAATCCAGACAGGTCCTGTGAGCCTCAGCAAATCTGAAACTGGCCCCATTAGCCCCTCTTGTAGTCCCAGCCAGAGGGTCCCTGCAAGGTGCCAGGGGAGATCAGATTCCTCAGCACCACCACACACTGTCATTAGCTAGCCCCACCTCTCACTCACTGTCTTGAAGAAGTGCAGGAAGAGGGGGAAATATTTGAGAGACTCAGCATTTTACTTAAGAGACTGAGCATATAGCAAAAGTAATGTTTAAATGATTACATCAGACTGAATTTACAGAGTCCGGGGAAATGTAGCTCCCCACCTTCCCTCCCTGCAGGGCAGGGGGTTTCTGAGGAAGGGCAGCTCAAGAAAGAAGAAAGGCAGAGGCCAGTTTTCTGTTTCATTTTGGGAGAGGGGTAAACGTGGACCCTGCTACAAAGGTTGTACATTCCAGTATAATTTTCATCCTCTGCCACAACTATGGGGGGGACCCCAAAACCATGTTCTTTTAACTTTCACATGCCCAGTACTTCCTTACGTATCGGCAGTATAGATGGACTTCTGTGCTTCTGAGTTATAAATTTCATCTTTAATCATCACTCCCACAAAAGGGACTCACCACTCGTTTCGAGATAATCACCGAATAATGTGATGAATGGAGCACAGAGCTATAGACCTACTTTATGTGACATGAGCTCCGTGGCTTGCCTAATGAGTTAGATGATATATTTATGACCCTCATGTTTCACTTTCAACCCAAAGCCTAGAATATTTCATAAATATTATTTTATATCAAAGCTTAAGGAATCACTATTCCAAAAGTATTTTATCAGTCATATATTTTCTCTCTGAAATTGCTCTCATGAGATCTGAGTTATGCATGGAGCCTCATACTATATGAGGCAAGACTGGAGGAGCTGGACTCCTCCCCTTGGCCCCAGGAGTCGTTGCATTGAGAGCCGTCCCCAGAAAGGAAACCCTGGCTTCCACTCTGCTCTGTCAGTACCAGTATTGTGCACAGAAGAGTTGAAGTCTGAAATGGAACTGGAAAAAATGGTTGGGGTAGGTCCAGTTCTCCCTCCTGCCCTGGGGGCACACAGCAAAGCAATTTACAGTGCCATGGAAGGGAGAACAACAGAACTGGGCTCCCCACCCCGCAGTAGGGAGTAACGACGTCAGATATTCCAGGTAGAGTAGTAGGGTTACAGAGTTCCCCCAGGGAGGGGGTGCGCTGACTCCCATGTTGCAAGTGGGGAAGGAAAACCTGAGAGGTCCTGAGATTTGGATGGAGGTCCAGTTCTGGGGTGGCTACAGGTGTACCAGGGCTCCCCTTCACCATAATCCTATAGATTAGGTACAGCCAGAAGGGTTATTCTCTTTTGAGTCAAAGCATGGAAAACTCAGAAAGACCAGTCTCCCAGTTTAAAGCGGGTAATGAATCTGGATCCCAGCTGTGCTACGTGGGGCCCGTCTCCTGTCTCCTGAGAGAGCAAATTGCCACCTGGGCATAGCAAGCTTGACTGAGGGGCTGCTGGTTCTGGTATTTCATGTCCCACTTTGTCAATGGGGTTGTTTTCTCTTCTCTTTCCAGATCCCTGCAGTGATGGAGGACAGAGCACGGTGGACTAATCAGTTTGTGTGAGCATCCCAGTGTCACCCTAACAATCTGATGGGGTCAGATTGACTTCATGAAAGTTCATTTTTCCTCCCACTCCCAAACCTCACTTTCTTCCTTGGTACACTGGGGGTATAATCAATAAATGCACTTGTGCATGCCCACACACACATCCATCCTGAGTGTGCTATGAGGATGTGATAAGGTGGTTTGTTGAACAAGAATACCAGTTATCTCCCCCATCGAGAGCTTTCCCACGGGCTCAACATTTGACATGAATTCTCTCACTTGATCCTTACAACCCCCTAAGAGGGGCAGTATTATAATCCTCACTTTATAAAGGAGAAACCTGGGGCGCAGGGGGGAGAGGTCCCTTCCTGAGGTCACCTATCAGTGGAGCGGTAGACAAGTGGTCAGTCTGGCTTCTCAGGGTGCCTGGCACATGGTGAGGCCCAGTAGGGACAGTAGCTCCTGGTAGCTCCAGAGCTCCCTCATCTGCTACACAGAACCAGCCCCGGGTGGCTTCTGAACATAAACCTAGGAGAAAACAGATTCCTCAGACCCCATGTTTATTCTCTCTCTTTCTTTTAAAAATGTGTTTATTTGACAGAGAGAGAGCATGAGCAGAGGGTGCAGCAGGCAGAGGGAGATGCAGGGAGCCTGATGGCGGGCTCGATCCCAGGACCCTGGGATCATGACCGGAGCTGAAGGCAGATGCTTAACCCACTGAGCCACCCAGGCGCCCCACCCATGTTTATTCTCTTTTCAGAGAATTTACATCATTATGCTCAGTCTGTGGAAATTACTTATTTTATAGAAATGAGTTATTTAAGAGGCTTAACACTGCTGTCCACACCAGGGAATTTTTCTGGTGGAGAGCCTTTAAGCACATTCATTTTTAACGACACAGGCTAATATTAGAATGTAATTAAGATGCTAACACCAATAGTTTCATGAGAAAAATTTCCTAAAATGACTATTCCTTCGTAGAGCAGGGGATGCAATGAAATGAGTCATCTGCTGAAGCCATCAGTTTGTTCCTGACCCCTCTCGGTTATGCCCATAAGTCAGTGCATAGGAGAAAGGGAGCTTCTCACCTCCTCCTCTCTCCTCCCTCCCGCCCAGTATTCACTGTGAGCCCGCACTGGGCCAGCCCTTGTGCTAATTGCTGGGGGTGAAGATGAACGAGAAAGATGAGGTTGTGCCTCACAATGCTTACAGTCTAAAAGGAGAGCACTATTATACCACTGAATACATGTTTCCAATGGAGGGACATGCCATGAAGGTATGGGGTACATGAGAGATTTTAGCAAGCGACCTTCTTAGAGGAGGTTCTCAGGGTTGGCAAGCTGTGAGGTGAGACCCAAACTCACCTGAAGCAGGAAGTAGGAGAGGGTGCAAGGAGCTAGTGTGTGGGAGACTGAGGTAGGAGCAGGTGGGTACTAGGGCCAGGTGGCTGGAGCCTAGTGGACAAAGGGACAATGGCAGAAAGTGGGGTAGGAAGGAGAGTCAAGGGCCATGTCATCAGGATATATGGACAACTTTAAGGATTTCAGACTTGATCGTTCTAAGAAAACTGGGAAATGACTAGAAGGTTGTAAGCAGGAGAGGGGTTTTATTCTCTGAATCTCACCAATTAGAAAAGAAGGAGGTGCTAGTGAGCTTCTGTGACCCCTCCTGGCTTTGGAAGCCCAGCCCGTTCTATAGGACCACTTTGCCCCCTATACAGGTCATCTCACTTAGAGGGACTGGCTGCAGCTAACTGGGCCGGGACAATCATCTATGAGGAACAGTGAGTTGTCCATTCAACAAATTACTGAGTCCCTCCTACAAGTAGTGACATAATGACATAATGACTAAGTGGGGAAAAAACAATTGTTCTGTGGGTATTTTTCCCCCATTTCTCATTCAGATAATTGGACACCCTCCCTCTCTCATTTAGGATGTGTTGGGAGGGGGGCGGGCAGGCAAGGAGAGTTTCCGGGTGAGACCAGTGGTGACTTTTGTCCCTGCAAACCAATGGCCATTTCTGCCTCACAGAGAGAAGTGTCCAAGATGTCAACATACAAAATATAAGGAAAAACAGAGCTAGGCCAATTTCCCCTCATGAAACATCCCTCTCCACGTGCATAATACATTCTGGAAGGAGGCCAGATTAACTCAGCCAGAGTAGTGAGGAGAATTTTGTCCTTGTGGAGAGTCAAAAAAACTTCATAAAGTCTTCTTAAACTTCTTTATCTAAATGCCTTATTTTTGTGCTCTCTTTTGTTTTATTCAGATTATTAGGATAATTTCTTTTTAGGCTCGTGAGTCGGAAGTCAAGGCTTTGTTTCCTGCCAGGAATGTTCCATCCTGGATCCATGTTTCTTCATGAGTGAGTTCAGGCTGGGTAAAATTCTTCTCACTTGTACCAACAAGGAGCTGTTGAGGGAGGTGTGGAATGAAGTGTTTCACAGATGATTACAGTTGCCACTGTCTTTGGGTGGTTGCCATGCAGTGTGTAACAGCCCGGGCAGTGGTGATATAATAATAGTAAATATGAGCACATAATAATTCTTGTAGTGTAATGTTCAAAATGTAGGGCAAAAAATAAAAAAAGTCATTCCTCCTTTTGAAGGTGTGCTAAGAGCATGTTTCTCATGTCAGATGTGAAGGATTCTGATAGAACACATGACTCCATTGGACTCTGAATGATGCCACTACCTAAAAAAATAATTTAAGTGATGTGCACTTGAACCCAGCATCCAGTCTTTGATTTTGGCCTTGAATCAACTAGCCAATTAGTGGCAGCCGACCCTTCTTGATTATTCAAAATATAACCAGCAAATGCTTTGGCACAATCACTCATTCTAAAAAATCCTGGCACCTTTGTAGAAGTCACATTTCATTTCCTTGGAATGCATCTGAAACCCTGGCACACAAAAGCTCTCACATCTACATAGCTCTTTTGGAGAAATCATTTATGACAGTGTTATAGTCGCACTTGGCCTCACATACCTTCATTATTTTTCAATTTTAAAAGCCAAACACATGGCCACCAGTGTCCAGAATGTAGGCCTTGTCTCGGCTGCCTGGGCCTTTGACACCCCTGCCAGAAGCAGAGAGCTTGGTTTGGGGTTGGCCGCCATGTGTTGGAAGGCCCGGGGCCAAGGGGTGCTGGCAGGAGAGTTTTGGGTTGTCCTGAGGCCAGGCTGACTGTCTGGAGAAGACCAGTGGCACTGAGGACGGGCGCTGTCATCTGCCCCTCGAGGACCCAACGTGCAGCTCCAGGTGATCCTTGCATTTCTCTCTAATCCCCACCAGGAGCCACATGGCTTTGTGGTCCTTTCTCCTTCCCTAAGGCCAGTGAACATCTTTGTAATCTTTCTTCCTCTATAGTTCACTCGTTTTTGGTTTTAGTTTTTCTATACTATTTTCTAAGGTATAAAATACTCCTGGTAGAACGGTGACATATTCCTGCCATGTTGCTCCTCCCAAAACCTCAAACCGGCACCTAGTGCCAATTAAATATGTGTTGGATGAAGCCATGAACGAACGAATGAATCCATATTTTGGCCACACAGGCACACACCATTCATACCAGAACCCTCACAATGACAGCATTCATCCACAGAGACCTGGAACTTATCTCACCATCAGAAAAATGTTCTTATTGATTTGGGGGTCAAAATTGAGAAACAATAAATCGAAAAAGGTTAAGGAACAGTTAAGTACTGAACAATGATTGTAATGAGCTACAAGAAGTACTACCTGATTACTTTGTGTAAGGAGGGCTTATGAAAGGGAGATGTAAGGAAGTAAAGAGAGCAGGTACGTGTCATACAACAGGGACTCAGGAGGACAGAGTGGGAGGCGGGCTGTCTCATTCTGCATGAAAAGCAGCTCTCAGAACAGGACAGCCTGGCCCCCAGGGCAGCAAGAACGCCCCGAGTTTCCTTCCCCTGCCTGGGTACCCAGGTGATCAGTTCTTGATTTCTCATACTAGCACTCATCTTGATCACAGAACAACTTCTTTGGGCCACTGCTCCCTCCCTGCATTGTTTCACAGGCTCCTGCCCTGCTGGTGGTCTCTGATGCCTGCCTTCCCTCCTGCACTTGGCTTCCTCTATCTTCTGTTAAGTCCATTCCTGTATTTAGCATTCAAACTCCCCAAAAGTAGACCCGGATTAATCTCTGACAGTGGTGAGAATTAAATGAACCCCCAAACCCAGAGCATGGATATTCAAACTAATTAAAACAAGCTACAGGCTGACCTACTCAAGTGTTCCTCAGAAGCCAGAAAGCAGGAGGAAGCAGAACTAGAAGTCACGTCCACAGCTCTCCCAGCAAAAGGCCGGCTCCTGCTCTCCACCTCCGTCTGCCTTCTAGCTTCCATCCAGATCGATGGCTACAGGCTACAGATCCTCTGCCTTGTGCTGTCAGAACTCCAACACCCCTTGTAAGGACCTATTTAGAAACTGTCCCTGCTCCCCTTCCCCCAGGGGATTTACTTGGAGACAAGTCCGGGAAACCAGCTTCAGGTAACAAAGCCCAGATACAAAGGTGGGTCAGGCCAGGTGGAGACATCCGATCAGTGGGGGGATGCATACTGTCTCCCTGGTTACCAAGGGTATGAGCCCCGCCCTTTGGAGGCCAATCCCAATCAAGGTGTAATAGGCTGGTTCAAATGTCTACTAGGGTAAATTGTAACTCAATTAGTCACCTAGCATCACTGTGGAGTTTCCTGTGTGTTACAATCTCATTGGCCACCTGTGCGTGGCCAGGCCCGACCGCATGGCCTTTGCCCTTAAAAGCTAGTCTGTGGGATTGGGAGGGAGACAAACCATAAGTGACTCTTAATCTCACAAAACAAACTGAGGGTTGATGGGGGGAGGGGGTTGGGAGAGGGGGGTTGGGTTATGGATATTGGGGAGGGTATGTGTTATGGTGAGTGCTGTGAAGTGTGTAAACCTGGCGATTCGCAGACCTGTACCCCTGGGGATAAAAATATATGTTTATAAAGCTGTAAAAAAAAAAAAAAAAAGAAAAGAAAAAAGAAAGGATGAATACCCAAGTTTTGTAGCAACATGGACGGGACTGGAAGAGATTATGCTGAGTGAAATAAGTCAAGCAGAGAGAGTCAATTATCATATGGTTTCACTTATTTGTGGAGCATAACAAATAGCATGGAGGACAAGGGGAGATGGAGAGGAGAAGGGAGTTGAGGGAAATTGGAAGGGGAGGTGAACCATGATAGACTATGGACTCTGAAAAATGATCTGAGAATTTTGAAGGGGTGGGGGGTGGGAGGTTGGGGGCACCAGGTGGTGGGTATTGTAGAGGGCACGGATTGCATGGAGCACTGGGTGTGGTGCAAAAATAATGAATACTGTTATGCTGAAAAAAAAAATTAAAAAAATTAAAAATAAAAAAAATAAAAATAAAAAAAAAGCTAGTCTGTGAAACAGAGAAGGGTCACCCTCTCTTGTAAGAGGTGCAGCCCCGAACGTTCGGTTAGATTCTTGATGCTTGGTGCGAAATAAAGCTTTGCTTGACCTTCCCTTTGTATCAGTCTCGCTCTAATCACGGACCCATTATTGGGGCATAACACCCTCACGTTGCTTCTGGCTGATTTTCAGTCTGGCCCAATCCTCCTGCTTCCCACTCTCTCCCTGGCATATTATCTTAAACTACTGGGCAGCTCTGTGAGTCCTCAGCAGCGCCCCCCTCCGGCCAGAGAAGTCGGAGGGAGAGTGAGATCTGGCTGACGCGCTGCCCAGGGACCGGGCCTCAGCACACGAATGGATTCCCAGGTGAGGCAGAGGGTCCTGCAGCCTGGGGGCGTGCGTTTTGGTGTGGCACCCCTGCACTGGCTCCTGCTCTCTGATTCAGCCTGTTCAGGGACTTCAAAGGGGCAATTTGATGTCGGAACAAGCCTATTTAAACTGCAGAACTCATTCATGTGTGTGACTGTTCTGTTACTCAGAAGGACTGATACATGCTGTCTCCTGATTTGCCCCTCCGGGGAAGTAGGAGGAGGTGGCATTTGTCTTTGGTGCCTGTGGTGACAATCTGCTGGTCTACCAACATCCAGTCATTTCTTTCCCCTGTTAATGAAATCTCAACTTTGTTCTGGGATTGGCTGACTAAAGGAAAATGGAACCAGCTCCAGAGGATGAATCATGACTAGTCTAAAACTAACCCTATTCCCTTTGTTAGTGATCGGGTCTGAGTAGGAGAGGAGTGGGGACATGTGACCCTGCTCTGGCCAGTGAGATGAAAAGGAAAGTCTGTTAGAGAATTTTGGGAAATATTTTCCATTCTGAAGAGAACAAATGTACATGAAGTGATTTTATCCTTTCCTTCCTGTCTTCATATGTTATGGTGGATAATGTGATGTTTGGAACTATGGCAGCCATCTTGTGACCAAGAGGATCACAAAAAAGATATCAAGAGAATGCAGAGAAGTTGACCTAGAGCTTACTTCTATATTTATTATACTTAATCTTAAGCCGTTACTGTTTAAGCCACTCTTAGTCAGATATTCTGTTACTTGCTGCCAAAAGGTCCTTGACTGGTATATTAGGCACCAACATGCCTTTGGGCCTTCTGGGAGAGGCCCACAGTGGTGAATTTAGTCTGGAGAACCTTGTTGCATACATGGCAGAGAGGAAGGATGATAGGAAAAGATGGAACAGATTCCTTTTTGATAATCGTTTGCTAAGAAATAGCAGTAGCCCTCACCCCGAAGGAATTTCAGCATCTGCTGCTGTCCCCACCCCATTCCAAATTATCACATCAGTCAAATGTACCTACTTGTCTCTCTTGGGAGAACTTGGAAAGGAAACAAATGAAGAGACCCCAAAGTTAAGGGACATCTTCTATCTTGTTGCTGGGGCATTGGGCTAGAATGAGAGGTGGTCTACACAGAAGAGAGAACCAGACTGGAGCCATCTTAAAAAGAACTTCATCTGAGAAAGCCAAGGCAATGACATTGGGGCAGTAACAGACAGTCTATGTATGTGTGCATGGGGGTTGTGCTGCTAGAAATCTGGAACCTGTGGGGCTGGGGAGATAACAAATTGTCAGCCTATGGGGGCATTGTCCACATTAAAGGACCTGTGGGTGAAAGAACCCCAACAAAGAAGAGTTTCTAAATATTAACATAAAATTCACCCCCACACTCCAAAAAAGTCAGCTTTGAATACCTGCCAGTCCCAGAAAGCCTTTGATACTAAAGGCACCTGAAAGGTGAGATAGTTTTTGTAGAGCAGGTCAGCATGTTGGAGACACAGGAAAGAGTGGAAATTGCAGCTTCAATCTGAAGGCAGGCAGGATGCAGAATTCCCTCTTCAGGGAGCATCAGGCCTTAAAATCCTTCAACTGATTAGATGAGGCCCACCATCTCATAGAAGGTAATCAAAGCCTACTGATTTAAATGTTAACCTCATGTAAAATACGTCTTCACAGGAACATCCAGACTTGTGTTTGGCCGTATATTGGGGTACCGTGGCTCAGGTAAGTTAACACATAAAATTAACCATCCAAAGCCTTACCTAGAATGAGAGAAGGTGGTGATCATCTCCACAGCAAAGGCTGACTGGACTGCCAGCTAGAAGACCCTTAACAAATGCCAAGTCAATGGCTCTCCAGCCTGAACACACGCTGAGCTGGAGAGGAAACGACAGGTGCATTCTTACACACCTGAAGAAGCAGATGGATCCAGCCTTCCGGGCTGAGGGAGAAGGTGGGGAGGACACTAGTATCTGCGGTGCCGGGATCGGCAAGGCCAGTATTTCATGAATTTCTGTCAGGGTTCCTCACAGCTGCCACCACCTTGAACACTAGGGCAGCCTGGTGGGGTATCTGACGAGGACATACACAGAGTTTGAGGGGCTACTCTTGGTGGGTTCACTCTTGGTGTTGCATTCTAATGGTTTTGACAAATGCATAATGACATGTATCCCCCATTATACAGAGTATAATCTATTTACTACGCCCATGTGTAAGGTATAATACCCCCATCATACAGAGTAGTTTCACTACTACCATACCAAAAATTAGTTAAACTTTCTCCTGTGCTGTCTCTAAGAGTTTTATAGCTTTGCATTTTACATTTAGGTCTGTGGTCCATTTTGAGTTACTTTAGGTGAAGGGGGCAAGATTTGTGTCTGGGTTCATATATTTGCATGCGGATGTCCAGTTGTTCACTGGACATTTATTGAAAAGACTGTCTTTGCTTCCTTGTATTGCCATTGCTCCTTCTGTTCTATTGATCTATTTGTCTTTGTCCTTCCTCCCTCCCTTCCTCCCCTCTCTCCCTCTCTCCTTTTCTTCCTTTCTTTCCTTCTTTCTTTCTTACCTCCCTTCCCTCCTTCTTTCTTTTCTTTTCTCTTTCTTTCTGCCAATACCACACTGTTTTGATTATTGTAGCTTTACAGTAAGTCCCAAAGTCAGAGATTGTCTGTCCTCTGACTTTGTTCTTCTCTTTTATATTGTGTTGACTCTTCTGGGTCTTTGGCTTCTCAGTATAAACATTTGAATCAGCTTGCTGATAGGCTCAAAAGACTTATTATGATTCTGGTTGGGATTACAAGTTGACAATATTGTATCTTCTATCCATGCACATGGAATATCTCTGCATTTATTTAAATCTTTGATTCTTTCATCAGAGTTTTGTATTTTTCCTCATAGAGATCTTGTACATATTTTATTACATATATACCTCATTTGGGGGCATAGATTTAAACCTCATTTGGGAGGTGGCATTGCGTTTGCACTTCATTTTTTTAAGTAAGCTCTAGGCCCAATATGAGCTTGAACTCATGACCCCAAGATCAATGGTCATAATGCTGTACTGACTGAGCTAGCCAGGCACCCTTATTTCAAATCCCACTAGTCTGTTGCTGATATATAGAACAGGGTTGACTGTACCTTGTTTGCTGCAGCCTTTCTCTATCTGCTTATTAGTTCTAAGAGGTTTTGTTTGATTTCTTCAGATTTTTTACCTAGATGATCATGTCATCTGTGAACGAGATAGTTTTATTTCTTTCTTCCTAGTTGGCATACTTTTTATTTCTGCTTCTTATCTTACTGTATTAGTAGGACTTCCAGTACAATGTTGGAAAGAAGTAGTGAGAAGGGACATACTTGCCTTGTTCCTAATCTTATCAAGAAGGCTTCTAGTTTCTCACCATTAGGGGTGATGTTAGCCATAGGCATTTTGTGATGTTCTTTATCAAATTGAGGAAGTTCTCCTTTATTCCTAGTTCTCCAAGAGTTTTTACCATGAAAGGGTATGGGTACATTTTTAATCAAAATCACTTATGATTTTTTTCTAGTACTTTTAAGGTTTTTTAAAACTTTATTTTAAAAATTATTTATTTCTGTATGTATGTAACTTCAGCACCCAGTGTGGGGCTCAAACTCATGACCCTGAGATCAAGAGTCACATGCTCTACTGACTGAGTCAGCCATGTGCCCCACTTTTATGGTTTTAACTTAAAAATTTTTGTCTTCTTTCTTTCTCTCTTTCTTCCTTTCTTTTTTCTTTCTTTCTTTCTTGCTTGTTTGCTTTTTTCCTTTTGGTATACAGTGCCTTAATGGTATTTGGTTTTGTTCTAAGATTTTATTTTTAAGTAATCTCTACACCCATTGGGGTCTTAAACTCACAACCCCGAGATCAAGAGTCACGTGTTCCACTGACTGAGCAGCCAGGTGCCCCAGTCTTTTATTAACTAGAATCTGAAAGAATATTCAGTGCTATGAAGAGAAAGCAGAGACAGGAGAGGAGACAAAGAGGAGGGAGGGGTGGACCGTGAGTGGGAAGAGAAGAGGAAGATAATTTGAGACAAAGGATGAATCTAGGACAATGGCAATTGGTCAGAAGGGAAGTTTGGAATGAATGGAAGTGCACCAGGTGGGCATTTCACTGGACTACCATAGCAGCAGGATGTGGCGCAAAGATTTGGGTTCCAAGGTTGAAAAGTATTTGATCACCTGTGGGTGGTGGGAGGGCGCTGCCTTCCACTGCTGGAGCCAGAGCAGGGGAGAATTTCCCGCTGATGCTCTGATACACACAGACACATTCCAGGGAGTATCATGATTGGCTGTTCTCCTTCCTCTGCCCTTTCCCAGCTGCCTGCCCTGAGGAGGAACCATACCAGACCAGCATGACAGGGGCCTGAAGGAGGACAGGCTGGGCATGGCTGGGCCAAGGTCTTGGAAGAACACAGATTCAGATTGTCAGTCACAGGGAAGACCCATCAAGAGTTTCATTTTCCCCTCCAGCTTGGCCCTGCTTTGTCTTCTAGAGCTGCCTCCAGAACCATTCTTTCTACAGGAGAGAGGCTCCAACAGTTGGAAGGGGCTTTCCATCCCACCCACTCCAAACCCTCTGAACCTTCGTGGCCACCTCAATCACACCCACCTTCCCTGGTACTTCCCCCACCCAGGGTCAAATTGCTCCTTTCTTGGCTCTCTCTTTTAAAATGGCATCCTCTCCTGCCTCCCCATTGCTCAGTTCTCCCTTTTTCTTCCTTGGTTTCTTGATTTTTTTCACATGGTATATTTCAGATCCTGATGGGCTCTATGCCCTCTTCATTTATTTGCTTTTTGCCAGTTTCCGCAACCAGAATAGAAGCTCCACAGAGGTTCATAGGCCTTTTGTCTCTTTGTTGCTATTCCATTCCCAATACCTACCACGGTGCCCTGTTCTTAAGTATCTATTGGCTAAATAAATGCATAAATGTGAGGTACTGCTATTTGTCAATTAGTTCAGTCAGGTTGCATGAATTTTTTAAATTATATTTGTTTCCTTTACAACAATTTAAGGATGGAGATCCTGCCTAACTTGAACAATGTTCATTCATTTGATAATTATCTGCTGAGTGGCTACTATATGCTCTCTAGGCACTGTGGGAAGCGTAAGAGATACAGACAGACTTGGCCCTTATTCTCATGAAATTTGCAGCCCAGCCATGAACACAGATGACCAGGGTATAAAAATTACATGGGATGATTATTTTACTAGGAGATTCGCCCTTCCACAGGATTAATGTAGCGCCTGACACTCAATTTTTATTGAGCCAAATACTCCTTCAGTGCAAGGGATGATATTGATGTCTATTCCTACTGAGAGATTATAGGGAAATTAATTTCATGCTTGTTTTCAATTGCTCCCATTTCAACCTCAGAATTAAAATAGAAGTAAAAAATCATTAGTCTAGTGACACACTTAACCCAAGCTAATATGAATCTTAAATCAGCTTACACGTTAATATGATTTGGGCATCTGTTGTCTCCCAGAGGACCCTGCTATGTGTCCACTGCCTGAGCACAAGTACATGTTCTTGGCTCAACAAATGACTCGACAGCAGTGAAGTATTGCCTCTCTCTGAAATCAGACTAAGTTCAGTGACCCAAATTCAACTGCCTTCTCCTCTCTTCTCCCTAGAATTTTCTCCACTGAGGATTTTCAAACCTTAAGTGAAAAGCTCCTCATCTGGACTAGTGTGATGGTTGTGTGCTCAGCTGATGCCATATTCCTTCATTGCATGGCCTCACCCAGACTCTGGCAGCACATCTGTGGTTGACAATAAGTCTGAGTTCACATTTTGGCTCTGCCATAGGCATAGTCATAGGAACTGAACGCATGCCCAAAGAATTGTAAACAAGGAGCTATTCAGCAACAAATATCAAAAGAAAAGGGGAAAAAAGTTGGTTATCTTTCTCTGTTCTCTGTAGTTTCCCAAGATTCCTTCATGGGTCTTCATGAAAACCCTCCACCATATTGGTTTCCACCTAAACGTTCCACCTAAATACACAGTAGCCTCTGTCTTGGGAGAAAATGTATTCCCTCCAGCATGTTGCCCTATTGAACTTGGTCCAGCTGCCTCAATGTGAGATAGCAGAGCATAGGGAGATAGGCCAAGACTAGAAACAATGCTGCTGTAGGAGAATGGGGGGTTGGCAGGGAGCACTGGAGTGGCCAAGCAGAGCGCCGTTCCCTGCTGTCTGCTGTTGAAAGAATCAAGTGTCATTGGGGAGAATTATGGGCTGGTAGAGGTGAGTCCAGAGAGAGAGAGAAGAGGCAAATGGTGCTCCTGGGGCAATCCCGCTCCTCCCAGAGCACTCCTGTTCATGCAGGCACCTCTGCTCCATGTTTTCTTCTTCCTCCCATCCACAGGGCTTCTGTAGGGTTTTCCTCTGAGCTTGTCTTTCCCTGAGTCTGACCGTATTCGCTTTGGAATCCTTAGGGACTCACAATGTTCAAAATACGGGTCTTGAGCATACTGCTTATCAAGGTGGCTCATTCAGCCTCTGTGATCCTGGGGTACCACAGAAAGGTGAACAAAGCCACAGTTTGTTCACATAGGGTCCAAAACAGGAGTGCATGTATTTTTGTCTCAAAATACACATGACACTACTTACTCTTCCGTTAGTGGAGTAACTGACCCACTCATCCTAGGCTGACAAGGACTTTCCTGATTTTAAAATTGAAAGCCATACATCTTTCAGTTACAGGCAAACCAGGATGGTTGGCTGCTACCTCTGCAAAGGAAATTTGGAAGATTTCCATATGTTCTCCTTGGAGGGTCTGTGTTCCCCTGACCTCTGTATCCCCTGAGTGGAGTCTCTAGCCTCACACACAGCAAATAGGGGCTCAATGATGATTTGGGAGGATTTCCCCCTCTGGTAGTGCAGCTTGACCATCGCACTGTCTCAGCAGCACTCTTAAATGGAAATCTTGCATGTAGGATGTAACTGAGCGAGAGGTAAATTGGAGCCAGTAGGACAGAGATCTTTCCTATGTAAAAGACTCAAGGGGCGCCTGGAACTCTGGAACTGCCCGGCTCACATCCTTCCCCGTTGGCCAGCTGGACACCTGGGCAAAGGCAGAGACAGGCTGTGCCTCGATTTCCTCATGTCCAAGAGCAGGAGTCCCTGCCTCTTATCTGCAAGAATTAAGTGATAATATAAGCAAAGTGTGACCATAGCTCCTGATGTACTGGGCAAGCACCCAACATTACCCCTTATGGTTATAGTGGTAGTAGTAACCAACCAGGATATTTGTAAATGGGGCCTGTGTTTTCTAATATGTTTAGAATCAAATTACGTGAAGGCAACCCTTTCCAGTCCCCTCCCTCTATGGGACCTTTTTATTATGGTTCAATAAACTTTGCTTTACTGCCCATCAAAAAGAAAAAACAAAAAACAAAAACAGAGTGCTCTCTTTCTCCCCCTCTTTCTCAAATAAATAAATATAATCTTCTTTTAGAGGGCACAAGCAGGGGGAGGGGAAGGGGCAGAGGGAGAAGGAGAAGCAGACTCCCTGCTGAGCAGGGTGCCAGATATGGGGCTCAATCCCAGGACCCTGAGATCATGACCTGAGATGAAGGCAGACACTTAACTGAGTTACCCAGGCACCCCTAAATAAATAAAATCTTAAAAAAAGAAAAAAGAAATCAAATTACATGGGTGAAACACAAAGCCCTCTGAAGACAGGACTAGATGATGTGTGAAAATAGCCTGATATTTGGATTAATATTTTATTTGTGTTTTTTTTTTTTTTAAGATTTTATTTATTTATTTATTTGACAGACAGAGATCACAAGCAGGCAGAGAGGCAGGCAGAGAGAGAGGAGGAAGCAGGCTCCCTGCTGAGCAGAGAGCCCCATGCGGGGCTCGATCCCAGGACCCCGAGATCATGACCTGAGCCGAAGGCAGCGGCTTAACCCACTGAGCCACCCAGGCGCCCCTGGATTAATATTTTAAAGATTCAGTAAATGAATCCAAAAACTCCAAAGGGAAGAATGACTTTATCTCAGTTATTTGAAAAGGTGGTGGAAATACTTCATAAAGAACAATCTTGACTAGAAGAAGATGGACGGATTAAATGGAATGGTCCCTTCAGTCTCCGGGTTTTAGAGGCTATCCCACTGTTATGAAGATGTATGTGTCTCTGGGAAATAATTTGATATAGTTTAAAGGTGAAGTATTGAATTTTCTTGCTTATAGAATAAGAGGCCAAAGGAGACAAACAGCCTGGTCTCCAGTCCATCTGTCTCAAGAGACATCTGTATATGGTATCATTTATTATTCATAAAACAAGAAAAATTTAGGCTCATATAGGATCTCTCAGGACAAAGGGGCAATTTAGACACAGCTTATTTATAGCAGTCCGCAAAAGGTCCTGAAATGGGAACACGACTGATTTATTTTAAAGGCATTGCAGTTTTGTCTCATCTGAAGCATTCAGTTTGGCTAAGGAAGATCAGTTCCTTTTTTTGACAAAAATCATAGAAAGATGTTGCCTGGCTCATCTATTACAAAGTAGGGCACATATGCCACAAAGTCACAATTATCTATTTATTTGGGGATTAGACATAGGGCTAGACCAAGAAAAGATTAAAATGATCTGACTTCATTAGCTTAATTAGGGAGTCCCAAATTAGATTTTTGCAGCTAAATTCTTCAGTCACTCAGGGTGAGCAGCTGTTGCCAGTCGCCAGCCTCAAAGGTAGCGCTCCCAGCGTGGCCTGGCAAGCCCCTAGCCCTCTCAAGGCTGACCTCAATGAAGGACTGCGGGAAGCCCATGGGGCGGCATCCTTGCGGTCCTGCGTTGCTTTGACCTAAAGAGCCACTTCAAGCATTGTTTCCAGCAGAGACCCCACTGACCTTTTCCATTATCACTGAAACATGTGTTTAGCTCTGCAACAGGACTGGCTGCTTAATCCGCAAGGCCTGGTGCAAAATAAAAATGCAGGGCTCCCTGTTCAAAAAGTGTTTACCATTTCAAGACCCAGCAGGAGGACCTGAGCCCAGCATGGGCCCTGTGCAGCGGGACACGCCCAGAGGCTGGCCCTGCCTTACCCTCTGAACTTTCACACACTTACCATCTGGGATGTGGTCCCCCCCCCCCCAACTCTGGTTCTCACATTCCCTCTACAGATAGGTCCCTACCTACAATGCTTCAACTTAACGATTTTTGACTTTACGATAGTGTGAAAGCAATACACATTTAGTAGAAACAGGACTTTGACCTTTGAATTTCAGAGTTTTCCTGGGCTAGGGATAGGCAGTGATCAGATCCTCTCGCCCGATGCCAGGCAGCTGCCACAACCCCTTGCCCAGGCACGCCATCGCTGGAGTAAACAACCAATACACCGACAACCATTCTGAACCCAGACAACCACACTATCTGTCACTTTCAGTACATAACTCAATACATGACATGAGATAGTCAATAAGTTTGTTATAAAATGGGCTTTGTGTTAGATGACTTCGCCCAGCAGGAGGCTCATGTAAATGTTCTGAGCACTTCTACAGTAGACTAGGCAAAGCTATGATGCTCGGTGGGTTAGGTGTATTAAATGTATTTGCAATTTATGCTATTTTCAATTTATGATGGGTTTATTGGGACATAACCCCACTGTAAGTGAATCAAGATCTGAACTCAGGAAGTGATGGCTGAGGTCCACTGTAAGTGCATTTTGTACATAACGCATACACGATTGGATTACTGACCAGCTGGGCATCGCTTTCTTTAATCTTGATATACATAAATACAGCATGATACAATCCCTAGAAGTAGTATTCACGAAAGGAAAAACACTATCACAAAACCAAAAAATACCAAAAGGCTCACCACCCTAGGGTTTGATTATCCATGAACGACTTTGAGATAGCCTGGAAAACATAAATACCATTTATAGAGTCCCGGAAACCTAAAAATGCAGAGCTATCATATTATTTAAAAAACAAAAGCAAAAACAAACAACAACAACAAAAAACCACGTGAGGCTTAGCAAGCTCATGGGCCAAATTGTACAACAGATTTTTTTGTCAAAGATCTCTCCCAGCAACAGTAAATTCTAATCCTTGGGCATGATGCTATCCAATGAAGTAGAGACAGAATACCCAGACAAGTGAGCTAGAAGGTCATTTGGAACGTTATCAGACCAGCTATGTGTCAGGGTGGCATCAGGTGCCAAGCAAGTTAAAAGTCAGTTAAGCAAAGTCTCAACCGACTATCTTGGTAACCTGTCTCCTTATAGCTCCTTACCCGCAGCCTTTTTTCCGTCCCTCCTTTCTGCTTCTACATTATCCTTTCTTGGCAATTTCATGCACTCCCGTGCTTTGAGTCTTACCTCCACGAAGAAGACTCAGCCCTGGTGTCTCTGGGTGTTAGTCGTGCACCTGCATGTGCTTGCAAGGTACCTCCACCCTTGGGTGCCAGGTGCACCTGGAATTCAGTTAGAAGCTGATAGCAGCTCCCCACACTCCTGGTCATGAAACTTCAGCACATTTTAATTCCCCTTTCTCTTTTCCTCTCTCCTTCACCTTCAACCAGATAATGACAATAATGACTCCCCACCCAGAGGAGTTCTCGAATCTAGTTTCTTTTCCCATCTAGAGCCAGACCTGTGACCCACCTCCAAGTCCTGGCTTTGCCTCCTTCAGCCACCTGTAAAACCTACTGTTTTACAACAGTAAACTCTATTCAGCTCCAACACGCTCCTGCTCAAAAACCCTCAGCCCACAGAGTAAATTCTTTCACTTCTACTTATAGCTTCCTGAAACTGATCTTCATCTACCTTCAGATTTTCTCTTCCAGAAAGGACTCCTTTGTTATGGATCTGACCCTCCAGCCCAAACCACCCCTCGTGACTTCTGAATACACTTGATACTTTCCTGTCCCCGTGGTGTTCCTATCCCATTTGCCAGCACTTTGCCAAGAAAGGCTTCCTCCCCTTTTATGCTCACCCGACCCTCATCCTTCACAGTTCAGCACATCTGGGCCTGCTCCATGGAAACACTCCTAGATTGTCCCAGGCAGGGATCGTTTTCCCCGTTGGAAGGTTTTAATTCCTCTGTGCTGTACTTCTCAAGGAACTCGTCACATCTGGTGAGATGCAGACTCTTCCGTTCTAGATTTTGTAAGTAGCTTTGAGGATAGACCTTTTGTCTTAGTTTCCTTTACTGAGCTCAATAAATTGTTGACTAAATAGTAGTGACTAAATGTAGATGTGGTCATTACAGATGTCAAATCCAGCTTTGCAATTGTCACTAACTATGAGGGCTGAGAGCTCAGAGCACACGTTGCCACCTCCCCCTGTCTCTGTTGCCCCTACCTTAGTCCAAACCACCAGCAGCCCTCTTGCATTGCTGAATAGCCCCTAACTGACCACCCCATGTCCTCCTTGTCCTCCAAATCTAACCTCCATATGGTGACCAGGAGGCACTCTGAAAATATCAATTCTCATCACCTCCTCGTTTAGAAACTTCCAGACTGTCTATAGACGAAGCACTTAGGCCATAAATCTGGTTGGAAAGGAAGGCTAGCAGAATTGTCTTGATTTCATATTTGTGCCCAAGAAAACTGCTTTTTTAATCAGAGTAAAGAGTTGAGGCTACTGCAGATGGCTGATGGAGAAAGGTAAAATACTTCCCAAATCACATGGCTGCTGGGACCTGGTTCCCCACTGGAGTATTTCAAGTGAGAAGAATCAGAAAGGAGGCAGAGACTGCCTTGGTTTGGAATCTACCGGAGGGTTCCCCCTTTTGCTCTGTCCCCATTCCCTCTTTTGTGATGGTTCCTTCCTGACTCTCAGCTACTCTGGCCTTCCTGGCCTTCCTCCCTCTTCCTTCCTGGGGGCTGCACTCAGAGCTGTCGTCCATTTCTTTTCCAGTACCTCCCTCAGTCTGTACAAGAACAGAGAATTCGGGGCGCCTGGGTGGCTCAGTGGGTTAAGCCGCTGCCTTTGGCTCGGGTCATGATCTCGGGGTCCTGGGATCGAGTCCCGCATCGGGCTCTCTGCTCAGCAGGGAGCCTGCTTCCCTCTCTCTCTCTCTGCCTGCCTCTCTGTCTACTTGTGATCTCTCTCTGTCAAATAAATAAATAAAATCTTTAAAAAAAAAAAAAAAAAAGAACAGAGAATTCTTACCGGGCTTCTTGGTCCTGCCTGCAAAGAGGGCAGTGGTGGGGAACAGAAGCAAGCTCAGGAGATGTATGTGTAAGTGAGAGCAGCCATACTCTAGAAACAAAATGTTTCACACATGAATGAGGACAATCCCCCTCAGTGGGAGTGACAGAGCACTATCATTCTCACAGGGGCGAGAAGAGATTCTTTTCAGCTTATGCAGAGAACCAACCTCTTGTAATGCTTTAAAGGCATGAAAGAACAGTGTCTGCTCGTACCACCTACAAGCAATTTCATGCACATTATTAATGGGGAAAACATTTTCTTCTAGTGCTTCATGTTGTTGGAGGGAGGAAGAGAAGAGAGAAAGGAATTGAAGTGCCGCCCACCTACGAGCTCTCTGTCTATCCTGGGAGGATCCATGAATAGCTGGTGTGCTTCCCACACATCCACGACAGTAAGATTGTGTGTGGCTGTGAGGTAGTTCTGTGAAAATTCAGAGAAATGGCTTTAGACAGAAATACCAGTGGCCCTTTCTTGTGCTCACAGATCCTCATGCTTCCCCAGGAAACAGGTGCCTAAGCTTCATACAGGCTCCTTGTTTACATCTGGGGTGATGGCTATGGATTAGTCAGAAGCTAAATGTTTAGCAGAGGTTAAAAAGAGAAAGAGAGAGAGAGAGAGAGTTTTCCTGGGTTACTCCCTTAGTTTTGCTAAGCTTACAAAAGAAGGGAAGCGGGATACATGTAACAGCACCCCTGGCCATCAAGGCCACGGGGAGATAAGTTGCCACCTGAGCCCCAGGAGGAAACCAGCCGGTGTACCGCGTGCATTGCTGTCCGGAGTGTCCTTTGGTCCACCGGTGGAAGCTCTGTCCTCCCAGAAATCCTGCCTGGGCGCCAGCTGTCACAGAGGCCGTCTGCAACAGGATGAGAAGAAGTCGGGTAACTAGTCAAGCTTTCCCTTGGAGGCTGGAGGTTATTGGCACAAGGCGAGGAGCACCGGGCATCATTTAGGAGCCAACAGCTGCGCTAAGGCAGAGGCCATTGCTGGCATTTTCCATCCCACACTGGCTCTTCTTAATTTCTTGACCTTAATTTTTCCAAATGACATTACTCTCTCAAGAACATGGGCTCCAAATATTTTCATTATCTTTAAAGACTCGGAAAATACAGCAATGTACGTAAGGAAGAACCAAAATCTCAGACCCCCATTACCAGAGAGGGCCACTGCTCCCATTCCACTAAATTTGCTCCTGGATGCATATTGTTTTACATAGTTGATACGATACTGGGTAAAATTTTAAGATGGTATCTTGCTTTTTTTTCCTGCTTAGCTCGTGTTATCATAAGCATTTTCTCATGGCATAAAATATTCTTTCTACAGTAATGTGGTGGGGGGGGGTGTATATTATACGAGAATTCCTTTTAGGGAGAAATTCGCCTTTGTTGAGAAGAAAGCTCTGGGGAGGAGCAGGGGGCATCCTTTGTCAGTTACTCCAGGCAGCGGAGGGAGCAAGCCTGTGAGGGGGAGCAGACTTGCATACTCTGAGACCCCCCTGACGGCTCCTTATCACAGTAAATCATCCAAATCCCAAAATGCTTGTGGGGAGAGTGGAAGCTGAATTAGGCGGCCGTGACAGAGCGTTGGCAGAAAAAAAGCACTTGGAAGGAAGGAAGCTCCTGGTAATCTACACAATTAGTGGGAAAGAATTGCCTTGTCATAAACTGTGGAACGGTGAACCCGGCCATGTTAATCAGACATCTGCGAGACAAGGAGAGGGCCTCCCGGTCCTGGAGCTGATATCAGGTTGACATTCACAGTCTTTTGCCATTAACTGGCATTATCATTGAAATAACATTTTGAGTAACTTTGTGTTTGGGTTAATGCCTGGGACACTGAAAGCACTAGGTCGAAGGGTGTAAGCATCTTAAAGGAACCTGTTACACCACCCACCTGGTTGTTTTCCAGAATGTCTGCAAACAGGGAGTGTGAGAGCCTTTGTCCTCACCACTTACCTGCTATTTAGGATCGACTCCACATGCTGCTGCCTCCAAGAACCCTTGTTTTCTGCCCAAGTGGAAATAATTTCTTATAAACCTTCTAACGCTTCACTTTCATCCCCTCGAGGCAGGGATTATATTGTTGTTAGCAGACACACATCCCCCTCGAACTATACTGTAAGCGGTTTGAAGGTAAACTCTGCCTTTCTTACGCCTACTGTGCCGTCAATATTACCAGGGAACAGCCCCCCACATTGCCCGAACACTGTGGGCTGCACCTGACACTCTCGCTTTGTGTCTCCTGACCCAGATTCGTAAGCGGATCAGGTTCTAAGGGGGTGTTGCAATTTAATTCCTACACCGCTGAGGTGATCACTGGGAAGTCTGGAGAGCAGAGAAGTGCCAGAAGGCTGCGAATGGGCGAACAGTGTGGTGGTGTTCGGAAACCAGCCAAAGATGGGGGAGGTGGGGCCGATTCTAGCACGGAGTGCGAGCAGAATGATTCCGGGAGGGGAGGCTGGGATCCCCAGGCATCAGCAGGGCCTCAGTGAGAACATTCGGACTGACCTAGTTTCTCCCACTGCCAGTATTCCGGTGATGGCCCACCAGAGATATGTGAAGAGCTGGAAGTCTCCGGAACCTGGTGCTAGCAGTGGTTCTTCTGACCCTCCTGAGATGAGGCGTAAAAAGGGGGGTTGGTTGCAAAGCAAGACAAGTTGGTGAATCCACAACTGGCTGAACAAATCTGCCCTATCAGTTTGCAAACGTGCAGATCAGTGTCCAGATGTTTGCGTGGAAAGAGGTTTTTTCTGTTTTGTTTCGTTTTTTAAGTAATGTTCCTCAGAGCTTTCTTCCGGTCTCCGAATGGGCCCACAGTCTTGTCAGGGACTTGGAAGAAGATGTGGAAGGAAGAGAGAGGTAAGCCAGGAGTCAAATGTAGGTTTGGCTGAAAGCAGCGGAGGAGCGTGAAAACAGTGGAACACAAAATCAAGATCTAGAAAGACCTGATGAAGCAGGGCATCAGGCCAAATTCCATTAAATGGAATTTAACTTGGGTCCCTCAAAACAATTGCACAGGGATGGGGTGAGGGGCAACACATTCCAGGGGACAGAATTTCTATGCGATGCCCTGTGGCAGTCAAAAATTCCCCTTTGACTCAATATCCATATCTAGAAAACAGAAAGTGATGGTCATTCTTCTCTGTACCAGCTTGGGCACACCCTGGAATATGACACTAAATTCTCAGTCCCGTCACAGGAAAATGATAGCACGATAAGGAACAGCTCAAGAACAAAGAAGGCTACCCTAAAAAACCAGTCTTGGAGAGACTTGAAAAGTAGTTTCCAGAAGACGAGTCATTTGGAAGTATGTATGAACTTATTTTCTGGAACCAAAAAGAAGTTGCAGCCATTCTGGCAGATGGTATTCTCTCTAATCGTCATAATAAGCTCACTCATCTCGCATGTTCTTTTATCCTATGGTCTTGCCGCTCTTCAGTAAAGTTTAGTTATTCTTCCCTTGAATCCAGGCTGCCCTGGGACATATTTTGACCAATAGAATTTGGTGGATATGGTGATATGTAACTTCTGAAGATGGCTCTTACCAGTAGGAAGGTTTTACCTTTGCTGACTGAAATGCTCGCTTTCGGGGTCCAGTTCTAGGCACCCTCACACTGCAGTCCAGTGGATGCCAGGGGAGTGGAAGATTCATCTCACCGAGCCCTGACGACATATCTGATCCACGAAATTCTGAGCAAATAAGATGCTCGTTGTTTGAAGCACTAAGTTTAAGAGTGGTATTCAGCAACCGATCCCCAAAACAGTGATTAAGAAGGTGGACTATGGGGCGCCTGGGTGGCTCAGTAGGTTAAAGCCTCTGCCTTCGGCTCAGGTCATGATCCCAGGGTACTGGGATCAAGCCCCACATCCGGCTCTCTGCTCAGCAGGGAGCCTGCTTCCTCCTCTCTCTCTGCCTGCCTCTCTGCCTACTTGTTTTTTTGTTTGTTTGTTTGTTTTTGTTTTTGTTTTTTTAAAGATTTTATTTATTTATCAGATAGAGATCACAAGTAGGCAGAGAGGCAGGCAGAGAGAGAGGAGGAAGCAGGCTCCCTGCTGAGCAGAGAGCCGGATGTGGGGCTTGATCCCAGGACCCTGGGATCATGACCTGAGCCAAAGGCAGAGGCTTTAACCCACTGAGCCACCCATGTGCCCCCTCTCTTCCTACTTGTGATCTCTATCTGATAAATAAATAAAATCTTTAAAAAAAAAAAAAAGAAGAAGAAGAAGGTGGACTATGGGGGCACCTTGGTGGCTCAGTCCATTCAGCGTCTGTCTTCGCCTTGGGTCATGGTCCCGGGATCCTGGGACTGAGTCCCACATAGGACTCCCTGCTGGGTGGAGAGTCTGTTTCTCCCTCTGCCTCGGCCTCTCCCCTGCTCGTGCTCTCTTTCTCTTTTTCTCTCTCTCTCAAATAAATAGGTAAATAAATAAATAATTTTTTTAAAAAAGGAAAAAAAAAAAGAAGGCGGACTGTGGAGTCAGACTGTTTACTAGCTATTACATCTTGAGTAAATCAATTAACTTTTTTGCCCCAGTTTCCTTTTCTATAAAATAGGGAGGCCCAATCTCACGATGCTTGTGAGGATTAAATAAGGCATGAGAATCCCTTGGAATAATTCCTGGCCCATAAAAAGTGGTCAGTACTAGCACAGTGATAGAATTAAGGGGGGCAATCTGTGAAGATACAAAATAATTCAACCTTTTTTTTTTTGTTGTTGTTTTAATTCTCTAATGGAATTGTCCAAACATGGAGTAAGCTGCTTCTGGATGTGGTGAAGCCCCCTTCCCTGGAGATTTCCAGTCATGAATGGGTTTCCAGTCATGAATGGGTGGCTGTTTGTAGAGTTTGGGGATTGATGACTCTGTCAACCCATGACTCTATGTTCTGTCATGTTGGGGCCAAGTTTTTGATGGAGGAGGCACTCAGTGTGTTCAATACAATTTTCTTGAATTGACTCGAGCTAGATATAGACGAAAGACATACTCATCTGGCTAGATCATTACAATTTTGAGATTACCAACGTATTTTACTTGGCATAATGTTTTCTCATCAGCCATTAATGTTCCTGTACACATCCTTAATGAGGTCAGCATCACCATTCCTGTAAGATGAAGGACTTGAGGCAGAAAAGCTAAATGGCTTATTAATTATTGAGTGAATTGCTTAGAGCACCTTTCTGCCTGTGAATTCAAGGCTGGAACATGAGGCCCAAGCCACTCAGCTTCCTTGCCCAGCAAGGTGGTACCGAGACCATCCCGAGCTCCCCCAATACAGGGGCAAAAAGGCACAAAAACACAGGACAGCTCTTAATCTCTCCAGCTTCTGAGCTCAAGAAGCAGCCCCACGTAGCCCCTGAATTACAGAAGTTCAAGAAAGGAGGAGCTGCCCATTCAGAAATTAACGAAGGAAAAGGAGGTCTGCAATGGAAACTGTCCTGTCTGTTATGAACTAATAAAATGTCCCAGACCTGCTCCCAAGGTCCCTGAGAGATAACAACCCCAAAGTCACTTCCAATTCAGCTGACTGTTTCTTGCCAGGTCATTCCAGGGCAGGACACAAGACCCGGAGAAAGAAACAGGAGGGCTGAAGTTCTGGGCGAGCCGGGGGCGGGGCCCCAGCTCGCTTCCTGTGCTATTCAGTTTCTCCACACACTGGCATCAAAGACAGCGATCTTGGGGCTCTAAATGAGGACAGACTGACCCAAGAAACAGGGACAGGTGGTCACTTTGCTACTCTCTCTGAAACCCCACATGGGGTATTTTAATAGTGCTCTCCATCTGTCCAACCTCGGGGGCTAATCCCTTCCTAATCTGAGCTGTAATATAATAATTGGGTAATCAGACAAGACACTGCAGAAAGCTCAGGCCATAGTTTTGCTGTTCTTTTTGGCTAGGCTCTCCCTTTATTAGAGCAAAGTGTAGCTGACCTAGAAATTCCCCATTTGAGATTCAGCCTTTGCTAAACAAAGCAGACCCTCCGAAGAAGTATGCATGTTTAGAAAGCACAGCTCTCTTTCTTGGGGGGTAATTTCAGTCCCTGCTCCCTGTGCATACAGGAATGAGCTGCTAGGGGACCACATGATCTTGCTCTGTGCTGAAAACTGAAAAAAAGAAAAAAGAAAAGAAAGGAAAAAGAAAAAAAAAAGGAAGGAGAAGAAAAGAGGAGGAGAAAAGCTTCATGGTTAGCTTGGGCTAATGAGCTCGCTGGTGTGTATCCAGGAAACATCCCAGAATGAATACATCTGCTGAGATTTCTCTTTTGAAAGAAGTAACCTTGTTGTGGTAGAGGGAAATGAAACATAAACGCGTGAAGTCAGATCAGGGACCGAACTTAAAGCACACACAGAAAACCTAGTAGGTGGTTAGGCACTGGGACCAAAGTAAGCCTGGCTATTTGGGGATTATCCCATCATGGAGGAAAACATAGATATATGTTTTTTTTTTTTTCTCCAAAGGAGATAAAACCAAACACTTAAACTGCTGAGGCCTTGGGCGTCTGGGTGGCTCAGTGGGTTAAGCCTCTGCCTTCGGTTCAGGTCATGATCTCAGGGTCCTGGGATCGAGCCCCGAATCGGGCTCTCTGCTCAGCGGGGAGCCTGCTTCCCCCTCTCTCTCTGCCTGCCTCTCTGCCTACTTGTGATCTTTCTCTCCATCAAATAAATAAATGAAATCTTTAAAACAAACAAACAAAAACTGCTGAGGCCTGATCACACTGGTCTAGCACCTGGGAAGAAACAAAGGTGCTTTAAGTCCAGTCGGCTGGAGGTTTCTCATGCTGGGGAGTCTCCTAGTTGCCATCAAGGGCTGGGTCACAGCTTATTCATGACAGCCCCCAGCACACAGTAGGCACTAAATAAAAGCTAATGGACGTAGCTAAGGCAACATGAAGGCCCTTCCTAAAATAGTCCAGAGGTGGCCGTGGCTGCTGTGGTCAGGTGTTCGTTGACTTGAGTCTATTTCAAACACCTGCTAGATATATTTGCTCTAAGCAAAAAAATATTCTCTCCAAAGGAGAAGGCTAAAGGAAATGGAGAGAGCCGGGAGTGGGTGATAGACACTGGAATGTGGGGGTCTGGAGACCGAATGCACTGTCTTGTGGCAGGAGGAAGCATGGAGGAAAGTGAGCCCTCTGGGTGATACGGGCGGGGGGTGGGGAGTTCCTTTCCCCAAAATGGCTGCAGAGTGGGCTGATTTGTTAGCAAATTCTGTTAACTCTCTGCACTAATCTGTTCTCTCCTTCCATAGTAATAGGGATGTGGCCAGATACATGGTTAGACTGTATTTCCCACGCTTTCTTGTAGCCAGATGTGGCCGTATGACTAGTTGTCACTGTTGGAATATGAGAGGAAGTGATATGCATCACGTCTGAGTTGAAGCTTCTTCCAGGATCCCTTTCCCAACAACCGACTAGATGAGGACGGTAACAGGATCCCAGGGGAGATACGATATGTGAAGCCTAAGACCCTGGGTGGTCACATGGAAGAAACCCTTGCCCTATTGACTTGGATACCTACTTAGAACTGGTAGGTGAGCAAGGAATAGACTTCTGTCGGGTTGAGTCATTATTTGGTGGGACCTGTTACAGAAGCTAACACCATCCTAAGTAACATTTAGAATATCAAGATAAGTAACCCCCTCCATCCCATGCAACTCAAAAAGGGGAGATGATGGCCCCAGAAAGTGAATTATCAGCCTCTAAGATGATTGAGCTACTCACTTGAGGCTCTGCTGGTGGCAGGGGGAAGAACTCTACTCCTCCGTGTCAACACAATGCTCAGTCCCTCCAAATCAGAGTCAGTTTATGGGAAGTGGGCCCTGGGGCACCATGATGATTGAGGCTGTGCAGAAAATGCCTAATCGTGTGTGATGTGTCATGAGAATCTGCTGCACCTCATAGAGACACCACCGTGACATGGGGAAATGCACAGGGTACATGAGCTACGTGGAGGGAGCCATAGTTGCCCAAGTGATAGCTTGTGTGTACAAAGCAGGTGGACAGTGACATATTCAGGGAATTTGCTCAGACTTGTTGGAATAGAGACTAGGAATAGAGACTAGGAGAGCAAGAGTGTTTATGTGTTGCATGTAGGGGGTTGAGGATGGATGGGGGTGGTAAGTTAGAGTAGAAAATGTAGGCAGAGATGCAGAAAAAAGAAAACAGAAACAAGATAATTCTTTTTGAAGGACAAAATAAGCTTTTAAAGCCCATGGCAGTATCTTTGGGTATAAGAGTTTTTTATATGCATGAAGCAGGGTCATTTAAACTTTAAGAGCCAAGGTTGCAACCTCAGCTATAACTTTAATAGAACACATACATATTTTGCTGGCCTAGACTACTTAAGATCCCAAAGCTTTGGGGATGGGAGAAAAGAAGTTGGAGAGGAAGAAAGAGTGCCAGGGTCTTTAATAAGAAGGGGCTCTGCTCCCTGCAGGGTCCATCCAGGTTATCTCCAAAAGAGAGGGCATGAGACATGCTTCCCCATGTCACCATGAGCTTAGGAGCTGACTAGGTTGGACCTTGCTACTATCTGTTTGGAGCCCTTATGTGTGTCCCCCATGCCATCATGGCAGGGACACGGGAGAAGATGTTATGATGTGGGGCAGGGGCAGAAACAGGGTGGCATGGGAAAGCAAGGGAACTCTTCACGTTTCTGAGACTGAGTTTGAATTAGCTGAGAAATGGAGCCGACGATCAGGAAAATGTCATGGCGGTGATGAGGAGATGCTGTAGCAGAGAGCAGGATGCTCATGTGGCTGGAAACCAGGTGGGAAGGACATACCTGAGCAAAGGGCCTCCCGTACCTGCATGGGCTGGTTCATGCTTACTGTCTATCTACTGAGAGGGTGGGAGCAACCCTATGTGTGGTGCAGCTCTATGTCAAGAAGCAGAGACACAGCAGAATTTCTTTTAGATGAGAGAAAATACACACAATGGGGCAGGTGCTTGGGCTTTAATTCATTTCTTGCAGCCCCTCTAGGCTCTCCCTCTTGAATTCCTGTGCCTTGCATCTTCACTAACACCTGTGGGCCACCTCTTGAACTCTGGCTGTAGTTTGCACCCTCTCTGGGATCTGATGATTCCCACCGCTGAGTTTGGCCGCTCCCTAAAGTGCATTCATCCATGCCCAAAGCCCTGGCATCGTGTCCACATGGCCTCTGCTGTCCGACCTTGTTCTGCCTGGTTTTGGCTTCCTTGCGCCCACCTTGGCACTGCCAGCTGGAAGGGACCCCACCCCACTCTGCAATCTGAGATGGAATATTTTCAAAGAGTAGGTCTGGCCAAAGAGCGGGCCAGGAGAAAAGGGAATTATGGAGAGGCGCAGACCAACGGTTATAGGTATAACCTGTTTCTCAGCCCCCACTCCCGGCTTACAAGCAGAAAATTGGAGAACAGTACTAACCACAGTGTTTCTCTTGTTCTTTCCTATCCAGACAGCCCTCGAGGTTCTTCCTAGATAGCCCCAGCAGACCCCAGGGATCTCATACGTGTGTGCCAACAGCTAGTCTTGGCTGATGTCATTTTCTTTCCTGGGCACTCTGGCTGCCAATGGTGCTGTCCCCTCACTGTTGGCAACCCCAGGAGTGCCATCCATGACCTTGCAGTCTGCAGGGGGTCCACACTTGCTGGAGCAGCCCCCGCCCAGATTGAATCCATGGAAGCGAGTCTAAGCACATCACAGTCTATGCCAAGGGCACTGGTGGCTGTGCTGAAGGGTAAAGGTGAGGGGATGCCGTCACCTCTGCTCGTGGTGGTGCTTGCTGTGGGTTGAACTGTGGCCCCCAAAGATACATTGACCTCCTAACCCCTTGATACCTGCAAACATGACCTTTTTTGGAAATAGGATCTTTGCCATTGCGACAAAGATATAAATGAAAATGAGGTGATGCTGGAGTGGGGTGGGCCCTTGGTGCCATTTGACTGGTGCTCTCGTAAGTCGGGGAGACACAGACAGACCCTTGAAGGAGAACATCATGTGAAGATGGAGGCAGCTGGGAATGATGTTTCTAGAAGCCCGGGGATGTCAGGGATGGCCAGCAAGAACAAAAACCAGGACAGAGGCCCCGGAGCTACCCCGATGTTAGCATTGTCTGCTTCTGCAAGACTTGTGCCGCCCGAGACCCCTCGACATTACAGACAAAGGCTCATTTGCTTTAGTTTGGTCTTTTCTTCATACCTTCTTGCTCTATAATCTGGGTACACACTGGCGGGGGCTGGGCCAGGGTAACATCTTAGGAGTGGTGACCTATGGAACCCAGAACACGTCACCCCCTGAGCTTCCTGGACATTCCAGAGCCCACGTGGGATTCTGTCCCCTCTCGAGAGGAGCTCTTTCCCCTCAGCCACCTCAGCTGTGCTCTGGGGTTGATGTGGAAAATTACGAGTGGGGGGGGGTGCTTTTTACATTACATGTTACTAATTAGAAAAGAATTTCTCCTCTGTGTAAGCGTATACCCAGAACAGCTATTATCCCACATTGAAAGCCGATGTTCAGGACAGATCAGGAATCCAAATACGCAAATGAGAACATAAGAACTTCAGTCTCGCCTCAGCTGACTGTGCTCAGACCTCTCGAGTCCTCGTCTGCCAAGTTCTCGCCTAGAGCCATCATCGCAGAAAGGAGGGTACAGAAAAATGCCAGTAGCATGGACCCCTGGGCTCCCTGGCCAGGGGCATTCACACAATTCTATCCTGGCAACTGTGCACTTCACCTTGTGCTCTCAGTGTGAGACCCTTGGAGGGCAAGGATAGACCTTGGTCACATGGACAGAATTAATTGCAAGATGAGGATCAAGGCTGGCAAAGCTGGAGCTCCTCCTGATGTTCCTCATAACAAAGACATTCGAGGGTCTTCACTCCGCTCGCCCTAGAGGATAATCATGGTGGGGTGGGGTGGCGGTGGAGAAGGACAAGAGCGGGAAGGCAACATGGCCAGTTGGGCTGGGGTCCAGAGCAGCCTAAGTGCTCTGGAAATGGGCAGTGTGGCTCCTAGCTCAAATACCATTTCCGAATGTCATTGACTAAACATCATCCCTTTAATGACCGTAGGCAAATGTAAGGTAAAGCCAGCAGCCTCCTTAATGGGAGTCCTGTGACAGAGGGGTGGGGGGGTCCACAGTAGCAGCTGCACCCTGGCTTCAAGGGTAGCTCCTCCCCCAGCCTTTTCTGCAGAATGTTCTGGAAGAATCCCCTCAGATAAAAAACACCACCCAATAAGCCTAGGGCACAGACTGGAGCTAGGCTGGTCGGAAGTCACCCTGGAAAGGGAATTGACGACAATGATGCTGATGATGGAGGTAAGCTCTCAAATGATTCCTCCTGTGTTTCTCTTATCTTTTTTTCTTGTTTTGATTATCCTCCTCCAAAGATGCTCGCTACCCTGAGAGAAAGGCCCTGACTGAATAATAAACACTCCCTTGTGCCAAAAAAGAAAAGCATGCACATGTCTCCAGCAAAATCCGCTTGCTGTTCACATTTGCAAACCATCCTATCACTCTGAAACAGCGTTTTTCTGAAACGTTTCTCCTCAGCTCCTTTCTACTCTAATTTTCTGTTTGCTTTCTCAAACGACTGGTTTGGGGGGCAGATGGGGGCCATGGTGGAGTAGGGGAGAAAAAACAGAAGAGGAAACTATAGCCCCAAACAAGGATAAAATTATCCTCCCTGGTAAAATTATCTTCACTGTCATGATCTGTCTCAAAAGTCATTATTTTGGGGCGCCTGGGTGGCTCAGTGGGTTAAGCCGCTGCCTTCGGCTCAGGTTATGATCCCAGGTCCTGGGTTCGAGCCCCACATCGGGCTTTCTGCTCAGCGGGGAGCCTGCTTCCTCCTCTCTCTCTCTGCCTGCCTCTCTGCCTACTTGTGATTTCTCTCTGTCAAATAAATAAATAAAAAAAATCTTTAAAAAAAAGTCACTATTTTGTGCAAGTACAGATTTTGCTGACTCTTGACTGTGAATAACGATTTAAGGTTTGAGTAAACACTTATGATGGTTCTTAACAATGGCCTTTGACTTCAGCCTGCCACCCAGCAGCTGGGCTGGAGCTCTAAACATCCACATCCCTCGCTGGTTCCTGGGCCCTGAGAAGGAGGTGCTCTCCGCACACCCCCGCCCAACATGTCTTGATTTTTCTGTAAGATCGCTGAAGGCTGGTCATGCTCTCCTTTTTCTGGTAAAACAAAACAAGGATCCTGGCTCAGAGAATATTTGAAGGTCCCCATTCACACCATGGCTTCTAATGCTCTCCTTGGCCTTGGCCTTTGGATGAAGATGATACTGAGTGTCCTTGCTTTCTTCTGCCTCAAGACCAAGGACTCGCCAACACTGCATCTATCCCCAGACTGAAGACTGCTTTTCCCTTTCTCTTTGTTTGAGGTCTGCGTCTCGAAGGAATGATACTCATCCCAAAGTCCTCACCACTTGTTTCCTGGAAGTGGGGTGGGTGTGGAGGGCAAGGATTCCATGTAAATGAAACTCACTCACAGTGGCCTCTCCTGGTAGGTTAGAGCTCTGCCGTGGATAAGCAGTCCACCCCCTCCCAATTTCAGGCTCAGGGATGGAGAAGGGGATTTTTTTTTTGGACGACTTCATTTATTCCTGATCCCGGTCATTAACTCCTTCGGATTGACACAGTTAAGTAGTACCCCACCAATCAAAGCAATTGTACGTGTGTGTAAAAGAACTGAACAATATTTTCGACTGCTTTCAAAAGCTTGTGAAGAAATAACAAATGCATTTCTCTTTGAAGTTCGTCTTCCTTCTCCGTGGCAATGAGGACCCTAATTCATCGTGGCAAGTGGTCAGTTAGAACTAGCCAAAGCCTCTCTGGTCTCAGTTTTACACCCTGTCCTGGAGACATGTTGTGCTGACAGTGGCAGAGACCTGGTCCGATTCAAATGCTGAGAATGGGGGCACCTGGGTGGCTCAGTCAGTTGAGCGTCCAACTCTTGGTTTTAGCTCAGGTCATGGTCTCTGGGTCATGGTCGCAGGGTTGTGGGATGGAACCCCAAGTTGGACTCTAAGCTCAGTAGGGCATCTGCTCAAGAGTCTCTCCCTCTCTTTCTGCCCCTCTCCCCACTCGTGCTCTCTCTCTCTCTCTCAAATAAATAAGTAAATAAATACATCTTTTAGAAAATAATGCTGAGAATGAAAACCTCTCCTGAATCCAAACTCCTTATTTTTAAAATTTTATAAAACAACGTTCTCAATAAAAATCAACAGAAAAGGGCAACCCACAGGCCTAAATTCAAACCAACTGTTTTCCATGCTATGGGACATGCAATGACCAATATGTTATTAGTAAAACTCTGACTTTAACCAAGAGAGAATGGAGTTTC
Source organism: Lutra lutra (assembly GCF_902655055.1). Lineage (NCBI taxonomy): Eukaryota > Metazoa > Chordata > Mammalia > Carnivora > Mustelidae > Lutra > Lutra lutra. The sequence continues at coordinate 122,422,275 of NC_062280.1, read as the reverse complement.
TGGGTATAGTTCAAATAGCTCATAAAAAATGAAGCTCGAGATGATTAGGGAAAAGACAGATATTCACATATATGTAAATATCACATATTGCTAAATAATACTTATCAATAAAATAAATGATATATTAATATTACATCTTTATCACATATTACATATTAAACATATATACATTATATTTATATAATGTATATATGTACATGCTTCTCCAAATTTCTTTTTTTATTGCTAATAAGCCTTTGGTTTATTAGCAATGATAATAATAATGGATATATCATAATGGAATAATTATAATGGATGAGGAAATTAGGTGTCAAGGTAACAATATTAGCAGTCAGCTTCAAAATCAGATTACAGAAAAGATCCCCAGATTGGGCTGTTCCCTGGGACAAAGTTTCTGTTTTCCGCAGATTATGTAGGTCAGAGAAGTTTGCAGAGACTGCTGCGCATTCAGGGACCCTGCCAGGCTTTTCCAAGTCCTCTAGCAGAAGGGGGCTGCAGGAAGTCCTGGGGGATAGTGAAGGGGAGAGGGGATGGCAGAATGGGTGCATGAGTAAAGCCCGTGTTTTGCCTAATGGGAAAGAAGGCAGACCCTGGACTCCAAGGACCACCTGTGGAGTGGACCTGAGATTCTCAAACTTTGTCCTCCGTCCTCCACTCATCCATTGTGACCAAATGCAGGCTAGGGAGTGGCTTCTGTGACCTGAGCCCCAGGAGCTGGAGTCTGGGTTAAAAACCACGGTTGTCCCCAAGGACCAGTCAACTTCCACCTTACAGAACTGCTGCACTTTCCTTGCAGAGAGTTGCTAATTGATATTCGACAGATGGCTGGTGTTTTTGCAGCAAGAATCAGAACCGCATTAGTAAGGATCCAACGTCGACCTGGAGATTATGCTCAGTAGTGGACAAGACACAGATGTAAACAGACTAGTTCCATGCCTGCCGGGCTTAGTGCCCAAATGATAAGGACAGACATGAAAGGCTCGGGAAAGACATAAAGACTCATAAAGTCCAGGATAGGCGCTCAGAGGAATAACCATTTTGTGTTGGGTGGAATTTCTTTGTCCATTTTGGGGGTATCCTGTGAACCACGACTGGGCTTCTGGAAAGAGCCTATCTAGAGGAGGAATCGGAAGGTGGCTAAGATTGGATGGAATCTGAATTCCATAAAGACGACGCTAATTTCTGCAATCGACTCGAGGCTCTGCTGCCTGCTCTCGCCACACACACAAAAAAACTATGCAGCACAAAGCCAAGTCGGATCCGAAGTGGGTTAGGGTATTATATAAGCGCTTGGCGGGAGGGGAGATGGTCTTTTATGTGTGTTTCTTTTGCTGCAGCGGCGGCGGCGGCGGCGGCAGCGAGAGTGGCTCAGGTTGATTTAGAATACGGATGACAGTAGCCTGGCGCGAGCCCACGGCTGACGAAAGCTGCTTATCCCGCTCGGTTTCCATGGAGACGAGCAGGAGCAGCGGCGGCGGCGGCGAGGCTGTCAGCGAGCGCGGCGGCGGCGGCGGCGGCGGCGATCGCGCGTCCGCGGGGGTCTGCAGGAGGAAGGAGGAGGCCGGGGCCGGGACCCTCGCGGCAGACATGGACTTGCATTGTGATTGTGCTGCCGAAACGCCGGCCGCCGAGCAGCCGTCGGGGAAGATTAATAAAGCTGCTTTCAAATTATTCAAGAAGAGGAAATCGGGTGGCACCATGCCCAGCATTTTTGGGGTCAAAAACAAAGGGGATGGGAAAGGCTCGGGTCCGACGGGCATGGTGAGGAGCCGGACCCACGACGGCTTAGCCGAGGTGGTGGTGCTGGAGAGCAGCAAGAAGGAGGAGCCGCGCGGCGGGGGCGACAGCGGGGGCGGCGGCGGGGGTGGCCGCGGCGGCGGGCGGCCCAACCCGGGTCCCCCCAGGGCGACCGGGCCCGGCGTGGGCTCCCTGGCCAACAGCTCGGTGGCGAAGTCGCACAGCTTCTTCTCCCTGCTGAAGAAGAACGGGCGAGCGGAGAACGGCAAGGGCGAGCCGGCGGACGCGAGCAAGGCTGGCGGCAAACAAAAGAGAGGGCTGAAGGGGCTCTTCAGCAGCATGCGCTGGCACAAGAAGGACAAGCGGGCCAAGGCGGAGGCGAAGGGCGAGCGCGCGGGGGCCCCGGGCGGCCTCATCCTGCCGGGCTCGCTCACCGCCAGCCTGGAGTGCGTCAAGGAGGAGACGCCCGGACCCGCCGGCGAGCCGGAGAAGCCCAGCAGGGACGCGCCGCGAGACCCAGCAGGTGAGCTCGGAGGGGGAGAGCCGGAGCCGGCCTCCGCCGATCGCGCCCACGTGCCGGACCGCCGAGAGGCCCACAGCCCCGGGGTCCCTAAGGCCGACAGCGCCCGGGGAGAGGACGCCGCGGGGCATCGGCGCGCCGAGAAGCCCCGGGCAGCCCCCGAGCTGGGCGCTGGGGAGGTGCAGACGGCCGAGGATGCCTCCAGGACAGGTGACGTTCCGGTAAAGACCGTCCCCCTTGTCGACTCGGAATGCGGCAGCGGCCGCGCGGCGGCCGTCCCTGACCCTTCCGCTGTTGATCCACCCTCAGACCCATCGGCCGATCGTATTTGTTTGATGTTTTCTGACGTGACTTCACTGAAAAGCTTTGACTCTCTTACAGGCTGTGGAGATATTATTGCAGACCAAGAGGACGAGGCAGGTCCCAGCTGTGACAAGCATGCCCCCGGGCCAGGCAAGCCAGTTCTCTCTAAAAAGAACCCCGGCGTGGTGGCCTACCAAGGAGGAGGGGAGGAGATGGCGAGCCCGGAGGAGCTGGACGACACCTATCTCCAGGAGTTCTGGGACATGCTCTCCCAGACTGAGGACCAAGGACCAGGGCCCCAAGAGGGAGCGGCCAAGGCGGCAGCAGCCCTGGAAACCAAGGTGGTGGCCGAGACGTCCAAAGACGCCAGGTGTGCGGAAGGGGTCAAGGACGTGTCCTTGGGCAAGCACAGGAGGCTCAACCGGATTCCCATCGAGCTCCATCCCAAGGAGGAGCCTAAACCGCCTGAGAAGGAGCAGCAGGAAGGCATCCCCAATAGTGACGAGGGCTACTGGGACTCCACCACTCCGGGGCCCGAGGAAGACGGCACCGGCGGCGGCAAAAAGGCGGGCATCCCCCGGGATAGCTACAGCGGGGACGCGCTCTACGATCTCTACGCGGATCCGGATGGAAGCCCGGCCGCCGTTCCCGCCAACGAGGAGACGTCCTGCTTGTCTCGGTTAAAGCCCGTGTCTCCAGTCACCATCACCTGTCCACTGCGAACACCAGGCAGTTTGCTGAAGGACTCTAAAATCCCTATCAGCATCAAGCACCTCGCGAACCTTCCATCCAGCCATCCCGTAGTGCACCAGCAACCAGTCAGGAGTGAGATGCCCAGAACAAAAATCCCAGTTTCCAAAGTGCTGGTCCGCAGGGTCAGCAACCGGGGTTTGGCCGGGACCACCCTCCGGGCAGCGGCGTGCCATGACAGTGCCAAAAAGTTGTGAGGTCTCCGAAGCCGAGGTGATGGACCCCATGTCAAGGAATACAACTTTCCCTGGAAACCACTCAAATAAGTTTTGTTTCTCCTAAAGAAAGGCTTTTAGGACCATCCCTGCTCCAGAGCCTAGACCCAGGAGGTATCTGGGCCGCTAGCAGGGGCAGGATACACCAGAGAGGGGGAGCTACTCATGGGAGTCCCCTCTCCAGATAAGTTCCCTGAGAATTATTTTCAAGCACTTTTAATTTTTTTACCTTTAAAAAAAAAATCACTTGTTTTTTGTTTTTTTCTTTTGATGCGCTGAACACTTGGAAGTCACCTTTACTTGCCTTTGCAGAAAACAACCTAAGTAAGCATCATGCCATGACACTTGGCTGTGCCAGGGTCCAGACAGGGCCTAGAGAAACCACTGCCAACACCAGAGGAGCCCCTCCTCTTCCATGACACTTTCCATCCTTCCTTTCTTCTTTTCCTTTTTCTTTCCAGGGGGAAAAAGAGAGAGAGAAAGAGAGAGAGAAAGAAAAGAAAAAGACCCTTTGCTGTATCACTGTGTGGAAAACACCTGCAATGCTGAAAGAGCGAGGTATTTATTTACTTGATGAGCAGAGGCGACCATTGATTGGCCCCAAACTTGCCTACTTTTGGTTGCTGGGTATGCATATAGGTCAGTATCTACCACCAGGACAATAAAGGAGCATTTCGGTTTGGTTGGTTTAGATCATGTGTTTGGGGAGAGAGAAGCAGCTCAGCAGAGCCAGTTTTTTCTTTTTCTTTTTCTTTCCCACCCGGTGAAGAAATGAGGATCAGGGAAAGACTTCACTAAAATGCCAATAGAACCAGTATTTTAGTGTTTATAAACTGTAACCTTTTCATGTGTACATAATGCATATTTTACAGTTTATCTAGCTGTTAACATTTTATAATCTGCCAGTAACCTCGAATTTAAAATCTGGTTTTATAACAAGTTATGATAACTGTCCCTGAACCACTGATGTTCTTTTATGTACTGTAGCCTAAAGCAATTCTGTTTTTGTTTTATATGGGTTCTCTGGCTCTCAATGCAGGAAAAAACAAAAAACAAAAAACAGTCTATTGTGTTGATGTCCCAGAGGAATAGGTTCTGTCTTGTCTTGGGTAAGAGACTATTTGCTTCTCACTCCCAAAACTGGTTTTCAGAGATTTTTACCTTGGTTATAAAAATTTTGGATTCGACCATTCTACAACATGGGGAGTCCCAAATGAGGAACGTATTTTAAAAACCCAGTAGAAAAATACAGTTTTTCATGTTATTTGACTTTTGCTTTATAGATTCATGATTGAGACAGGTATGTTCAGAATAGGATACTGGCAAGCCTATGTATCATAAACACTCTATGTCAAGATATGTTTTTGAAAGTGGTTTCCTTATATGTATATTTTCTATTATTTTAGATGAGACATTTATTTCAGAACGGGTTACCATATGCCTGGATAGTTTGAGTGATTAACTGAAGCAGTTCCTAGAATGCTATTAGCATCTAATGATTATATAATATCCTCTTTGAAATGCAGTTCAGTGTGTTTAATCAAAAGACTGCAGCTTCTACTAGGAGTTGATTCATGATATGAGGAAGATTAGATATTTTCAAGCAAAACTACATGTATACGAATGGCACAAACATTTCTATATAACTCCCATTTTCCAGAGAGATTGCCTAAGTAATGAGCTGATATTATGTGCTTTCTAAGCTTGTTTTCTATTTCTTAAAGGAAGGAAAGAGGCAAGTTAAGTATATGGAAACCTATTTTAATAGTACAAAGGGAACAAAATAAACAGACCCCAAAGGGAAACAAATTTGAGCCAGTAGCATAAAGCAAATCATTCCCCATTTTAAATTTGCAATGATTCAATTAGAAGAGGTGGTAGAGATTTGTTGAATTTCTTTAGTAGTCAGATTACTGGCTTTTATTGCATTGTGTCAGATCCTTAATGTTAAAGTACTGATTTAATATTTAACTTCCTATATAGATGAGGTCCTATAATCAGGCATAGCCTTAGGCACTCTGAACCCACCACCAGGAATTCATAAAGCCACTCATACTCACACGTGCTTATGCACTCAACTGTGCACAAACTAACAGACAAAGGCATGTACTGTACACTTGGAAATATTCTACAGATTATTTCTGTCTTGAGAAAGGGATTTAAATTTGATTTCATGCTGATAGTACTATGTAGACTCCAAATGCATTCATCTTCCCCCAGTGAATGTACAGAATATAAATTTTATTTCTGGCCGTAAAACAAAGGATGTTTATTTTCTTCTTGTGCATTTTCTTGTGAGGGTTATCTTCTCCTCTGTGTGAATCCGTGACAGAGTTTTATTTGTTCATTTGTTCAATTGTACAGAAAAGTTAGGAGTACCTGAAGTACAGATGAGAATATTCTAACAGTAAAGGCAATCTACCAGTAAATCTATTTTGTTAGCACTGGGACAAACTGTTTTTGCTTTCACAGTTTTGGGGGCTCGTTCCTGCCCTTTTACCACTATGCTGTGTCTTCTTTTTACAAGTAAAGGGAAATGTCAGCAAAGCTCACTTTCATTCCCCCGCCTGTCAATTAACCAGTTATACAAGATGTAAAATATTTTCTCTTTTCATTCTCTTTTCCATATGTTTTCCACTTTTTAAGAAACTCTCTGTCTTTAAGAATTCCACCCACACCAGGCAAATGAAGGATGCAGGCAATTGATTAAATGGCCTCGGTAGCTAGCTGGGAAATCAGGATCCATGCAGGAAGCCTGCATCTTAACCTTTTCCACTCACAGACAAGGGTTCACAGTTGCTTTTTTTTGTGCCAAGGGCTACTTTCTCCCATTCATGTTCCTGGAGATTGCTTCCCCCGACCCCAGCATTTTAATAGACTTATATTCCAATTATTATTAATACATTTCCTAATTCGGCCATATTTGCTGATTTTTTTTGTAATGGGAAGGATTAAATATGAGCTGATGACACCTTTGCTGTGTGTGTATGATTCTGAGATGCTAGTTCATTAGGTCTCTTTAGTCAGAGAGCTGGACAAATTAGAGGGGGAAAAAGTCAAATCAATTGTTGACCATGAATTTATCAGTGAGTTTAATAGCTCTGCACAAAGACAGCCTGACTTTAATAACTACATTACACAGACAATGTTCCTTGAACTACTCTGACATCCGTACTAAGGGCAGTTGGATGCTTTTACATTAGCACCGACTGGTAGAAATTTTACTATAGCGTTGTCAACAATGGCAAGAGGAAAAAGATTTTTATTATTTCACCTAATAACAACAATGACATATAGGACATTAAGGGCTTCCTTTAGATATGTTTTCCACAATTATCTGCCTATTTAAATACAAAGTGTTTAACATCTATGAGAGTGATGACTTACTGAGTTTAAAGTGTTTCTTCCTTAATTTCAGAAGTAGTTTTGAAGTATTTGCATTTAAACGAATGTTCAAATAACCCTTTGCTTACACAGTTACTGAGGTAAAAAGACTATATTAGGTATCGAGATTTCTTCGACATCTTTCTGTGTTTTCATTATTTACATCTTTGTCAGATTAGTTTTCAGAGCCTTTTTACCGTTAACTTTGTATGAAGAGATCGATTAAAGTAGCTTTCTCTCCTCTCCCTTTGTACCCACCATGTTTGATGCTTGCTTGGTGCCCTCAGATAGTCGTAAGGGGACACTTCTTATGATGGTGGCGTCTTTTGACACTTGCATAGTGGAATACATTTCCTGATTGTAGTCATTCCAGATTTCTTTCCTGAATGATGACAATCTGGCCTTGGTCCCCGTGCTGGGTTTCTACGAAGGCTTGTTACAATATCTTCACAGATACTTTGCTCCCCTTATCATTCTTAAGAAATTAATTCAAGAATTTTAGACTCTTAAAGAAAAAGAGAACGCATCACAATTGTCTCTTATCACCACTGGGAATGACCGGTTAAAAGTACCTGCATGAAATAAGAGGAGAAACCCAAATACCTTGGCCTACCCATTTCCCTCCCGCTTCTTTGCCAGACAGGCCAAGGATGAACAGCACAGTTCTTATCTGTGGAAACTCGGCCTTAAGAATTTTTGATGGCTTTTGCACAAATACTTATGACTGTTTGGGACCCAAAGCTAGCATGGCGGACCGGTGGTTTATATCTCTGTGTGGGAAAGCAAGAGGTCAGCATTTACTTCATAAAAGCCTTTGCACTGTGCTAATTCTTTAAAGGAGATGGTTTGTTGCAACTATAGCCACTTATAAAGAATGTTATTATCTCACTCCAGACAGTGCTGTTAAGGAGTGATTCAGAATGGTAGTTTCATGATTATGGAAAAGTGTTCTTTCTCAAACTGAAAAAGGAAAGATTAAAATAGTCACAAAGCCTCCAGAACGGAAACTGGGCACATTTTACGACTGACGTTTACTTTAATTCAATGCAACCTGTGTTCATGAGGCATATACTGTGTCTACTACTTCATAAAAACCCCTTCAGTCTGGGCTCACACATAGTTATACTGTGATTGGACTTTCTTAACATTCCTGAAAAACATCTTTATTTTGCCTGTTTTTTTTCATTTGTTGTCTATGGTTTTTGAGGTGGAGAAGAATGGGGTGAACTTGAACAGGAGTGGTATGGATCAAGGCACACAAATTCCTCTCAAAATAATAATAGCAATTATAACAATAATGAACATTTGCTGAGTACTTGCTAAGTGCCTGTGATCACTAGGAACTTTACAGACATTGATGTGGTCCTCTTAGCAGCCACGTGGGTTAGGCAATATTATTTCCCTAATGTGCCATCTTTAATTCTTTCTTTTTGTTTGTTTCCATCCCATCTCATCTCCCCCCATCCCCATTCCCTTTTTCCTCTTTCTCCGTCTTTTCCCCTAGCCTCTGGGATGGTACCATAAGCTCTTCATAAGTTCAGTAAGTTAGAGTAACATAAAAGCTAGGAACTGCTTAATGTCATGGCCAGTTCACTTGCAGTAGAAACAAAGCTAACCCATGCCATGAAGCTGAAAATTGGTGTGTGTCTGAGACAAATAGGCAAACCCTCTGCTTTCCTTTGACAGTATCCTCTCCTTCTCAGGATTAACACCAAAAATATAGACAGAAATCTCTCCTGTTGTCATGGTAATACTTCTTCCCTGTAGGATGTTGGTCATTCCAAACACATTGCCCTAATTTCTCCACCATGAGCCCAGTCTAGGCTTACTCTGGCTGTTCCACGTGGTTTGTTTAAATGGCGACTCTCTGAGTGGTACCTTGCCTTGGTACAATTCTGAACTTCAGAGATAAGCTCCTTGCTCTTTCCAAAGTAGTGCATCCTACATTCTGTCTGTGGCCATTGCATCTTGGCTCATGTTTTCTAATTCATTAATTCACTCAACTAATATTTATTAAAGACCTAGAAGTCAGTCATCATGAATTTGAGTATTTCACATTGAAGGGAAATACCTAAAACATACTGTGTATTTTCTCTGTGCGGGATGATGCTCTGTGCTTCCTTTCACAATGTTATCGCCACAGTTACAAGGACCATGTAGGGTGGGTATTGGCTCCATCCTGCAGAGGTTAGAAAATGATACTCACAAATACCTTGTCCCAAGTCACCCATTTCCTAAGTAATGGGCAGAATTTGAATCTGAATAGAGAAACCTAACTCTACAGCTTCTGCCTCAATTATACATTTTTAGCCATATGATTCAATTTCTGTAAAACTTGTTTTAAGTAAGAAACTGATCAAAGTTTTGAACTGCAAGAACCAAACCAGATGTGTATATTTGTGGGTACCATCCAACTGATGGCTATTTTAGTTAAAAATGAACTTGTGTTTTTTTGTTGTTTTTTTTTTTTAATTCTTTGATGGCTTTTATACATGCAAGCCTAGACGTTAGAGCTCAGAGACTAGCAGGTTTTTTTCCCACCTGGGCCAGTCAAAATTGTGGACTGTATTCATCAATTACTTTAGAGTTACATACAAGCAGGTCTACATACAGATTTTGTGATCTGATGTCTGTTTTGCCAATAATAAAACCAAAAGTAATTTCAGTAGTGAATCCAGCAGCGTGCAACCTCTGTTTCCTCCCACTCAGATTCTGTTAATACTCCCAGTATTTAGGGAAAATCCAATGGAAACTGCATCATGGTCATAATTAAGGAGATTATTTTCCTAATATATGGCCTGCCTACACTTGGTAAAACGCTTTTAAAATCAACATAAGACCTCATCTTAATGAGACACAGTGGAAGATTTCAATAACAGGTGGTCATTCTATTAAAATGTAAACTGGAGTAATTTGTGATAATCAATAATCAGTAGCATAACTTTCTGCTTTGTGTGAGAAGATAACATTTTTAATAAAATATAGCCAAGGTGACTGCTTATCAGAGACATATTTAGCTTTCTCAGATACCTACCTGGATCATCTAGTAAGCTAAGGCAGAGATATTAAAAATATCTGGTCAGATTGCATAGGGGCATAGAGTGGACACACAGTAAATACTTGTAACACAGTATTGAAATGGTCCTAGGTAGCCTGAAGGAATTAGTGAACTTTCTCAAATATCTACATTGCAACCATTTATCCCCCGCTACACAATTATTTCTGAAGAAAGGACGAGAGACTCTCATAAAGTAATACAGGACAAATTCTTATTGCTTCCAGAACAAATTTAACTGAACATGAAGGATCTGAGAGTGGTCGTTTTATCAAGAACATCAGGGAAAATGGTTCTAATGTTACAGGCAAAGTAAATTTTTGCCATTTTTACTTGACTCTAGCTATCTACCAGGCTCACTGCTAACTTCAGGTTTTTGACCAAGTTATTTATATGGAATATCTCAGCGTAATATAGGGCATTGCAGGTTATCTGAAAATAATGACAAAGAAGATCCAAATGAGAAACTCCATTTCTATAATTAGTTTTCCTGAAAGTCAGGCATGTCTTTGAGGACAAGCTTTTGGCTGTATTATTTTTGTGCACAGGAGGAAAATTGTTAGTAGGTTTATAGATATTATTTTTATAATAGAATGTTAAATTCCCCCCAAACATCAAAAATTGTCTCCTAGAACTACTCTATGTTTTTAAAACTTGTTTTAACAAAAGATTCTAAATAACAATAGGATCTTTTCTCTTTTCTCCACTCCAATGATTTAATGGGATAAATGAACCAATGTTTATATTTTTAAACCTGTAAATATTTTATTTTGGGTATTTTGTATATTTGTTGATATAATTCCATTTTGTGCATATGTATCATTGTGCATGTTGCTGTTTTTGATAGTCACTCTTTTAATGAATGTAAGAAGCTTGGACTAATAGCACTTTTCTTGTTTCATTCAAACATCTTAAAATGCAAATACAACACTGCCATTTTAACTGTTGTGTTTAATTCAGTCAATAAATTTTGTTGTTCCTTTACATTTAAAGTCAAATCTGTTGGTTGTTATTTTTCCAGGAGGAATTTTATTTCCAGCCTTTTCAGTTTTTAGAATTGACACTAATAATGATGGTGATAATGGCAAGGTGATGTGTAAGTATGGTATTGGTGGAAAAACGCATGGTGGACCTGTATTTCTTTCCACACTTTGTAAATAAGTGAGAAATTTTTGTTTGGTTTGGGCAGTTGACTTTCAAAAGCCTTGTTATTCCGACGTGGATCTGATTTCTGAGCCTTTTACTCAGAAAATCTCCATTCCTCATAAGCTCATGCACAAGAGGCCAGCTAATAGGTTGTGATTGTTAGGAGCAGCCAACTGGAGTCTTTTATTTATTTATTTCTTCTTATTAGTTTTCAAGATTTTATTATTTATTTGACAGACAGAGATCACAAGTAGGCAGAGAGGCAGGTAAAGAGAGGAGGAAGCAGGCCAGAGAGCCTGATTGAGGGCTCAATCCCAGGACGCTGGGATCGTGACCTGAGCCTAAGGCAGATTCTTAACCAACTGAGCCACCCAGGTGCCCCCGGAGTCTTTTAAAAGTTGTTTTCTGGCTTCTATTGTTTTGTTTGGGGGTGGGTGGCATTATTAAAAAGTAAAATTCAACTGAGTAAATTTGAAAATCGAATTGGCTTCATTAAAGAATTCATGAATTGGGCAGCATCCCTTTGAGCAAGTAGAGAGATATTCTGAGGAGTTGTACAAAATAGAGGGGGTTTTATAGGAAGGAGGGTGGGGCAAAGAGCTATTAGTAAAAGAAATAAAAAGGATTATTTCAGGCAAGGTCACCTTCCCTTAAGGGGAAGGGCAGTGGGTTTTATTAGGTGGCTGACCTCATCTTCCTTTGGGGGATGGAGAGGGTCCATGTGGCAGATTACCTCTGATGTTGATCAGAAAATTCCTGACTGACCAGTTAACATTTACACTTTCTGGGGGAGGCACAGGTTAGGTACTAAGTCCTGGTTTAGTGACTGACCTGAGTGCTGCCATTTTGGACTGTGGTTTTCTTTGGAACAGAAGTATGTTTTCACTTTGTGCGTCTAATGGTTTAAATCCATAATAGTTTGAAACTCAAAGTAAAGACTAACGAGGTTGTGCCTTTTATTATTCCAAAGGGAGATCTGATTCGTTACAGCAAGCAGAGTAAATATACATCAGGAGAACCACAATTACAAAGTCTCTACTCCCTTTATGTCCCACCTCCCCCTTTCTCCCAGCCCCTTTGACTTCCCCCTCTCTTCTTCTCTTGTCCTAGAATTAACATGGAAGCAACTCAAAATAACTGAACTCGATTTCCCTTTAATGAGGCAATGAGGAGGCTAAAGCTCATAGAAGCTGGGAGACTCACCCTAAAGTCTTTGAAACAGGAAGTTGTGGTATAAAGTTTGGAAACCAAACAGAATGGGTTTGAATTCTGGTTTGGGGACTTATCTGCCCTCTGGGCAATTTCCTTAGCTTCTGTGAGCCACACTTTCCTACTCTACAAAATGAGGATAACAAGATTTAATTTGGAGGGTACTTGTACCATTATTAACTTTCAGAAAGAAAGAAAGGTGTCTAAGATAGTATGTTTTTTGCATACATTCATATAGTTCCTCTTGTTTTTTTTTTAAAAAAAAAAGCATAACAATTAAAACCTCAAGGGCTGGAGTTGAAATATTCTTGAACTTGCTTTGATGTACACAGAGATAAATATGAACCTCTTGGATTGGGATGGGGGTGTAGAGTGGTGAAGTATGCTTATATACAAACAAGGAAACCAATGGGAGTCAAGGTGGTTTTAAGTGTCTTATTCTGAGACACATTATTCTGAAATGAAAAGCCTACAAACAATTAGGAGAAACTAGGGAGGGAAAGCCTAGTCTTTATGGAAGAAGTCAAGAACAGTAGTTGAGCTTGTTGGAAAGCTGGCAACTAAAACAACAATGACCAGATACAATGGTACTAAAATCAGAAAGGAACTTATTTCCCCAGATACCAATCAATAGGATGTAAGAGACAGCACCACCATAACTGAGATATTGGGTACCTCAGGTAGCTGGGCGGTTTAGTATACCCACTAAATGGAGGGAGATCATTGATGTGTTTAACCTGGGGGAAAAAATGGGTTTGAGAGAGAAAAAAGTAATTTAAGCAAGAGTGCAATTGTCTCTACCATTGCAAGCCATGGATGAACAAGGTCTATGCTCTGAATTAGTCTCAGTTCCTGAACACTTTTCACAGAGTAAGCATCCACTTTGCCCTGAGTGGGATGTGGGATTCTGGGATTTAATGGCTACACTATTTTCATATGACATAGCAGCCAAACTCAGTCAGAGAAACCCATCTATTCTGACACAGAGAGAGTAGTTGGCCACACTGAACATATTGAGATTCATTGGTCTCCATCGTGAGCCTGCACAGGACAGTTTCAAGGGCATACACAATTTTCTCCTTTTATGTTGTTTTCACTGTGTGGAGAACTTGAAGCTGAAGGTTTAGAATCCCAAGGAAGTAAATGTGAACCAAAGGGGAGTGAAAATGTGTGTCTCAGAAGGAAGAGCTTAATGTCATAAATCCAAACCAAGAGAACAAAGCAATGGAAAACTGCCTGTGAATTTTCCACCTATGCTTTGTACTCACGGACTCCTGCCTGCTCCAGGATATGTCAGATGTTCATGAGCCAGCAGGGAGATGAAGAAAAGCATATTCCCAAGAAAGAGTAGAAATCTGGATGAAGACCAGCACCCGAGGCTACAGAGACATCCCTTTATCTTTGTTATTCTCCAGGTAGAAGCAGCAAAGTATGTACTTGTGTTCCATCAAGGAGGGGGTTCCCATTTAAGATCATTTACGATTTTATGCTTTTCTGTCTTCTAGAGCTATAAGTTGAGAGCTTAATTTCCATCTCAGCTCCTGAGATTTCTAGATTTCCCATGCCCTGCATAAAAGTGGCCTTTTAGTAGTAATTGAGAGTCCATGATGGTTGTTCTTGGTGCCAGGATCTGCCTCCATGTTGGCTTTGTTGCCCAGGGGATGTAGGCACTTTCTAGAAAACTCTGGTTCTCTTAGGCAGGTCAGGGACAACTCTTGCCAGGCGCTCCTGTGGTCCCACATCTTATGTCATAGTCTAGCTGCAGCTTTCCTTCTTATGAAAAAGTTATATCTGTTGTATGTAGCAGAAAATAGATTCATGCCATTTGGTTTAGCTCAACAACCACAGACTGTTTAACGTGTTGGGATCATGCTCAGCTTGGTAGGTATGAATGAGTGAGACATAGCACTCTCTGCTAAGGCCACTTAAACTTCCCAACAAATTCCCTGAGTGTGGATCTCTGCCCTAGTGTCATTTCTTGGGGACCCTCAACCTCAGACATTATTATTTCCATTTTCCAATGAAAAAGTGAGTTTTAGAGATCTTACATATTTCTGGCAATACAGAAGTTTAGATAGAGTTTTAAAATATCCTTGTACAGAACACTTATAAATGGCAGACAAAGTTCATTTTCATTTCTCGATATGCATTGTTGAGCTATCACAAGAGGGAGGCTGGAAATCCCCAGATGTTATTACTATGATTCCTGGAGGCCTAGAACTTTCAGTTCCATGGTTCAAGAATGGGCTGGGGACCAAACAGAAGACAATTAAATCCACAATCAGAGCAGAAGAAATGTTTTGTAGACCTTTTTGGTATTGAAAGAGCAAGCAGGTACAAAGTCAGTAAGGATGAAGATTTGAGAAACACTTATATATTTGGATACATATATAATCCTGGATCAAACAATTAAAGACTCCATGTTCTTTTCAAGTACAAATAAAATTTATGAAACTTGGCTACATCCTAAGCCATGAAGTAAGTCTTAAGCTTTAAAAAAAAAAAAAAATACAGAACATGTTCTTTTACTACAAGTATGCTAGAAATTAGTAGAAACAACCAAAACCACTCCATACATTTGGAAAAAATTTTAAATGAGCCTTTCAATAACTTATGGATCAAAGAATGAATGAGAATGGATACTAGAAAACAATTGGAAGTGCGTAATTATGAAGACATATATTAAAACATACAATATAGCTAAAGGTTACTTAGAAGGAATTTTATAGCCTAAAATGCTTAAAACAGAAAAGGTGAAAGGCTATGAATTAATGAGTTAAGAATCCATTTTAATCAGATGTAAGAAGTTAGAAAAGGAATAACAGAATAAACCCATAGAAAGTCTTAAGTAGGAAGTAATATAAATTAGCAGAAATAATGAGGCTGGAAACAAAGGTACTCTAAAGTGGATCAACAAAGACAAAAATTGATTCTTCTGAAAAACATCTAGTAATATGTATTAAGAAAAAGAAAAGGCAATAGTAAGATTTGGAATGGGAAAATGGGCACAACTTCTGTGTGCCAAAGATAAAAAGATAAAGAATGCTATAAAGCTATGCCAATAACTTTAAAATTTAAACAAAATATGCCAATTCCGAAATATGTATAAATTGCCAAAAGTGACTTGAGAGGAAATAGATGACGTAGAAAGTCCTAAAACTATTATAAAGGCATGAAGTTGGTAATGAAATCTGTCTCTTCCACTCCAAACAAGATGGTAAAACCAAGTGGCAGAACCAATATTCTACCAAACAACTAATGGTCAAATAATCTAATCTAACACAATCTCTTTAAAAGAAAGAGGAACCATTCCTTGTTACATATACCTGAAGAAAATTAAAGCCATATCTCTATTATGGAATTCAACATTTCCATATAAGCTATTTGAAAATTGAATCTAATAGTCTGTAAAACCAACATTCATCATATCAAGTTGGGTTTATTCCAGGAAGGCAAATATGGTTCAACATAAAAAAGTCTATTACTATAACTTACCACATGAAGAGATTAAAGAAGCATATATCTTAAAGCTGTAGATTCACATGCCTGAAGGCGCTTTTTAAAGTTCTTTAACAATTCTAGAATTTGGACACCTAATTCCTGTCATGTTCTTAAAGCATTTAAGACAATGAGGTTCTTTAAAAACTTGAAATGTTTTGTCTAATAACATTATTTAAGCATTGCCCATATTTCCTTGAATCTAAGGTTTTATAGATGCACATTCTCTTATGTGTCATAAAGAAAAAAACAATTCCGGTAATTATAATTGTGAGATACCACTGATTCAAATATGTACCAGTTTTAGAGATGTAAAATTGTGAAAATATGCACCTTAGAATGGATGTAATATTGGTGTATTTGTTAAAAGTTTTAATAATAATATTCTTCACTTACCAGGGAAGTGAAGGTTTATGCGAAAAAAGATGGTTATCTAAATTTTGGGTCTACAGATACCAAATGTCCGTATGTTAGGAAGCAACTAATATTTAGTGAAGAACAAATCAAACAGATACAATCAAGGTCTCAATGTTTAGGAAAATTGTATATTACTTTTTGTACAGAATTATATGCTTTTCATGAAATAAACATGAACAAACTTCACATTTATACTGGGTCAGTTTTCAAGCCTCCCACTTCAAAGAAAATGAAGACCTGTACATCGACATCTTTGCTTACCAGGCCCTCCAAGTTAGCAGGCAAGAATACAGTGATAATCGAGAAAGATCTTTCTCTGCTAGCACCTCAGTGTTTCCCAAAAGACACCAATTTCTCATAGATCTATGTCTTGCACTTACTTCCAGATGGTAATGTGTTTTTTAACAAGCTTCTAAATCTTTCTTTTGCCCATGGGACTACATTTCAGAAGATTCTTGTCACATCTTATTTTCTCAGCCTGGCAGATACGCAAGCACCCTGATGCATGACCACATCCATCAATTTGTGCCTGCCTGGTGGGTACTAGGTAGATTTCTTCTGAGTGGAGAGCCCCATCAACTGGCAAGTCCAGGTCCTACATTTTGTTCAAGAGAATACTGGTCTTCCCATGATGGTATCTCTCAACCTGTAGGTCTTTAAATAGTTGCAAAAGGTGAAACCTACTTGGCTCCATTCTTTCTGATGGTCTTTAGTTTCCCCACCCCAAGGACTTGCATCTTTTGATCTTTTTTTTATGACTGTGCATTTTGGTTTTAAGCTTTCCTTCTTCCTACCATCTTTGTTTTTTGTTCTCCTAATAACCTGCTCTCACACTGACATTCAGCCCAGAATTATCTTCCCAACAGTTCATTTGTTATCTTATAGTGGAAAATCCACATAATACCTGCTTTTTCTGGGAGGATTATCCTGAGAGTCTTGCATCAATAAACTAGTGTTGTTAGGGATTGTGATAGAGTTTGTCCGGTCTTGCTTCCTGAAAGATAACCTGGAAATCTTTGGAATTTCCTGAAAGACTGGAGTGTCTTTGTTATTCATAGTGGGCCCCTCCTCCACACCGGAGCTTATGCTAATTACTTACCTCAAAATGGTACTGGTTCTGCCAGAGAGACCAACCATGTGATCAGAAGCCTGGGGCTCCAAGCCTTGTGACAGCAGCCTGAGGTCCCCACTTCCAGAGAGGGCAAGGGGGCTGGAGATTGATTGAGTTCAAGTTTGAAGCCAATGATTTAATCAATCACACCTAAGTAATGAAACCCCAATAAAATTTCTGGACACTGAGTAGCTTCCTGGTGGTGAATACCACCAGAGGGTGACAACCCCAATGCCATGAGACAGGACACAGAAGCTCTGTGCCTAGGATCTGCCAGACCTTGCCCTATGTGACTCTTCACTTGTCTGGTCCTGATTTGTATCCTTTTTCATAACTAGAATTGTAAGTACAGCACCTTCCTGGGCTATGAGTCATTTTAATGAGTTATCAAACCTGAGGGGGTCTTGGGAAACCCTCCCCAAACTGGTCGCTAGTTAGTCAGAAGCGCAGGTGACCAAACCTGTGGCAGGCATCTGAAATGAGGACAGTTGGGGACCATGCCCTTAACCTGGGGAATCTGTGCTGGCTGGGAGTTGCTTGCAACAAAATTGGATTACAGCATTGCAGAGATGCAATGAGGGGCTTAATCTTATCAGGCCCAAGAAACGCTTTCAAAAAAGTTATTTTTGTTATAGTGTCTATAAATAAAGAAATAAAAATTGATACAAAATCTCATAACTTACATGCCCAGTTGATCTACCAGCTACACTTGCTTCTTAGTTATTTTATGAGGCTGTTTCTCTGAACCTTTAAAGAGTTACTTTCCCACTCCCTGCTTGTGGCTTTAACTGGACATTCTTCGAAGGCATGTTTGGAGGGCCTGATCTCCTGCAGGGCCCAGAGTGGCTGGCCATACTCTGGTTTGGGGATCCAGAGAGTGGCTTGGGCAGAGGGGAGAGGGTCTAACATCACCCCATGATATTCACAGGCCTGAGAAGAGATGAAAAAACCTGGGACTCCCTACCGTGCTAGAAAATGCAAGCGAGGTAATCCAACACCTGGAAAGACAGCTCCCCCACTGCTGCCCACCTGATGGACAAAGGGTAGAGATGTGAGTGGAGTCTGTGTTGGAAAGGGGGAGGGTTGAACAGCCCAGGTGTTGCCCAGCGTGGAGCAGGGGAGGGCTTGGCTGGGTTGCCATGTCTGGTGTCCCAGTTAGCACACTTCTGGCCACAGAAAGGCTTAGCAGACGCGCTGTCCTCTGAGTGACTGCTCTGGTATAGGCGAGAGACACAAGGGAGACCTTCCATTTGTGGAGTCATTGGGGTCAAAAAGTCCAATTGGGTCCAAGGAGCATTTGCCCTGATGAGAAGAACTTCCACCATGAAAGAAAAGAAGGAACCGTAAGGTTCTTTTAACCTAATTTCAACTGTTACAAATGTTTGAAAGGTTTGCAAAAACGGTTTTCAACTTTTTATCACCCATTTGGGTGAACACGGTTCCTCCTCCTTGGTGACCATCAAGGGGTAGAAAAGGAAGGTGGGACGGTTAAGGTGTAGACCTTGAGAGGCATGCCATGTACAAGGAGAGACCGCTCCAATTTCTCAATAAAGTTCTTAGAAGGGTTTTTTTTTTTTTAAAGAGTTTATTTATTTATTTGACAGACAGAGATCACAAGTAGGCAGAGAGGCAGGCAGAGAGTGAGAGGGAAACAGGCTCCCTGCTGAGCAGAGAGCCCGATGCGGGGCTCGATCCCAGGACCCTGAGACCATGACCTGAGCTGAAGGCAGAGGCTTTAACCCACTGAGCCACCCAGGCGCCCCTAGTAGGGTTTTTTTGAAGAGTTTTCTGGAAAGTCAGCATTAAATATTTTGTCTGTTACTTCCTATCTTATTTTTCTTGACATAACTGTATGATGTAATATGAAGAAAATGTCATGTTTTTCCAAGCCCCATAGAGTTGTCCCTGGTTCCCGTCTGCTTTAGCTCCACATGCAGCATGAATATCTCATTTCCCATGGCACCATGAGAGGAAGAGCCTGGGGGCCCCAGCTCTTCACACGGTCATGAAGGCCCCATGAATCTCACATGAAATTCACTGGTATTTTAGGGAAACTCAAGACTAACCAGTAATTTCAGCTGTCCTCCCTGGTTTACATTGGGAAAAATCAATGTATATGTTTCCTTCCCCAGGAGCTGCTAGATAATCAGAGCAATAGCACCAACACAATAAATCTCAGTGGATCCTAGGGTGATACGTAGCAGTGAACACAGGTCAATATACAGGCTTGATACATTTTTAATTTTTAAAAAGTCAGAAAGCAACACAGTTGTGTTTTGGGTTTTTTTTTTTTTTTGAAGATTTTATTTATTTATTTGACAGAGAGAGACACACTGAGAAAGAGAGAGATTGAGAATACAAGCAGGGGGAGTTGGGGAGGGAGAAGCAGGCTTCCCACTGAGCAGGGAGCCCCACGTGGGGCTTGATCCCAGGACCCTAGAATCATGACTGAGCTGAAGGTAGACACGCTTAACAACTGAGCCACCCAGGCGCCCCACAGTTGTGTTATGTTACTAACATAATGTAAGTGACACCTGGGGTCACCTGGTCCTCCGAGTTTAAATGCCATCCTTCCAATGATAGGAAATCCAGTTAAGCAAGGAAGTAATTTCAAGAAAGTTCTCTCAGCCTGATCCCACAGGGAACTCGGGAGAATGTATTTCACTGCAAAGTCTATCCCACTTTGAGGCCAGTAGGCTTTCTGTACTCCTCACTAGTCAGCCATTAACTGGGAGACCAAGCAGCTTTTTCTATATTCATTGGCCATCTGGGTTTCTTTTTCTATACACTACCTGCTCCCGTTTTCCCCTTGGCTTTCCCACCTCCTAAAAGAGCACGCTCTCCCACCATCCCCAGAGAGGCCGGTTCAAGGGTCTTCCTAAACAAGTGTCTCCCTGTTAGAAATCTGGTGCAAGCTACTAAAACAATTTCCCGGGCACCTAGGTGGCTCAGTGGGTTAAGCCTCTGCCTTCGGCTCAGGTCATGATCTCAGGGTCCTGGGATCAGCCCTGCATTGGGCTCTGTGCTCAGCAGGGAATCTGCTTCCCCACCACCCGCCCTGCCTCTCTGCCTACTTGTCATCTCTCTCTCTGTGTCAAATAAATAAATAAATAAATAAATCTTAAAAAAAATTATAAAACAATTTCCCCACCCCTGCTACATAAGTAATTAAAGAAGAGCAAACAATAAAGGAGCGAAGAGAGGGAGGCTGTGGCAGGTGCTAGCAGAGCCCTGCGCAGGTCCCCCAGGAGTCTGTGTCTGTGAGGCTAATAATAACTCAGACCCACAACCTTCTCTTGAAGTTCTGCCTGCCAGACTGGCGCTAGCTCTCCAGGCCTGCCTGGAAGCTATCGGGTGGAGAGGGTTCCAATAGCCCTGCTCCCTGGGCTGAATGTATGTGACTGTGCTTGAAGCCTCTGACTTATGAGGTTTTAAACCTCTAGGCATAGCATTCATTACTACGAATTCATCAGTGTCACTGCCAACTGGCACTGAAAGTACAATCATTTTAATGTTCACACTAATCCTGTGAGCTAAATCGGCTGGGGACAGAGTTTTTGGAGCTAGAATTCCAGAACTTTTAAGCTGGAAGGCCTTGGAGAGGATGTAGTCTAACCCCTTTATTTTACAAATGAAGAAACTGAGGTCCAAAAATGGAAAAATGATCTCCTGCTGGTGAGTGAGGTTCCGTGGTGAGGGAGGGGATGGGTTTAAAGCCAGAGCTGAAGTCAGGTGCTTGTCTGGTTCTCCTTTCCAGTGATGGATGGATGGAGAAGAGCATTTCAGGCTTTTGTTACGAGTCCGAGTAAGATATCCACAATTCGTGGAGAGGGTCTTCTTCATTCAGGAGGTGCAGGGGAGGGTGGAAAGATACAGGTTCAAGAGAGATTCAGGAAGTAGTAGCAATACTTGATGACCAATTGGATATGAAAGGAAAGAGAGAGAGAGAGAGATAACAGACAACTCAGGAATTTCCGATTTGCTAAAAGATATACTAATTCATTGTAAAAGGCAATATTGAGCAAAAAGCAAATATTATTTTTTTTTTAAATTTTTAAAGATTTACTTATTTGACAGAGAGAGATAGCGAGAGAGGAAACACAGCAAGGGAGTGGGAGAGGGAGAAGCAGGCTTCCCGCTGAGCAGGGCACCTGATGTGGGGAGCGATCCCAGGACCCTGGGATCATGACAGAGCTGAAGGCAGACGCTTAACAACTAAGCCACCAGGCACCCCCAAAAAGCAAATATTAAAGATGAGTTCATTTGAGGTAGGTTGAGTTGTAATGTTTTCAGGACCTTGAGATGAAAATGCCTTTAAAGATAGGAAACTCAGTCTGGGTGGGAATAGAGCTTGAGAACATTTTCGGATACCAGCAGATAACACTAGGTCATAATTCATTTGTTCCTCTATCCCTAGAACATGTCTTAAGAAACTGGTTGTAAGGTAGTCACCTACTTAAATCTGTGTGCCTCTTTCCCAGAAGATAAACTACACAAAAGGGAAGAGAAAATACAACCTCTACAGAATTGCTCAAAATCATGCTTGCTGGGAATTAAGACAATTGAGATTAGATAAAACCATTGAAACTTCCTTAGATGAGATAAATGGATTGTTGAAGATCTCAACTGAAGATCCCAAGAATAAAGAGTAGAATCTGTTCCTAAAGAAGAATAACAAATAAAGATAGATAGATAAATAGATAGATTTTTTTTTAAAGATTTTTATTTATTTGACAGAGAGAGCGATCACAAGTAGGGAGAGAGGCAGGCAGAGAGAAGAGGGGAAGGCAGGATCCCTGCTGAGCAGAGAGCCAGATTCGGGGCTTGGACCCAGGACCCTGAGATCATGACCTGAGCTGAAGGCAGAGGCTTAACCCATTAAGCCATCCAGGCGCCCCTAACAAATATATTTTTTAAAATATTTCCTTTGTGGACAAAAAATACCCATGCCCACCATTTTGACAAAATTAGTTGGGATTATCTGACAGTGAACAATTCCATTTTCATTAGGAGACCAGAAGCAATGCAAGTCATTTCTGAATGTTGTTTAATGTGTTTTTAGATAGGGAAGAAAAAAGACAGTGTCCTTCCTCCTTCTAAAAAATCCCTTAAAAAAAATTCCTTTCAAATGGACTATATCTTTTATCGACTTGAGCTTTCTATTTCTTTGGATAAAAATAATCAAAGTAAGGTTTTTGCCAGACCCAAGGGTCCTAAGCCAAGTGTGTAGTTGAAGCCATAGAAGTAGGTGAGATTATCTAAAGGGAATCCGCAACAGAAGGCAGGAAGTAGAATTCTGGTGTAAGGGATAGCTCTTGAATTTGCCTTTCCAGCATCCATTCTCTCCTTTGGCTAACAACATACTATTTCCTCTGAGGGCACCTCCATTCCAATATCCCTCAGTTCAGCTTGTTCATGTAGAGATGGCCCTACATTCTGGACCCAGGATTGGGCACACTACTCAAACAGGGTCTGCCAGAGCCCTGAACCCCAGTCACAATGGTGGATTCAAGGAGGAACGCCTGACTCACTGGTCCAATGAGACATCATTCTAGATCTTCTGCTAAAAGCATTTGGGAAAAGGGGCTCTCCATCTGCTGGGGGTGTTGTCCTGGTGGGAATATGAGTAGGGAATTGCTCTTGGCAACTAGTCACTGCAGGGAGATTTTTCCTGAGAGAGAAGCAGTGGGAATAGAGCTACAAGAATGAGATAGCTCCTGAGTGACCAAACTCTGGCACCCAAGACCATGGGCACATTGTGACAAAGCTAGCTCTGTATTTGAACTTTTTGTCTGAGCCAATAAATTCCTTCTCCTACTAAAGGCAATTACAACTGTGACCACAAAATTTTGCTTGTGACCAATTAAAAAAAAAATCATGACAAAAGCACTTCACATTGACACTGAGGATATGTTTCTTAAACTTCAGGCTCTAAATTTTGCAAACACGTGATGATGCAGCAGATTGATTAGCCTGACACTATCCTGCTTACCCCCCTTTTCACAGTGCTGAGCTGGAAAGGTAGAAGTGACATGTCCCTGGGGCGCCTGGGTGGCTCAGCGGGTTAAGCCGCTGCCTTCGGCTCAGGTCATGATCTCAGGGTCCTGGGATCGAGCCCCGCATCGGGCTCTCTGCTCAGAAGCCTGCTTCTTCCTCTCTCTCTGCCTGCCTCTCTGCCTACTTGTGATCTCTCTCTGTCAAATGAATAAATAAAATCTTAAAAAAAAAAAAAAGAAGTGACATGTCCCACTCCCTTTGAAGCTAGGCTTCTGCATGAAGGTTAGGCTCTGCCAGGAAGACAAGCTTGGGGAGAGACCTTGATTGGAAACTGGGTCACCCGAAGACAGAGGACCTTGTGAGGGACTTGACCCAGAGGGAGTGACATGGAGAGAGAAGCTTGGGGTGCAGGGCACAACTTTGCTGTCACAGTCCCTGCTGGAGCTGCTGTAGTTCTGGTGCCAGCAGCTCGGTGGTGGCTTTTATTCGGGAGTTTTCTCACCCCGCAGGGGCAGAGCCATTCTATTGTGCGTTTAGGTTTCCTGGAAGTTTCACGCTCCCAACCTTCGTGTGAACTGTCTGTGCTCTTAGGAAAAGACCCTTTTGATTCTCCTAGCTGGAGTGTGTTCTCCAGTCTGTTACGAACAGCCTTGATCCATACCATGCAAAGTACATGTTTCTAGGGAAACAAACCATAAGCTTTGTCCATTTTTCAACAGGTTTTGTTGTCCAGAAAAGGCAACCCCTTTGTTGGCTTGGGGCTGGGGGTGTGGGGAATGGAGGTGGAACCCCTGAAAAGGAGCAGTAAGATCTATGAGGGAAGAGCTCAACAGGCCATTTAGAAGAGGATAAATCAGTAGGATCAACTGTTGCAGAGGAGTGAAATGTTGAAATTGGGCCACTGCACTTGGCAGTTTCAGGAGAGCAGAGGGGCAGAATTCTAATTGCCATAGTGAATTGAGAAGGGAGTGAATGATAAGAAAGTACAGGGAGTAGAGAATATTTTTGGAGGCAAACACATTGTGAAGTGAAGAGCGGGGATGACAGACTGATGTTCAGGAAGAAGGAAAGTTGTTTTTCTTTCCTTCCTTTCTTCTCTTTCTTTTAATCCATACATTCAAAATAAAGAGCCACTGGAGCAGAGAGATTGGAGATAAAAGGAAGAGGGAGTCGCTGATAAAGCCCAGTCCCAGAGGAGAGCAGGGGGACAGGCATCCAGAGCAGAGGCCATCCAGCTCACTGTGGACAGGAGGACGTACTCCTTTGAGAATATTCCAGCAGCGATGGAGGTGCAGATATCTGAGAAATCAGAAAGAAGTGTGGACTCTGGGCAGGCTGGCTTCTCTCTCTCAATGGAGGAGGAGGCAGGCCACCTGCTGATGGGAGCAGGGTCCTGACAGGGTCTGTGCATGAACCACGAAGGCCACTTTGGGGCGTGGGAAAGACACTGGGATGTGTCAGGCTTGGCCAACAGCAGGTGACAAAAAACCTTGCTCAAACCAAATGGAACAAAAAAGAAACGCCCGATTCATGTAGTGAAAAGTCCAAGGACAGGGCTGCATCTAGGAGTTCAAACAATGCCATCAGAACTTGGTTTCTTTCCCTCTCTCTGTAAATGTTTTGGCTCCGATTCTCAAATGGCACTGCCCAGTCCCTGACAATGGACTCCTCGTGGGATCAAGTCCAACAAAAAAGCAGAGGTTTCCTCCTGGAAGGGTGCCTGAATCCTGGCATGGGCCTGGACGAGACCCATCTGGGTCTTAAGCGCTTCCTTGACCCAATCACGGGAGCCTGGGGAGCTGAAGAGCCAGCCCTAAAGACTGTGCGGGAACCAAGTTCAAACCAAATTTCCCTGAAAGGTAAAGAGGCAGGTGGGGAAAATCGCTGCAGGGGAGTCAAGGACCGTTAATGTAAACTACAGGCACTGGTTTAGGACAAGAAGGGCTCATATGCCAGGGAGGAATTTGGGATGACTGACCGTCTGAAGCAGCCCCGTGGGGCTTGGAAGGGGAAACAGTGAAATATGAATAAAAGGATTGTGAGGAGGGTCCTGAGGTTAGCACTAATACCTGGCTGAGTCCGTCAGCATCCTTATGAGACTCCCCCCCCCCCTTTTTTTCTTTTCTTCTTTCTTTTTCTTTTCTTTCTTTCTCTCCTTTTTCTTTCTTTTCTTTTCTTTTTTTTTTTTTAAGATTTTATTTATTTATTTGACAGAGAGATATACACAGCGAGAGAGGGAACACAAGCAGGGGAAGCAGGAGAGGGAGAAGCAGGCTCCCCACCAAGCAGGGAGCCCAATGCGGGGTTCTGTCCCAGGATGAGGGACATGGGCCGAAGGCAGACGCTTAACTGATTGAGCCCCCAAGCGACCCACTTTCCTTCTTTCCTTTCTTTACTTTTTCCTTGCCTTGCCTTGCCTTTCCTCTTCTTTTCTTTTTCCTTCCTACCTTCCTTCCTCTCTCTCTCTCTCTCTTTCTTTCTCTTTCCCTCTCTCCCTCCTTTCTTTGTCTTTCTCTTTCCCCCCTCCTCCCCCTCCTCCCTCTCTCTCTCTCCCTCCCTTCCTTCCTCCCTCCCTCCCTCTCTTTCTCCTTCCTTCCTATTTTTCCTCCCTTCCTATTTTTCCTTCCTTCCTTCCTTCCTTCCTTCCTTCCTTCCTTCCTTCCTTCCTTTCTTAGCAGCACTTGGTAGCCAGCCCCGCAATATATATATGGAGGAAGCAGAAATGCTAATAGAAATACACCCACTGCAGACAGAGGTATAATCAGGTTGCCGGGTGCTCCACATCAGTGCATGATTCATGGGAAATTCCTGGCTTGCCCTTGAATGCACTCGTTTAGGACATAGACAGACGGGAGAAGAGGAGCAGACCTGCGCGGCTTCCTGTGCGGGCAGATTTACTCCCGGGAAAAATGTAATGACATGCCTTGGAATGATTCCCCAAACAGCGGGGAACAAGGGAGGGATTGTGACATGTGTGCATTTTTGGATTTGATGTGTTCCTCTTAATCACACGTAGCTAAGCCAGTACTTAAAATAGCTGGGCCACCAGGGAACTGGCATGCCATTTGCACAAAATCGGCTTTGAGTGTTAATTTTAAGTTGCTCCCTTTAGGGTATTCTTAATAGCAGCGATGTCTCTCGATTCCTGAACTTATCCCCACCCGCAGTCTCTATTTTTCTCATTCACTCCTTATAATAACGAAAATCTTCTCTAGCACAGATTTATAGTTGAGTCAAGAAACATTGAGCCTAGTGGTGAAATGGGACAAATAGGGTTCCCCAATAATCCCTGTAGGACGACTTTGAGAACAGACAGGGAATACATCGGAGTTTACGGATGGAGTTAAGTATGTATCATAGAAAGAGCAAGAGAGTGGAGTTTTATGTGGTTGCTAGTGTAATCTTTCTAGAACACAGCTCTGACAAGAGCCTGCCCTCTGCTCACTCCTTTTTTTTTTTTTTTCCAAATTAGTTTGCACAAACACTCTTAATACATACAGAATAAAGTTCAGAATCCTAGGCATGGTACTGTAGATCCTTCAACCTCTGTCCTCAAATTTTCCTTTCATTATTTTAATTTTGTATGTTTATTTTAATTTTTTTAAAGATTTTATTTATTTATCTGACAGACAGAGATCACAAGTAGGCAGAGAGGCAGGCAGGGGGGGGGGGAAGCAGGCTCCCTGCTGAACGGAGAGCCCGATATCAGGTTCGATCCCAGGACCCTGAGATCATGACCTGAGCCGAAGGCAGAGGCTTTAACCCACTGAGCCACCCAGGCACCCCTATATGTTTAAATAGTAAAAATTTCAATGCACAGAAAAGTTCAGAGAAGAGGATAATAGACACCCAATGCCCACAACAAAAATTAGACTGTTCATTGGTTTGCCGTATTTGTTTCACACCTTTGTGTAAAGAAAGTCTTAAACAGACAAGAAGGTGGCAGCAGTAACTGAGGCCTTGAGCTCCTTGCAGGCAGGTTGCACTTGCTGGCTCAGTGGCTGCTTGCTGTGCCTGGCTTGGCCCTGGGTGGAGGCTACCCTGGGATCTGGGTCCCTAGGATGGGTGCCAGTAGCCAGAGCATTGTCCAGATGAGGGGCTACAGCTCTGAGATGAGGACGGGAGGCGGGTGCAGTACCTGGAAGAGGAGGAACAAGGAATTGTGGTGCTTGGAATAAACAGAGCTTATGCCAAGAATTCATTCAGTAAAAATCTGATTAAAATGCCCTCAAAAGCTATAGATGCTTTAAAATCTGAAAAGAAAGTGAGGACAGTGGGGCACCTGGGCTGCTCAATTGGTTAAGCATCCAACTGTTGATTTCCGCTCAGGTCATGATCTCGGGGTTATGAGATCCAGCTCTGCTTGGGTCGCTGTATGTGGATCCTGTTTAAGATTATCTCTCTCTGGCGTGCCTGGGTGGCTCAGTTGGTTAAGCGGCTGCCTTTGGCTCAGGTCATGAGCCCAGGGTCCTGAGATGGAGCCCTGCGTTGGGCTCCCTGCTCAGCGGGAAGCCTGCTTCTCCCTTTCCCACTCCCCCTGCTTGTGTTCCCTCGCTGTGTCTCTCTCTGTCAAATGAAAAAATAAATCTTAAAAAAAAAAATTATCTCTCTCCCTCTCTAAGAATGAAAGATAGAAGGAAAGGAAGGAAGGCAGGAAAGAAGGAAGGGAGAGAGAAGGAAAGAGGGAAGGAAAGAAAGAGAGAGAGAGAGAGGGAGGGAGGAAGGAAGGGAGAAGGAGAGAAATTGTGGACTGTTAAGTCAGGAGTAAAGTCCCAGAAATATTCTGTGCTGGTGTGGACCTGATGGAGAGTGAGAGCATCAGAATGAATCCCAGTGAATTTGGTCCTTTGTCTGCAAAATAAGAGCAGGGATTAATGAAATCGGTGGGTACCCAGTGACTGTCATGGGCTATTGGGATGTCCCTGGCCAAAAGCTCATCTTCTCTGCATGGGTACTTGGTGGTCAATAAGCCAAAGCAGTGGGCTTGATCAGCCATGTTCTCGAACAGAACCAGGAGGGGGACGCTGCCCACTGTAAGGCCTTGGACCTGTTGTGATGAAAGTGGCAAAATGAACAATTAATCAAGGGGTGGAGGTTGATTTAGTAACAGGATTAACCATAGAAGAAGCTTGTTATGCTCAGACTATTCCGACAAAAAACAGGCTGAAGGGTCTTCTTGCTTTTAGGGGAAAAAGGCCTCCTCACTATAAAGGAGAACAGAAGAAACAGAAATCCTTAAAATGCCAGGGTAACAAATAAATGCACTTCTGGAAGTATCTTTCAGATGCACATATGCTTCAGCACCTGGAATCCCAATGACCAAAGTGAAGAGCCCGTTATCTGTGTGGTAAATCAAGCATCTGGAGTGGACCCACATGTGTATTTTGTTCAAATGTGTATCATGTTATATTTATTCAGTTTTATAAAGCTAGTCATGTATACTGTCAAAAACAGATTCAATGGATAAAGAAGATGTGGTATATATACACAATGGAATACTATGCAGCCATCAAAAGAAATGAAATCTTGCCATTTGCGACGACGTGGATGGAACTAGAGGGTATCATGCTTAGCGAAATAAGTCAATCGGAGAAAGACAACTATCATATGATCTCCCTGATATGAGGGAGAGGAGATGCAACATGGGGGGGTTAAGGGGGTAGGAGAAAAGTAAATGAAACAAGATGGAATTGGGAGGGAGACAAACCATAAGTGACTCTTTTTTTTTTTTAAAGATTTTATTCATTTATTTGACAGACAGAGATCACAAGTAGGCAGAGAGAGAGAGAGAGAGAGAGAGAGGAAGAGAAGCAGGCCTCCTGCTGAGCAGAGACCCAATGTGGGGCTCAATCCCAGGACCCTGGGATCATGACCTGAGCCGAAAGCAGAGGCTTTAACCCACTGAGCCACCCAGGCGCCCCCCATAAGTGACTCTTAATCTCACAAAACAAACTGAGGGTTGATGGGGGGAGGGGGGTTGGGAGGGGGGTGGGATTATGGACACTGGGGAGGGTATGTGCTATGGTGAGTGCTGTGGAGTGTGTAAACCTGGTGATTCACAGACCTGTACCCCTGGGGATAAAAATATATTATATGTTTATAAAAAATAAAATTTTTAAAAAAAGTAAGAAAGAAATATAAAAAAAAAACCAGATTCAAGATTCAGCACACATTTTTAAAAAAGATTTTATTTATTTATT
Organism: Lutra lutra; assembly: GCF_902655055.1. Classification (NCBI taxonomy): domain Eukaryota; kingdom Metazoa; phylum Chordata; class Mammalia; order Carnivora; family Mustelidae; genus Lutra; species Lutra lutra. The sequence continues at coordinate 122,392,733 of NC_062280.1, read as the reverse complement.
TGACAGAGGCACAGTGAGAGAGGGAACACGAACAGGGGGAGTGGGAGAGGGAGAAGCAGGCTTCCCATTGAGCAGGGAGCCTGATGTGGGGCTCTATCCCAGGAGCCTGGGATCATGACCTGAGCCGAAGGCAGACACCTAACGACTGAGCCACCCAGGCATCAGTACACATTTTCAAATACCTCCTGTGTAAAAGGCTTGCTTTTCTCAATTTTTTAAAAGTGAATAATTTACATGTTGCACACTCTAGGAAATAATGCTGATTATATGTCTACCGTGCCACAGTATGAAATACAGTTATTTCTCTATACCAAAAAAAAAAAAGCAAAGAAGAAAGAATCAAAGCAGGCAAGCAAGCCAGTCTTGCCGACACCCTGAAAGCTTCTGCCACCATGCATCCCCATGTGAAGTTCAATGTCATGACCACCATATTCCTCTCTGCTATCCCAGACGGAATCACTATCCTGAAGTTGTCCTGCACCCTTGCCATCCATGTTCACGTGTTTTTGTTAATTATATGTTTCTACAGATACTGTATAGTATTATTCAAGGAGATTTAAACTTTTATCATATTCTAACTTGCTTTTTAATTCAGTGGTTTTGAGATTTATCCATGTTCATAACATAGATCTAATTCATCCATTTATTTCAACTGCTATATTTTGTTTCTGTATGACAGTGCTGTGACAAGTCCCCTTAAGCATGTTTCCTTGTGCACATGTGTGAGTTCCTCTAGGGCAGGGAGTTTTCAAAATTGTGTTCTGTTACATATTTTGAAAACAATACAGGGGCACCTGGGTGTCTCAGTTGGTTAAGCGTCTGCCTTCGGCTCAGGTCATGATCCCAGGGTCCTGGGATCAAATACCACATTAGGCTCCCTGCTCAGCTGGGAGACTGCTTTGCCTTCTGCCCATCCCCCACCAATGCTGGTGCACACACTCTCTCTCTTTCTCTCGCAAAAATAAAGTCTTAAAGAAAAAAAAAAACACTACAGGTAAGTGCAGAAAATAGTGAAACTGAAAACATGAGTGTTACAATTATTTAGCAAATCCCTCAAGAAACTGCCATCAGGGACCCATGAGTGGCTCAGTTGGTTAAGTGATTGCCTTTAGCTGGGGTCATGATCCAGGGTCGTGGGATCAAGTCCTACATCGGGCTCCTCGCTTGGCTGGGAGCCTGCTTCTCTCTCTCCCTCTGCCTGCCACTCTGCCTGCTTGTGCTCTCTCTCTCTCTCTCTTTCTCTGTGTCAAATAAATAAGCAAAATCTCTTTAAAAAAAGAAAGAAAGAAATTGCCATCACAAGGCACAAGAGAGAATTTTCTCTCAGGTTCCGCAGTTAAGAAACACTAAACAATTGAACCACTTTTTTTTTTCTGTCAACCTTGTAATAATTGGGGTGTGCTTTTTGCTTGGGCTGTTAAGAAGCCTGGGACCAAACTTGTAGTCACCCTGGGAATTCATAGCACCAATGGCATGTATTCTATGTTCTAATCTCTCCCTGGCTTCATTCTTTTTCCTTAGCTTTAGCTCCTCAAGTATTCTGTGTGTGTGTAGTATGTGTGTGGTATTTGTATGTGTGCGCTTCCTGGAAATATTTGTGGAGTGTAGCATAAATGAATCGATAAATAAATAAACAGATTATTACAGCAAGACAGCAAGACTAGACAGGATAGAATGGGCAGATCAAACAATCTGCACCCATTACAGAAGTCTGCCTTAAAGCTGATTTTTGTCAAGACACAGTCCTCTTTCATAAATAATGTAGCTTGTAATTTCATGACTTTGGCATTTCCTAGTAGGGAACCAAGCTCATTCTAGCTCAACCATCTCAAAGATTAAAGGTTAGATTTTCACGTTTCCTTGCATTGATCAGAGTGTTAATATATAAATCAAAAGGACAATCTGTGAGCCTGCAAACATCCAGTGGTTGGGGGCAGAAACAACAAAAGCTGCCGTGACTAACATATCTGAAACAAGTCCACACCGGTAGTCAATGGACCCTCCTCTTTGAAAAAATAAAAAGTTCAGACCCGTGAATGCCATAATCGCCTGTAAGATTGTATGCAAATCACATGCAAATCATCCCACGATGCTGACAGTGACTGAGAATACTTATTGTGTTTCACACACCCAGCTAATAAGAAATGTGGGGTGTAAGTAGTTCTTTAATAGTGTTTTGGGAGCTGAGCCATTCTTCGGCCTTTACTGAATAGAACTTTCAAATGTCTTGCCCTGATTAGCCTTTTGTGTTGGAGTCTTTTTCCACCTCAGTTTCAGGGTGTCATCTGATGCTCAGCCATTTCATTTTGTTGTAAATGTCCTATTTTTTTTCCTATTGTCATTATAGAAACTATAATGTGGACAATATTTTAAGTGCTTGCTTTTTCCCCTCTGACCTACTGTTCTGCTTTGGTTCTGTTTTGCACATAGATTGCCTTGACAGTTTTTAATGACCTGGCAGGTCAAACAGTTTCTGGGGGAAAAAAAAAATTTTTTTTAAAAGGAAAAGTCAGTCAAACCAGATTTTTTTTTTTTTTTTTTTTTTTTTGTCCCAAGTGACCTAACCAGTCACGGCGATTGCTGTCATTTTCTGGTTTAGTGAACAATGAAGTAAAAATTAAATGAATAGTAAAAACCCTACTTAAATTATTTTCACATGGATGGATTTTCTTGCCTCTCTAAATGTTGATTTTTCTTCCTGTGAATCTATCTCATGCATTTTCAAAATGCTTCGGGTGTGGACATATTGGCCCACCGGGTGAGCGGAGAGAGTTGAAGGTCAGTGAGTTTCCAAGCGCCGGTTGTCTTATTTAAATCACTGAATCTTGTGCCACACACTGGGGCAATTCATTTCTTTCCTTTGCTTGGCCCAAACCACCTTATAGGAAGATTTAAGATGCAGGAGAATCGTCTGAGATAATACTCTCCCAATAGCAATTCTTGTTTTTCTCTTCAGAGAATTTGTCGGCAGGTATACTTTTTAAAGTTGTCTCCCACAACTTGTTTTCCTCATTTAATAAGAAATATCATTTTATCTGTGATCACATCCGTTGTGGAGACAGGGTCTGTTTTGGAGTTTTCTGCCTCAATGCTATCAACATTTTGGGTGGGATAATTTTTTGTTGTGGGGCTGTCCTGTGTGACATTGAGCGACATCCCTGGTCTCGCTCACCAGATGCAGGTGGCACCCCACCCACCCCCAGTGTGACAGCAAAAAATGTCTTCAGACATTGCCAAATGTCCCTGACTGGAGGGGTGGGGGGTGGGGGGTCATAAGATTGCCCCAGCTGAGAACCACTGGTGTGTTTTTCTTATCTGAGGAAAGCAAAGGATGTTAAGAATGAGAAGCCATGTCCAGGCTCGCAGGAAGGAATGTGGCTCCAGTGTGACGGAGTCAGCCTCTGAGGAAGGTAGTCAGGCCCCTTCAACTGACCCTCATCATGAAGCCAATCAGACAGGTACAGAACTCCCAGTCCAGCTCTGGCCAGATCAGGACCAAATAATCACTCTGTTGGGAATGTGTGTTGTTTCAGGCGCTAGATCTTACCCTAATCCTCTGAGGCAGGTAATACCACCCAAGTTTTACAGGTGGGGACACTGAGACTCAGAGAGGTAAAGTGAACTTGCCTAGTGGCAAGTTGGGGAATTAAGGATTCAAACACCAAGCAGGAAAGCTTATAGTCTACCTCCTACCAGACACAGAAAGGTAGTAGGTGGGATCCAGGCCTGCAGGGCATGACTAGGGAGGTAAGCCAGGGAGCATGACTAGGGAGGTAAGCCAGGGAGGAGGCTGAAAGAAGGCAAAGTCTGGTCTGCCTAGAAACCATCTGTTTTGTTCGCTTACTCCTAGGAAGTCAAGGGCCTTGTACTCTGGTTTGCCTTATATCATGACTGATTGGGGGTGGGGGATGGATTTGGACATCTTCAATACCCCCTAAAAACGCACCAGAGCAGGATGGGCCAGAAAAACCAATTGTCTGGCTCAAAGCCCAGGGGAAACATGGAGGACTGAAGGACTCCTAGGCCCATGTGGGCAGCCCTGAACCCCTCAGACGTGCAAACTTGAGCCGCCCCAGAAAAAGTTTGAATGAAACTCCTCATGTCTCACACTGGGGTTGCCTTGTGTTTCTTCCTCCCAGGAGGACAGGAGACAGGAGAACCCCCGGAGAGAGCTGATCAGAGCCCAGTTGGGGGGCTTCAAATCCACTCCCGCTGCTGAGTCAGGGATTTGCTGACTGCAGCCCTGTGCTTGGCAGTGGGAGGCGTGAAGCTGAGGGTGGGGCTGGAGGGCTCAGGGGGTCAAGCCAGGTCTTTAGAACCCGTGTTTCAAGAGAAAGAGAAGACGTGAGGTTGATTACAGTCAAGGGAAACTTTTGAAGAAAGAACTGAGCTGTTTAATGGGGGAATTTATTGTTTCTGCTGTATGTTGGATCCTGAGACATATCTACAGAATCCTCATCAAATCTCCACTGAAATACATATGTCACATTGTCGCATCATGAAACTGCATCCGCCCCTGGAGATGGGTCAAAGGGCTAAGGTCTGCTGGGGGCGGGGGCGGGAGGAGTGAATGGAGGCAGCCCACGTGGTGCCGGGTTAAGATGATCATAACATTTTATAGGAGAACCTGTTACGACACTCCCAGAAGAGTTACGACGAAATCACCAGGGCCTTCCTGTAGACTCCACACTCTCTACTCACTGGCAGCCAGTCTTCATCACAAGCTTCTGAGGGGGGTGATTCCTTTTGCTGTTCGACAGCCACAGAAAGTCAAACTCAAAGAGGTTAAAATGATGCAGGTAGTAAGTAGCAGAGCAGAGACGTTCATCTATCTGTGACAGGCTACAAGCCAGCACTCTTGCCTACTCCATTAGGCTATCTACTGAGGAAGAAGAGTAGGACTGGGAATTTTCTTTGTTCTCAGATTTCTTCAGGAGGTGGAACTGTTCTGGATACTCTCCAGAGGCAGAGACATGAGGATCCCTATGACTCCACGCAAGCCAAGCCCTAGCCTCACGTTGTGAGAGATCCAGGAGGCCCCCATCAGCCTGGATCTGTAAAGCTTCTTGTTATAACTCTTATACCTGTCCTTAACCTCTCTGCTCCAGAGTCCAGGCAAACACATGACTGTAAGTAGGGCCTGTTTATCTCAGGAACAGATGCAGTTCTCTTAAAGGGAAAAAAAATCAAGGTGTAATGGCTGCTGTACCAGTCCCTTCAGCTTGGAGAGCTACCATGTTGGTAAGCCCATTGATATAGCCAGTCTCCAGGCTTTGACCATGCCTTGGTGTGCAAAGGATCTTACCTACCAGCTAACTTTGTTCCCTGTGAGCTGTCAGTAGTACATAATTGAATACCAGCCACCGGCACCGTGGAAAAGCTAGTTATGCCATCTTTGGTTACTCTTTGGAAGTTACAAGAAGTACATCAGAGCGAAGCAAAGAAGCAAGGGCCCTTTCCAACTGGGTTTGGAGACACAAGATCTGGGGTGAAGCAGAAGGAGCCCACAGGGCCAGACCAAGACCCAGTGGACTAGAATCAAATTGGAGAAGCCGAGAGAAAGAATCTGATGAGACTAAGGAATACGCAGAACTATGAAACACGGTTCTAACCTTCAAGGAGCTTCATGGTGCTCACGCACTCAGATGGAGAAAACTCACAAAGATCTATCAACAACCCTTCAAATTCAAAAGAAGAGAGAGCCTTCATATTCATTTATATAGGCACGCAGGGGTGTGTGTGTATGTGTATTTGAAGACAATGTCGGTATTAGAAAACTATATAGATAGAGCCATCTTTGGGCTAGCATTTTTTAGTTGGGATAAAACAATGGACAATATAAACCGCCCCCCCCCCCAAAATCTGTGCTCATGTGGAGATCACATTATATCTCTATCTCTGTTTTTTTTTTTTAAGATTTATTTATTCATTTATTTGACAGGCAGAGATCACAAGTAGGCAGAGAGAGAGGAAGGGAAGCAGGCTCCCTGCTGAGCAGAGAGCCAGATGCAGGGCTCAATCCCAGGACCCTGGGATCACGACCTGAGCTGAAGGCAGAGGCTTTAACCCACTGAGCCACCCAGGCGCCCCTCTATCTCTGTTTCTGTGTATGTATGTATAGAATGTATATATGTATGTATTTAGGAAATATCATCCACTTGAGACCATACTGGTGACCAATAAACTATGGATAAATTTCTTTCTTTACAGAACAGATGATAAACATGAACATTTTAACTGGGGCCCGTGGGTGGCTCAGTGGGTTAAAGCCTCTGCCTTCGGCTCAGATCATGATCTCAGGCTCCTGGGATAGAGTCCCGTGTCGGGCTCTCTGCTTGGCAGGGAGCCTGCTTCCTCTTCTCTCTCTCTCTGCCTGCCTCTCTGCCTACTTGTGATGTCTGTCTGTCAAATTAATAAACAAAAAAAATCTAAAAAAAAAAAAAACAACCAACACGAACATTTTAATTAACCTTGAAATTATGTTACAAAATGCAAAAGCACTTGCTTCTTACAGTTATTGTCTTGTTTATACTACCAATTGATTTAGCAACCTTCTTATAAAGCAATTATGGTGCAGAGGATTTATTTCAATTCATTGTGTTCAACTATGAAGATGGAAAACAGACTTCTGAATGATCAAGTTTTTACTGCAGCCATTTTCAGCAGAGCAGGGTGGGGCTTTGGGATTTGCTGAGTTTGGCCTAGAGTTTATGAACCCATGGATAGCCTCAAGGTGTTGACATTCTTTAAATAGAGTAAAATATGTATGGGAATGACTCATCCACTCAGTCAAAGCTTTTTTATGGAAGTCAATCTAGTTTCCTATTTCTGGACATGGGAAATAATCCACTGCAGTTGGAAGGGAAACTGTTGTCAGTTAGCAACCAGACTTCCTTTCCCTGAACTTTTTATTCCTTTCTTGTTCCTAAGAAGCAACAGCACTGGACTGTACTATTGCAGCATTAGAAAACACTGCATTTTCCAAAACACTGCAAAAACTGACCCGTGGGGGGCCTCTCATTTGTTGCTGGTGGGGATGCAAGATGGTGTGACCACTTTGGAAGACAACTGGGCAGTTTCTTACAAAATGAATATACTCTTCCATATGATTCAGCAGTTGCACTCCTTGGTTTTTACCTCAAAGAGTTGAAAACTTCTGTCCACAGAAAAACCTGCACACAGATATTTACGGCAGTTCTCTGCCTAGTTGCCAGACCCTGGAAGCAACCAAGCTGTCCTTCAGTAGGCAAATGGACAAATAAGATGGTACGACTAGACAATGGAATATTATTTAGCACTAAACAGAAATGAGTTATCGGGCCATGAAAAGACACGGAGGACACTTAGATGCATATTACTAAGTGACAGAAGCCAGTCTGAAAAGGCTACTTACTGTACGATTCCAACTATATGACCTTCTGGAAGAGGCAAACCTGCAGAGACAGGGAAGGGATTGATGGTTGCCCAGGGGTTGGGAGAGTGGGGTTGGGGAGGAAAGAGTAGGCAGAGCACAGGCGATTTTAGAGCAGGGTAAATAATCTGTATGGTACTCTAATGGTACACGTGTGTGTCATTACACATGTGTTCAACACCATAGCATGTGCAATACCAGAGTGAACACTAATGGGAACTGTGCCCTTTGGGTAATAATGTGTCCGTGTCCATCAATTTGTTTTCTTTTATTTTTTTTAAGATATTATTTATTTATCTGAATGAGAGAGAGAGAAAGAGACAGAGCATGGATGGGGGGATGGGCAGAAAGAGAGGGAGAAGCAGGCTTCCTGCTGAGCAGGGAGCCTGATGCAGGACTGGATCCCAGGACCCCAGGATCATGACCTGAGCTGATGGCAACCGCTGTACTGCCTGAGCCACCCAGGTGCCCCTATCAATTTTTTTCATAAGTGCATCAATTTTATAATAAACATAGCACTCTGGCGGGGAGCATGTTAATAGTGAGGAGCGTTGTACAAATGTAGAAAGAGGGGGTGTATTAGAAATCTCTGCACTTTCTGCTCAGTTTGGTTGTGAACTTCCAACTGGTGTAAAAATAAGTTTTATTAATTAAAAAAAGAAAAACTTAAAAAATTGACTGTGGATTTAACCAACCAGAACTTGATCATGCAGATATTACCAATAGGATAGGTCTTTCTCAAACGTTGTCGGGATGACTGATAACAAATTTGTTCAGAAACGTTTGTTGGCAGGGCCTTCAGCTCACTCCCTGAACATGAGTGTCTTTTTTTTTTTTCTGTCTTCAGCAAGAAGTGCTGGTGCAGCAATGGTGCACTCTGTTTTTCTGCCCTGAAAACAGCATTGTGTGAGTTCAGCCTCCGTGCCCATTGGCAATTTTCACTAATTGTTTACAGTGCTCTAATTTTTACACTCTCTTTAAAGGATCTTTGTGTGTGCTGATTGCAGAAGGTAATATTTCGGGCATCAGTAACCATGGTAATGAATCATTCTCCTCTCAGAATCGGTGCCAGCTGCACTCGAGTCTAGATAGTAGCGCCCTGGTGTTTTGCTAATGAGCGACTTTTCATTTGCTCCTAGGAGGACGTTTCCCCTTCTTCACATGTTTGCTTGTGTTTTGTTAAAGGCGCTTCCTTGAGAACAACATGAGAAAAAATAAATCCCATTTGTTAAAACCTTGATCTCAAAAGGAAAACCTTCCTGGTTCCAGAAAGCAGAGCACGCAGAATGAAAGCCTTTGACGGTTCTATAGGGAGGCCATTCCCGCCTGCTCCGGGCTCCACTCCTACTCCCACCCCCTCGTCCCTGCCCCTGCCCCCACCAACCCAAACCCAAGCATCCATCGATCTGTCTCTTTGGGGCATGCACAGAGAGCTTTCCATCAGCATTCTCCTTTAACTACTGGAGAAAGGAGTTTAAATATTTCAAAGATTTATGTTGTGAATAATTTAAGAGAAACAAAGAAACCTAAACTCTTTTTGAATTATCTAATGGAAGCTTTGAAATATGTTAGCATTTTCCTTTATCAGATTCAACTTTTTTTTTTTTTTTGTGGGAAGATTGAAGTGGAACTGTAAGCTATTGTCGCCCTTTATTTCACTGACTAATGATGATTCTAGGAGAGACAGAGAGCTTCTTAACCTTGCAAGAGATAAGAGCCCTGCGGTAATGGACCCTCTTTCCATCTACTCTACACGCTATTTCCATGAACAATTGACAGGATACTCTCACCAGCTTTTAAAACATTTGAATCTCACACCAGTGCTACTTCTAGCCTCGGTGGCATTTTGATGAGCGCTAAGGAAAACTGATATCCAGAATACTTGCTGAGTTTTCTTCCTTCCCAGTCATTTAAATACAGACACCCTATCCCATGACTCTCGTGTGGATAGTGACTCACAGAGAACCTTCACTCGCAGTGACAGCTTCATGAGAGGCAAACACATGGTGCTTTCCAAGCGGTCTTACATGATTTACGTGTGTCAACTTACTTTATCCTTATAATGACTCTGCAGTGTACGCATTATTTTTTTTTAGATTTTATTTATTTATTTGAGAGAGAGAGAGAGAGAGAGAGAGAGAGAGCGTGCACAGGGGCGGGGGGGGAGCCTGAAGAGGAGCTTGATTTCACAACCCTGAGATCATGGCAGGAGCTGAAATCAGGAGTTGGACCCTCAGCCGACTGTGCCACCCAGGCGCCCCCAAAGTATACATCATTATTTCCATTTTACAGATGAGGAGGGAGGCACAAAGAGGTTGGGTAGCCGGTCCAAGGCTACCTGGATGATGTAAATGGCAGAACAGGAGTCTACTTACCTGTATCCGTAGATCCATCTCAACACTCTCCCATGCAAGGAAGCAAGGAGGGCTCACTTCAAAATCTCAGCCCTGGGGCACCTGCGTGGCTCAGTCAGATAAGCGACTGACTTTGGCTCAGGTCTTGATCCCAGAGTCCTGGGATCAGCTCTGCATCTGGGCTCTCTGCTTAGCAGGGAGCCTGCTTCCTCCTCTGCCCCTCCTCCTGCTGGTGCGCTCTCCCTCTCTCTCTCTCTCTCTCTCAAATAAATAAATAAAATCTTAAAATAAAAATCTCAGTGCTGTCACTTGCCACTTGCCCCATATAAATTCCTTTCTCTTGCTGCATCTCAACTTCTCCAAGAAATGGAAATCAAAGCACCTGCTTCACAGGGTTCTTGGATGTCAGGTGAGATTAAGCATCTGAAAGGGTTTTAGAAACGCTACAGGTCCTATGCAAGTGGGTATACAAGGATGAGAATGAAGAAGAAGATTGTGATTACTGGAGAGGTAGATCATAAGGAAAAAACATATCCCTAAAGAATATTAAAATAAGTGATAATTAAATTGTTCAAATGTCTCAGAATTGTGTGATTAAGAATTCACTTATTTCAAAATATTGGTCCTGTTAAATTAACTTGGAAATTTATAACGCATGGCTCCGGAACAAGTACAAAACGGACTACTTAAAAATGGGGTGTTCTTGGGGACACCTGGGTGGCTCTGTCGGTTAAGCATCTGATTTCAGGGTGCCTGGGTGGCTCAGTGGTTTAAAGCCTCTGCCTTCAGCTCGGATCATGATCCCAGGGTTTTGGGATCAAGCCCCGCATTGGGCTCTCTGCTTAGCAGGGAGCCTGCTTCCTCCTCCTCTCTCTCTCTCTGCCTGCCTCTTTGCCTACTTGTGATCTCTGTCTGTCAAATAAATAAATAAAAATTAAAAAAAAAAGCATCTGATTTCAGCTCAGGTCATGATCTCAGGGTCCTGGGATTGAGCCCCGTGTTGGGTTCTGTGCTTAGCGGGGAGTCTATTCCTCCCTCTCCCTCTGCTCCTCTCCCAGCTCATGCTCTGTCTCTCAAGTAAATAAATAAAATGTTAGGTTTGTTTTTTTTTAAATGGGATGGTCCACTCTCATTGTTATTTTTAGAAAATATCCTTCCTTTTCAGAGAATTTAACATGTCACTTGAGAAAACAAACAGGAAATCCCTTGAAATGGCTCCAAGTATGGACAGAAACAAGTGACCCACAAGTGACCCAGGACAGCACGATAGGGTCATTCACGTCGAGGGTGACACAGGAAGGCATAAGAGCACAGCTACAGCAGAGGAACCTGAAGAAGGATAAAGCTAAGTTGCATATATGTTAACAAATTCGCAGTTTAATGCTTAGTTAAGCAAGATATAATTTGAGAAAGAGCGAGAGGAGAAAGCAAAAGGGAGAGAAGGAAGGAGAATCAGAGACCAAGAGAAATGACCCGTTTCATGCTTAAGTCTTGATTAAGGTCTAAGTGTCCAACTACAGGTTCCGTTTTCTTCCTTCCAGAAATGATAATCTGACTCTTGATTTTTCCCTTTGGACATTTCCTGGTAGAAAACATGAGCCGCAAGAATATTTAATATACTTACAGAATTCTCTAAATGGACTAAAATAATCACTTGGATTGAAGTGGAGATTCATTTTTTGAACTTAGCTGTGCATCACCAATCGTGTTAAATTTCTCATTACTGTAACTATATTCCAGAAACCAAACGACAAGATGGAGGCTTTGGTCTTTCCGACAGTAAACCACAGTGGAACCAGCTTTACTGGTACTTTCTTTAAAGAGAGCATGACCAAATTCCCTTAAAAAGTCCTTTGCGGTGTTGCATCCATGAGTCAGGAATACTCCTGCTTCTGAGAAGCAGAGATCAGGTAAGAACATGTTAGTTGGCACGGGGAAAGGTAGGGAACAGAACAGCCCTCCTGGTTAGTGAAACGTTTTTTTTCGCGCATTTATCCCACTTCAAAACCTGTGAACGTCTTGGAAGGGATCCGTGAACTCACACTCAAAGGGACAGATGGTGAATGAAGGAGAGAATGTTATAGTAGAAATGAATTCGCTTATTAAGAAGTCAGCTACTTGATATAACATGGCGCGTTTCCATGGAGGACTGCATGGGTTTTGACTCAAAGATGAGAGGGCTTTCCCACCAGCTCCCTCCAAAGCAAGGATTTGTGTTGGGATCACTATGATTTATTGTCATTTCACAAGAGCCTCCCACGCAGAGTCTAGGATTCCTGTGGTGAGTCCTCTGCTCTCCACTCCCCAGCCATTCCTCTGGGCCCCTGCTTCCCTCGCCTCTCCATTTTGCTCCCACACAACGGTGCCCGGGCTAAGAAGCATTGACGACAGCTCCCCCACCCCAGGCGTGGCGCTGGGCTCAGAAAGTAACACAGATGCCTCAGAGAGACACACATTCTCCCGGAGCTCACAGCTTGGAGGAGGGGGCAAAACAGGGAAGATGTCATTTCAGGGAGGCAGAGTAGGAACCAACAAAGCAGCCAGGTATGAGACCTTAGGGAGTGGTAGGTACTGCGGCCATCTGGAGCGAGCAAGGTGAATATGCAGATTTACGTGTGCAAATGTCTGAGTTTCAAAACACTTAGGGCAAAGCAGAGTGCACTGAATACAGCCCGGAGCCTGCCAGTTTGTGACTGGTGGGAGGGTAAGAAACTGGAGTATGAATGGCCCAGAGCACACCAATACCTTCCTTTCTTTCTCCTTGGAACAGTAGAGTTAGGATAGTTATCTTAAACAAACAAAATGAAACACTCCAAGGAAAACAGAAGAACAAAAAGCAAGTACAAACAGCTTAAGATCTTAGGAGGCGTAAGAGCATGGCCATAAAAAACTAGAGTCAGGGATAGCACCCCCTAGGTTTAAAGCCTGGTTCTGGGGCTTGTGCGTCACATGGGTTTGAGGGGGTTACTTCACCCCAACACCTCAGTTTTCTCATCTGTGTAATGGGGAGAATATTAGTCACCACCTTATGGGTTGTGAGGATACAATTAGTTGATACAGACAAAGTGCATTAAAGAGTGTCTGGCACCATATAATATGTTAGCTATTCTTTTTTTTTTTTAAGATTTTATTTATTTATTTGACAGAGAGAAATCACAAGTAGGCAGAGAGGCAGGCGGAGAGAGAGGGGGAAGCAGGCTCCCCACTGAGCAGAGAGCCCGATGCAGGACTCAATTCCAGGACCCTGAGATCATGACCTGAGCTGAAGGCAGAGGTTTAACCCACTGAGCCACCCAGGTGCCCCATATGTTAGCTATTCTTATAGTTCTTTAGACAGATGACTTCAGACCATCAGGATCTCAGAAAATGCAGTGAAGAGGTTTAAGTGACACAGGATGGCTTCATCCTCCAGACAGCCTTTTATAGCAATATGTTCACACGTTCCCTCTCCTCCAACCCTTGTTTCTACTCTCTGTCTTCTTTTCAGTTGTGTCCTGGATCATACTTTCTTTCCAGATCTAGATTTTCCAAATCTATCTTAGGCTATATCTTCCCTTCAGACATAGACCAGCACTGCGGAAGCCCTTATGTACATGTCACTCACCTGAAGATCTTGCTAAAAATGCATGTTCTAATTCTGTGTCTCTAGAAGGGGACCTGAGATCCTGCACTTCTAACAAGCTGAAGGGTTTCGCCAACTTCGAGATGCTGCCTCAACATCCGCTTCCAAACCAAGGTTTATATAAAAACTTCCTTTTTATTTATTTGTTTTTAAAGGTTTATTTAGTTTGAGAGAGAGAGAGTAAGAGAGCACGGGGAGGGCCAGAAGGAGAGGGAGAGAGAATCTCAAACAGAGGCCCCCCTGAGTGTGAAGCCTGTTGCGGGGTTGATGCTGGGCTCGATCTCACGACTCTGAGATCATGACCTGAGTCAGACACTTAACCGGTTGAGCCACCCAGGCTCTCCTCAAATCTTGTTTTTTAACATTTGAAGTATCCTTTAGCCCTGAGGTCTAGCCTATACGATGATAGCCTCCCTTCCCACTTCACAGCTCTCTTGCATGGCAGCCATGGAAAATGAACCCTGTGCCCATAGAATATTCCAGCTCTAGTTATTAGCTCCATCTGCCTCTTCAAGTTTTCTGTGACTCAGGCACGAACTTCCTCCTGTGGGAGTGTTCTAGTAGGTGTCTAGTATGAATAGAGTCTTCAAAATCATTCTCCAATTTCATGACGTTGTGAGGAAAATCACTTTTTCCTGGAATAAACACAACAAAACAGAACCTTATGTTACAGAATATTATATTTGCCTATGGATTCGTCTTCTTTTGAGACAATGATTTCATAAAGGTGAGGAAGTCTTGCTCACTTTTATTCCTTCCACCCTCCAAAAAAAAAAAAAATCTTAAAAAAAATAAAATGACAATAACCTAAAGCATGGGAATATTACACAGTTTTCCCAAAGCTCGCATGTAACTAGCCCCCAGTGCCGTTTATTCTCTGCACTAGAATCCAGGGCACTCTTGGGGGAGTTTATGGTGGTCTCTATCCCCACCGTGACCCCACACAGCTCCACGCTTAGATATTACATTAGTGACTCTTCTATCAGTTTCATTCACTCATTCATTGACTTGTCCATTCAGCAAATGTTTATTTCAGCCTGTTTGCTGGCTGACACGTGAGAGCAGGCAGTACAGTGGGTTTGCATTAGAACAAAAGGAAAAGGGGAGAATTCTATTAAACACAGACGATGTGTATACCATGCATTGGGGAGTTTGCAAAGGGCAGAACTGAAGTGTGGTCTAAGACTCTTTCCGGGCAGCTCTTTTGGGTCTGTTGCAAAGACCCTCCTGAAGGTGTAGCCCCATGTCCCCCACTGAGAGGCTAGTGATGGGTGGTATCAACTCAACCCAGGGTCAGAGACAGTAGGAAAGCAGTGAGTGCAGGGGCAGTCAGGAGAAAAAGCACCCAAGACCCACGCTAGGACAAGTCCTCAGACTCAGGTGAAGTTGCATTGGGGTCTCTGTATGGCTGAGGTGTGCCTCATCTCTTGCAAACCTCTCTAAAGACAGCTCTTTCTCTGGTAGTGACAGTTTCTGAGGAGATTGACAGAGCAGGAGCTCAGAAAGAATCTGTTGAAGAGAAACACAACTGAATTGAGACATGGCTGACAAGTACCACCTAGAACCCAAAATGCAAAGGAAGCATTTGACTTTGGGAAAAATAGAGAAAAAAACAAGTACAGAAGATAATGGACATTAGAATACAGAGAGTAGGGGGCGCCTGGGTGGCTCAGTGGGTTAAGCCGCTGCCTTCGGCTCAGATCATGATCTCAGGGTCCTGGGATCGAGTCCCACATCGGGCTCTCTGCTCAGCAAGAAGCCTGCTTCCCTCTCTCTCTCTCTCTGCCTGCCTCTCCGTCTACTTGTGATCTCTCTCTGTCAAATAAATAAATAAAATCTTAAAAAAAAAAAAAAGAATACAGAGAGTAGGGGCGCCTGGGTGACTCAGTGGGTTAAGCCTCTGCCTTCAGCTCAGGTCATGATCTCAGGGTCCTGAGATCGAGCCCCACATCGGGCTCTCTGCTCAGTGGGGAGCCTGCTTCCTCCTCTCTCTCTCTCTGCCTGCCTCTCTGCCTACTTGTGATCTGTCGAATAAATAAATAAAATCTTAAAAAAAAAAAAAAGAATACAGAGAGTAACAGAGAAATGACCAAAGACTCTGTGCCTTCAACCCCTGAACACATAGTGAAGAATCTGGACCATTTTAGTGGGGCACATAGAAGCTTTCATGGGGCGTGATAGATGCTGTACACATGGAAGGAGGCTGCAGTCCAAGAGCACTTGGAGTTCTCTCCACGGTTTGACGTCAAGGGTCTCTCTTCCTACCTACGGATACCCCAGAAGCAAGCCAGGAAAGGTGTTATTCTGAGCTAACCCATGAGAAGCCAAACAACTTCCCAAATGCTGGCTCACACATCACCCACATCAGACTCCCATGGGGAGCCCTCAGTGAAAAATCGGATTCCTGGTCTTTGTCAGAATCTTTCAGGAATTCACATATTTAGCAACCTTGTCAGGTGATTTCTAAGTGCACTCAAGGTCAAGAAGCTGTGGCTGCAGAAGTTCGGGAGCCCCCCTGCCCGCCCCATGGCCGAAATGAACCCAGCTCCTTTGGTCCCACAGCTGTCCTTCTCAGCCCTTGGTCTCTCACGAAGTCTTGGTGCCCGTTGCCATCCATTCCACACTGGAGTTTCTGAGATGCTGATCACCGCTCAAATCCTATTTTTTTCTTTAGGGAGCAGGATTCAGATGATTTTTTTGGAAGGCACATGAGTAGAAGATGAGTGCTTCTCTCTCTTTTTAAAATTTGTTTATTTTTATTTGAGAGAGAGAGTGCGTGAGTGGGGAGGGGCAGAAGGAGAAGGAGAGAGAGAATCCTCAAGCAGACTCCCTGCTGAGCATGTAGCCCAACATAGGGGGCTTGATCTCACAACCCTGAGAGCATAACCTGAGCCGAAATCAAGAGTAGGACACTTAACCGACTGAGCCACCCAGGCGCCCAAGAGGAGTGTCTCTTAAAAGCAACTCACTATTCATTATAAAGACCTGAGGTCTCTATCATTTGGTGTCTTAGAGCCTGACCCTCTGTCCATCTTTTATCCCAAAGTGAAAGGGGCTGGTTGAAAACACACACAGACACACAGACAGACACACAGATGTACGCACAGAGACACAGATAGACACAGCCCATGGAGCTTCCCTCAAAATGCTCAGGGAGGCCTTATACCGTGTGTATGGCTGTGTGTATCTCCGTGTATGTCTGTGTGTTTGTGTGTGTCTATATGTATCTATGTGTCCACTTGTGTATCTGTATGTTTATGTGTGTGCCTGTGGGTATGTGTGTGTGAATCTGTGTGTGTGCCCCTGTGTATCTGTGTTTTTGTATGTTAGTATGTCTGTGTGTGTGTTTATGTGTATGTCTCTCTGTGTCTGTCTCTGTGTGTGTCTCTGTATGTGAGTGTGTGTTTCTATGTGTAGGTTTGTATGCATATGTCTCTGTGTGTCTCTGTGTGTGTGTCTCTGTGTCTGTGTATGTCTGTGTGTATGTGTATGTGTGTCTCTGTGTTTGTATGAGTGTGTATGTTTATACATGTGCCTATGTGTGTTTGTGTGTATCTTTGTGCCTATCTGTCTGTATGTCTGTGTGTGTCTTTGTATGTGTATGTATGTCTGTGTGTTTTTGTCTGTTTGCGTGTGTCTCTGTGTGTGTTTATCCATGTCTGTGTGGGTCTCTGTGTGTGGTTGTGTGTGTTTGTGTCTGTGTGTGTGTGTGTATACACACGTATAGGTCTGCACGCTGACAGGCGGTCCCCCCATACCTTGAGGAGCTTGCCTTCAGTCCCTGCCATCCCCGAGGAGGGCTGCACTGTTCTTCTTTTTTGTGTTATTATCTGTTGGTTTGGAAGAGTTCCACGGCCCCTTTTTTCTTAATTCTCCTCCTCAAATTGAGAACTGTCATCTCCTCCCTGACTCCTCTCCTTCTCATTTATTATCTGGGAAAGCGTCCTTTTCTCATCTTATTTTATATGTCCCTTCTGAGTGGTCTGACCCACATCAAACAGTTATGACTATCACCATATGCTGGCAACTCCAAAATCAATACCTCAAGCTTTATTTTTATTTCTAAATTGAGCTACAGTCATATTCCTGCATTTCTTCTTCTTGAGGGACATCATTAGGTGTTTCGAATCGAACATATTAAAAATGGAACTCACTTTCTTCTTCCTAAAAAAGTCCCTAATCTCTTTCGTCTTTCTCCTTCTTACCTTTCTTATTCAACTCATTCCAAATTGTGTCAACCGTATCTTGGATTTGTTCCCCAGAATGACCTGACCTCTTATCCTGGGTCATTACCAGACCACCTCTCAGGAGGACAAAAGCCTCAACTCAACCCACTGCCACCAGAATCTTTCCTCTTGGGTTCATCTTTTACTTTGCTACCAGAAGAGTTTTCCTAAAAATAAATTCTTTAAAAGACTTGACTTGGCTTCTAGCTTTTATAGAACAAAGTTTAAATCTCTCACTGAAAACTTAGCCTCTTCAATATCGCCTTCCTCCTGTCTCCATCCCATATCTTAACCCTCATGATACCTAACTTCTCCCCAGTCTATAAACTGTAAACCAGTTCATGCCTCCGTACATGTGGTTCCTGTATCTGGAATGCCTTTCCTGTCATTTTTCACCTGGTGAACTGCTATTCATCCTTCAAGACCCATGTTTTGGTTAGAGTCTCTTCCATGAAGATGAAACAGGCATTGCTCCAACTCCAGGCACGCAGAGCACCCCACGTCACCATCATGGGGTTAGAACCAAACGTCTGGTCCTGTTGCTCTTGCTTCCCCTTCACTGTCTTGCCAACTCTCTCCCAACCATCACTCCCATGTCTTCAGCTCATGGAATGGCCAAGAGGAGACCTGGGACCCAGGAAGCCCATGTTCTGTTCCCTCTCTGCTTGTCTCCTTGATATTCTCTGAGATAGTATCTCCCAGATGATATTCTTGGTTTACATCGGGCAGGATGATGACCACGTGTTTGGATGGCCTTGTCTTGCCAGCCGCCTTCCAAACACGTCCTCCCAGGGTCACCTCAGAATGGTGGGCCCAATGCTGAGTTCAAGGGGCCCATTTCCTTCCTCTGCCAGGAATGGCGGGCTCCAGTTTGGAGAGATAGAGGGTAGAGTGCATTGCTGTGCATTGCTGATGCCAGACAGGTGTCTAGAGGGACAGATCCTGGCTCTCACCTCCAGGTGCAGAACATAGAGTGTGGACTGGCTCAGTTGTGTTGGCATCGGGAGGGCGATCTGCCTTGTCTTCCAGCTGACAATGTCTAAGTTTATCCATCCCTCAGTTCCCAAAGCCTGCGTTCAATCAATGAGTGTTCATGGAATGAGGGAATGGGTCAATTTATTACAAGAGCCTCAGGGGTTTTCTTTGTTTCCACTTTTTGAATAGTGCTAAGAACAGGGCAGATTTTCTGAGAAATGCACTGCCCAAGGGGTGTTGCCCATGCTTGGTGCAGGAGCCAAGGCACCTTGCATTCCAGCCCCTACACACTGGCTTTCGCTCCCTTCTTTGACCCATGGACCAGTGAAGGGGGTCCCACAGGTGTGAGGGCTTTAGCAGTGTTGTGTAACAAAAATCCAACCAAGGACATTTTAAAGATCTAATTGGCTTTACTGTACAAGTCGAGGGTTGGGCAGCATCCCAGCTAGAGAGCAGAGGGGGGCCTGTACAAAATGGAAGGTTTTTAGAGGGAGGGTGTGGCAAGAAAGTTATTAGCCAAATTCCAGCCAAAGCTCCCTCCCCTTAGGGGCAAAGGCAAGGGATTTTACCAGGCAGATTCCTTCCTCTCCCTTTGGGGGATGGAGAGGCCCCCAGGGGTGTGATCATACAATTCCTGACTGACCGGTTTTGCCTGCATCTCTGGGGGAGCTTGAAACAGTGAGCAGACAAGGCATTAAGCCTCAATTTGGGATCTTGGTCTCAGTGGCACCCATCTGGGGCTTGTGATTGTGTTTTTCACAATAGCATGCCCTGACCAGCCAACTTCTGCCCCTCAGAGAGGAGGAGTCTGTGTTAGACATGGCCCAAAGAACAAAGCTAATGTTTCCACTTCCTACCTGGAAGGGCTGAATTGAGTGAATGGACCCTCAGTGTTCTCCTCTATAAAATGGGACAATAATTCCTTTAGAATTGCGGACTGTGGAAGCCATGGAGGCCCTGAAGCCAGTCCCCTGGAACCATGACAGTAACTTCTGCCCAGCGGCACCAGAGGGAACAGTTGCATTTTGTGGTGTACTGTTATGTCTGTCTCCCCCACATAACCAGCTCTTCTCTGTCTTCGACACCTCAACATCCGACACCTAGGAAGGGCTCAGGTAAATCTTTGCCGAGTAGGGACGCCTGGCAGATGCTTAACGACTGCCTTCAGCTCAGGTCATGATCCCAGGGTCCTGGGATCGAGCCCCGCATAGGGCTCCCTGCTCGGCGGGAAGCCTGCTTCTCCCTCTCCCACTCCCTCTGCTTGTGTTCCCTCTCACTGTGTCTCTCTCTGTCAAATAAATAAATAAAAATCTTTTTAAAAAGTTCACTGAGGAAATAAATGAATATGAGGAAAAGAAAGGAGTAAGTGAAGTAAAATACAACCTTCACCAGGACCCATGATGTACTTTGTTGTGTTTTGTTGATGAGTTTCTCAAATCCTATTCATGTGTTGAATTGCTGGTGCCAAAATCCTGAGTATTTAGAAATTACTTTTAAGAGGTGGAAATCCAACCTGTGGGTTTTATTTCTTGGCCTAGAGAAGGACGTGCCTTTAGAGAGCCCTGAGGGACATAGTTAATTAGAGGGTGAGTTTCTCCACAGCACAGGGAGTGGGGGTGGTTCTAAAAGGAGAAGCTCCCCAAACTGGGGAATGGGTGGGAAATAGAGGGAGAGGGTGGTTGAGGCCTGAGCCCATTCTGAGCAAGCTCTTGAGTGTCAGCATTGGGCCCAGGGGACAGCCCTGCCTGGGAACCAGGACTGCTGTAGGGGAAGCCAGGGCCAACCTCTTGGCAATGCTTGGACTAGAAGTCTCTGCTCTGCCTAGCACAGGTGCTGGGGACCCTGAATTGTCTGAGTCGGGGCAGACACCCTCTTCCCTGGGATTAACTTGGAGGACTGCCTTTTATTCCTCTTAAAAAGGGCCTTTTTGAGAGTTTGCTGGGAAAACAGGAAGCATGGATTTAAAAAATTGCTAATTCAGAAGTGAGGCTAAGCCATCGTGGAAATTGCCGCATTATGCTTGGCTAATAAATAAAAATAAAATTCTTCCCGAGTGAAATAAGAGGCCACGGGAGCACCTAGAACATCATGACCTCGAAAAAAGAGATGACGCCATCTGCAGATGTCCCAGCGAAGTGCTTCCTGCTTTGACATCTCCATAAACCAGCAGATGATCACAAAGCTGATCGGAGGGGAATCGGCGTTCCCATTATTAACACCTCGAACAACAATGTCAAATAGGAGTTTGGGAGTTTGTAATTGTTAAACCATATCCCCTAAGAAAGTAGCTATTAAAAAAAAAAAAAAATCTTGGCATGGTAAAACGTAAAGGAGCCTTAGTGAAAAATCTAGTCCAACCGCCCGATTTGCAGATGGAGTAGAGGTGTGGAAAGGCCCCCTGGTCTTGACTGGCAGAATGGGGATTCGCCTCCCTACTTTGGGCCTCTTTCTGCTATAGTAAGGCTTCCCCGAATAAGTTGGATAGCAAAATATCTATTTTGTGATTTCCCACTATATATCTAGGCATTCCCTTAAATTTGTGGCTTTCTAAGTTTTGCTTACAAGTTGCACCTAATAAATTTTGTTGCAAGTCATGGCATTTATAAGAACAGAGTCTTTCCTGAAAAGGATTAACCCTCGCACAAAACTTAGGAGGAGTTCATCTGGAGCATTTAATCAAGAATGGAAAACTCGGGGGACCTGGTCGTTAAGTGTCTGCCTTCAGTTCAGGTCATGATCCCAGGGTCCTGGGATCGTGTCCTGCATCAGGCTCCCTGCTCTGCAGGAAGCCTGCTTCTCCCTCTCCCATTCTCCCTACTTATGTTCTCTCTCTCACGGTCTTTCTCTCTGTCGAATAAGTAAATAAAATCTTTAAAAAAAAAAAGAAAAAAGGAATGGGAAACTTGGGGGACCTGGTTAAGCATCCCACTCTTGATTACAGCACAGGTCTTGACCTCAGGGTCAGGAATACAAGCCCCACACTGGGGGGCTGGGCACGGAGCCTACTTTAAAACAAAACAAAACAAAACAAAAAAAACATGGTGAAAAGTAATTGAGCCCAAGCATCATCAGGTGGTTTAAAGACAAACACCCACTGGGGACTGTGCACAGCCTTGCTTTGGAAGTGACAGGAAGTGGGCTGAGCGGTCTGCAGCTCAGTACACTGAGCAAGGGGACTGAGCAGCTCCAGCAAATTGGCTCCCAATTGTGTGGGGAGTGGAGGCCAAGCCGGGTTGTGGGGTGGCAGCTCATCTATGACAGAGGACGTAGGTGACATCTGCTGAGGCACAGGCCCAGTGTCCCTGCCCTCCCCCACCATGCTGAGATTGCTCAGGCATTCGGCTAGCACTGATTGCATTGGATTGCAAGACAGACGCCAGGACGACCCAGTCACGGAGGCACGAAGGGCAGCCTGGGGCCATAGGGAAGAGCCGAGACTGAAAAAAAATGAGAGAAAATGAGAGTCCTGTGTGCCTGGCCATGCCGGGTTTTCCGGGCGGCAGGTGGGTCTCTCAGTTGGGGTATTGGCCGGATGAAGGGCGCAAGAGTGAACCTTATCCACCAAAGTCCTGAT
Source organism: Lutra lutra (assembly GCF_902655055.1). Taxonomy (NCBI): domain Eukaryota; kingdom Metazoa; phylum Chordata; class Mammalia; order Carnivora; family Mustelidae; genus Lutra; species Lutra lutra. The sequence continues at coordinate 122,370,571 of NC_062280.1, read as the reverse complement.
ATGGCAATAAAAATACAGAAAGAGGCTATTTTGGTGTCAAGAAACATGCAGCTTGTGTCTTGTGTGTTGAGTTCTTTGTCCACTTAAGCGGTCCAGCAGTGTTTTCGCTGCTTCGGGTTTTGAACACCTCGGGGCTCGGGACTGAGGAGGCTCCATGAGGGCTCCCTGAAGACAAGGCAGCCAAAACTCCAGAGACGCTCCAGTTTATGTCAGAACTCCCTCTCCCCACCTTTTCCCTCCACCTCCCCCTTTTCTAGCATCGTTGCTCAGAAGAAAGGATGTACCCCAGGACACCCTTCCCAAGGCTTATTCTGTGTGGACCAGGGGTGTTCAAAGGAAATGACCTTTTCTACTTAATTAAATCATGGTGCATCTTTTCTTATCTCATGTTCCTCTGATTTAATTGTGCTCCCTACAGATTGTTCCCAAATCCCATCCCTCCTCTGACCATTCACTCTTGACCCAAACCCTCGCATCTGAAGGTCTGCCCATCAATTACACTCGTGTCTCCCTGCCACTTCACATCGTTGCATCTTCAAGCGCACACGCCACCTTCCCCATCAGACTAGCCCTGCCGACTTCTCTATTTCCATTATCGGCACCCCCAGCTCCTCGTCATCTGGGTTTACAAGCATAGATCATTTTTTATTCTATCTTCTCTCCGTTTAGCGTTTGTGCCCTGTACATCTTTCTTTCCATTGTCCTTTCGCATCTGTATTCTGCTTTCTAGAAACAAAATCGCCTGGAGAATTCAGGCCAGTGCATTCAGAATTAGTTCACTTTCAGCAATTAACAGTATCCGTCAGTTAATGTCTGCTGGGAGAGAGGACGCAAGAAAGAATCCGGAGTTTGTAAGCCTTCATGAGATGTGAGTCACCGGAGGGTTGGAGCAACGTCTGAATTATGCCCCACGCCCAGCTAAGTCATGGCACAGCTGACTGAATGCTAGTTAGAGGAAAGATACAGACATTTCGTTGGTCTTTCTTCCAATCTCTGCTCCTGTTAATCCAGCCTACTAAACTTTCATAAATAATTTATATTATTAGGTTTCCCCTTTCTTCAAAAATTTTAGTTTCCTATTAAAAACTTCTTCTGTGTGTCATTCAAGAACTTAACACATTTGGCTTCAAGCAGAGGAGAGAGAGGAGTGTATGTGTATGTCTGTATGTGTGTTTGCATTTGTGTGTGTTTGTGTGTGTTATGTGTAGTGTTTGTATGTGTTTCTGTGTCCGTGTTGGTATGTATGCTTGTGTTTGTACTGTGCTTATGTGTATATGCATTTGCATAGGTGTGTTTGTGTGTGCTTGCGTATGTGCTTCTGTGTCTGTGTGTTTGTGTGGTTGCATTGTGCATACATGTGTATTTGTGTGCTGCACTTGTGTGTGTGTGTTTGTGTGTGTGTATTTCCGCAGTTGGGGGATAGAAAAAGGGTAAGACTAGACTAGATGAGGAGGGGGGTGGGAGGAGAACAAATTACCCACCAATCCCACACATTTCTCTCCCTGGAATGCAGGTCATTGAGGTTCCCAACCTTGGAGGAGGAGTTGATTGACCCACAAGCATTCCCTCTGTTTATTTCCAGGGCAAGTCCTCTCTTGAGCAACCTCCTGGGATGGGATTTTTACTCAATATTTACATTTGGTGGAAGCTTTCCAAGGTGAGGAGTGGGTAATTAAGTCCCCTCCTGCACGGTCACGGGGTTGAGACCCGTCAAACAGGAGGGCGCCGTCATAGCCGGCCACTGGATCTGAACACCTTGCACCACTGCGCTCCCCTGAAAGAGTCTGGAACCCGCACAGAGGCTGGCGGGGGAAGCACCCCCGCAGCTGAGCATGTCAACCATCTTGACTGCAGAACCCTGCTGAGCAAGCTGACTTCCTGAGAACTGTTCTCCAGGTCTGCACCTGGCGGACTCCTTCCTACCAGGAGCTCAGGCAGCATCCGGGAGCAGAGGACTCTGCCAGGGCTTCCCTGGCTGGATGCGAAGAGAGAGGTGGAGGCAGGCATGGGGGAGGGGCCGACCCAGGATTTCTGGGCTCTGATCCCATTTATGAGTTACATGGCCAAAGGGAAGGGGAAGACAGGATGGTGTGGGATGGTGTTTTTACGTCAGGATGTGTTCTTTTCATTAGCTATCACAGTCATTTGTAAGACTACAGAAATGATGCCTTCCAGTCCACGACCGATTCTTCATGATTTCCTTTTCATATATCAGAGAGTCAGTCTTTCCCCTCTGTACACACACCTGGAACCGCAAATGTAGAGACGTTGGCTTTTACAATAAGTGAGATTAATTGTTTGGAGGCCATTTGAGTTTTAAAACCATCTGGCCAATAGTGCAGAGACAGAAACCTCCAGCAGATGGCAGCACTAAGACATTGTCACCGACTCGCGAGCGTTCACCTCGGGAGCAGCCGCACTGCTCCTATTGGAACCTGTGTTACAACTCGCTCCCAGTGAAAATAATCACTGTATGTAGCATAGTCGGGACGGGACGAGCCATTCATTCAATATGATCTAGTCATAAAATAAGAAAAATACGAAAGGCCGTTTTCCCTTCAAGCTCTAAACCAAGGGCTATGAGCTTCTTATCCCAGTTTCCAGAAAATAAATTTCGCAAATACATTGAAATTCACTGCTTCAACAAGGAATAATATCTATTGCTTGGAAATTTGCTTTTGCTACAAGATCTGGAAGACTGAAATTTTGGATTTCTCGTATCTAACATAGACTTTGGTGAAAGGGGGTCTCACTAGGTATCTCAGAGAGGATACTGGTCTTTTTCCTGGACAAGAGAAGATTGAACTTAGCTGTCTTTTAGTGACAGTTTGAGAGTTAATTGTATTCTTAGAAAGACATCAGTCAGTGGCATTGCACATGCGCTTTTTGTTGAAATAAGTAGGTTGAAGTATAAACTTATTTATTATTCAAAAAGAAATGCAGAGTTTCTTAAGTTATGTCTGTGAATCCCTGTAGTTTGTAAGTATATATATTTATAGGCTAGCATTTTTTCATATTTAAGAGATATATATATTCCATGAATCTCTAATATATAGATGTAGATTGTAATTCACACCATAGGAAAATGCTTTTAAGTCTAATTTCATTTTATATTAAGACTGTAGATGGCTGCTGCCTTGGAGGTCTGTGCTTAAGCCAAGTGGTATTTTTAAAAGCAAGCCAGTCTATATCTAGCTTCTCGTAGCTGGCAGATCCTGAAGCCAACTGTGAAGCACAGAGCACCTTAATTTAGTAGACTGTCCTGAGCGAGGGAAATTGCATTTGGGATAAATGCCAGTTCGTCTAGATGTACCTGAAATTCCTTAGAGGGCCGTGATGGAGAGAGTTGTTCTCTGAAAATGGAAGGTGCTGACTCTTGCTGTCCACAATCCTCTTGTGTCCTGTGCTATTTGGTTCTCATACATCTAAGAAAAATCATTTTTACATTTACTTCGACTTTGTTTCAGAGGACCAAGTCCCACCCGTGAAACTTCCAAACCCCCAGAGCAGAAGGGTTGACAAAGGGTCTAGAAGCTTTACCAGTCTCTGGCTCAGCCTCCTTCTCTGTAAAACAAAGGCTGTGGATGGCTTGGCTTCTAAGGGGTCTTTCAACTTTAACATTTCAGTATTTCTTCTTCTGGAGGTACTGGGAGAGGATTAAGGATTTACCTCCTCCCCTTACTTCTGAGCAACTCTGCCAGAAGACAGAACGTTCTCTTTGTTTCAGCACCTTCAGATAAGCTGGCTCAAAGGACAGTATTGAAGAAACATATGCCTTTCACGATTTCCCAAAATCTCAGTTCTTATTTTTAACATACAGCTTTTAGTACTATCTCCCTAAGTCTCAGATCTTTACAAAGGTAAATATTGTGCTTTCTGGAACTATACTTAGAAAAGCAATTCTCCATATCTGTGTGTATTGCCTCCTGGCAGGAAGCAAATGTCAGCTCATTCCTGTGTAATTGATCTGTGGCATCTTAGTTTCAAGGCTTAGCCAAAGTAGTTACTAATAGATTTTAGATGACAGATATGGAATTTTCTTCTCTCGTCCTTCAGTGGGAAAAGCAGGACAGAACTGTGATGGTAGGTTTTGATTGCCTTCATGGTAATTTTGGGAAAGCTTAAAACAATGTTAAGAAAAAAAATATTGGAATACATGTATATCAGTGTAGTTTCAATCATCTTTTTAATGAACACAAATTTATTGATCTGGCAGGTGAACTCACTTTACCTGTATTACTGTCAAATCTCATTAAACTGGGGACCACGTATAAAAACACTAGAACAATGCATGGAACAGTCACTCAACAAATTTTAATACCTGTTGCTACAGAGTGTACCTGACGGATGATTATTTGTAATCATCTCAGGAATATCTAGATTATTTACATGACAGCAGTTCACATTAGGAGACTGAAGAGAAACAGATTTTCTTAAATAAATGTTGGCTAGTTTCATACAGTATTTTCTTAGACCTTAGTCTAAGACCTAAGTCTGATAAGGCCTGAGAAACTTTTTTTAAAAAAGATTTTATTTATTAGAGAGAGAGAGACAAAGATACCAACAGAGACAGTGAGAGAGACCACAAGGTGGGAGGAGAAGATGCAGGGCCCCCACTGAGCAGGGAGCCCCACTCAGGGCTTGGTCCCAGGACCCTGGATCATGACCTAAGCTGAAGACAGATGCTTAACTGACTAACCCAGACCTGAAAACCTGGAAGATGAATTATCCTGAAATATCCAAGATACATAGAAACATGTGGCCCATACAGCTCATTTTATCTGCTCTGGTCTGTATTCCTTTCATTTCAGCTACAAATGCTCAGAAATCAGTGTCTCTAGGAGGTTTGGGTCTTAGAGCTTTCCTTGTAAACTCTAGAAGTCATGGGAAACATTGCATAGGCACCAAGTGTTCATTAGATTTTCTAATGTCGAGAAACCTCGAGGAGAAATAAAATGTACTTAGGCAAAAGATGGACCTGCCTATCCCAGTAGTTAAGGACACTTGCTCAGAGTGTTATATTTTCACAGGATCTGCACCATGAGAGCTTATCTCTGGATTGATAGCTGACACTCTTCTTGGCGATTATTAAACAGCAGGGTCTCAGCATTTACGAGGAGGCTGAAGAGAGATCAGAGGTCTTCTATTCATTCTCAGGGGGCTTCAAAATGCAAATGATAGGAGCCAATACTGGGCACAAAGTTCCTAGGGACTTGGGCGCTCATCAATTACAATAAAAGAAAACGAATGCCTTTTTGTTTGTTAGATTGCTGTGACAAAGTACATGTCAGGGTAATGCAAGTCACAGCCCTTGCTATCTTCTATCACCAGAGTTACTGATCGACGGAGTCGTCTTCACTCTCTGAAGTATCAATATGGGATGACTTTATTTTCCCATGAAGAGCCATTAACTGTGCTCTGTTGAACACCCCCACCCCTTGCTCTCTGGCCAAGCCTTGGTTAATCAGCCCAATTACATAAGCCTTGAGTATTTCCAGTTATTAGAACAGTCTCATTCTAAAGGTAACCAGTCTTGTTTATTTTCTTTAAAATCACTTTTTTTTTTTGGATTGAGGTAAACTTCATGCAATAAAATGCTTTGTATCTTACATGCAAGATTCAGTTACTTTCAACAAATGTATATACCTGTGTAAGAGGCAAGATGAATACACACCAATCAATTGTATCTCTGTATACTAACAGTTAAAAATCTGCAAATAAAATTAAGAAAACAATTCCGGGGTGCCTGGGTGGCTCAGTTGGTTAAGCGTCTGCCTTCAGCTCAGGTCATGATCCTGGGGTCCTGGGATCAAGCCCCGCATTGGGCTCCTTGCTCAGCAGGGAGCTGCCTTCTCCCTCTCCCTCTGCCTGCCACGCCTGGTCTTGTGTTTGCGCACTCTCTCTCTTTCTCTCTCTGTCAAATAAATAAAATATTAAAAAAGAAGAAAAAAGAAAATGGTTCCATTACAGTTGCATAAGAAAAGAATAAAATAGTTAAGAATCAATTTACAAAATAGTGTAAGACCTGTACCCTAAAATGATATGTTGTCAAAAGAATTTAAAAGAAGACTAAGTAAGGGGTACCTGGGTGGCTCAGTGGGTTAAAGCCTCTGCCTTCAGCTCAGGTCATGATCCCAGGGTCTTGGGATCAAGCCCTGCATCCAGCTCTCTGCTCTGCAGGGAGCCTGCTTCCTCCTCTCTCAGTCTCTGCCTGCCTCTGCCTACTTGTGATCTCCATCAAGTAAATAAAGTCTTTAAAAAGAAGAAGAAGAAGAAGAAGACTAAGTAAAAGAGAAGACATCCCATGTTAATAGATTGAATAGCTTGTCAAAATGGCAGTTTACTACAAATGGGTCCACAGATTTAGCATGACTCCTATCAAAATCCCAGTTACCTTTTTTTTTCTTTTTTTTTTTCCCAGAAATTGCAAGCTGGTCCTAAAATTCCTATGGAAATGCAAGGAACCCAGCATATCCTAAACGATCTTGAAAAATAATAAAACTGGAGAACCCACACCCACCAATTTCAAAACTTAGTTCCAGTAATCAAGATAGTATGAGACAGATATAAGATAGCCATAAGGTCAATAGAATTAAATTCAGCCCAGAAATAAATGCTTGCACTTATGGTCAATTAATTTTTTTTTAAGATTTTATTTATTTATTTGACAGAGAGAGAGATCACAAATAGGCAGAGAGGCAGGCAGAGAGAGTGGGGAAGCAGGCTCCCTGCTGAGCAGAGAGCCTGACATGGGGCTCGATCTCAGGACCCTGAGACCATGACCCAAGCCAAAGGCAGAGGCTTAACCCTCTGAGCCACCCAGGTGTCCCTGGTCAATTAATTTTTGACAAGGGTGCCAAGACTATTTAATGGGGAAAGAACAGTCTTTTCAAAGAATGGTATTAGGACAACAGAATATCTACATTAAAATAAAATTTGACTTCTACTCATACCACACACAAACTTCATTCAAAATACATCATAGACCTCACTGTAAGAAAGAAAACTCAGGACTAATCTTCATTTACTTGAATTAGGTAACCGTTTTTAGATAGGACACCAGAAGCACAAGCAACAACAACAAAAATGGAAAACTTGGACTTCACCAAAATCAAAAACTTCTGTACTTCAAAGAACACCACCAAAAAAGAAGGATTAAAAAAAAAAAACACAACCCACAGAATGGGGAAAAAATACACAAATCATACTTTAAAAGGGACTTGTTATATAAAAAACACAAGTCAAAATGAAGGTTCAAATAGACATTTCTCCAAAGAAGATATGCAAATGACCAATAATGAAAAGATGCTTAACATTGTCAGTTATTAAGGAAATGCAAGTCAAAATCATAATGATGTGTGCAGCTAAGGGAATCCATTAACAAAATGAAAAGGCAACCTATGGAATGGGAGAAAATACTTACTAATTATGTATCTGACAAACCATTAATATTTAAAATACATAAAGACCATATACAACTTAGGAGCAAACAAACAAACACATTAAAAATGGGCAGAGAGGGGCGCCTGGGTGGCTCAGTGGGTTAAAGCCTCTGCCTTCGGCTCAGATCATGATCCCAAGGTCCTGGGATCAAGTCCCGCATTGGGCTCCCTGCTCAGCGGGGAGCCTGCTTCCTCCTCTCTCTCTCTGCCTGCCTCTCTGCCTACTTGTGATCTCTCTCTCTCTGTCAAATAAATAAATAAAATCTTTAAAAAAAAAAATGGGCAGGGAGTTAGAACAGACATTTTCCCAGAGAAGACATATGTGTGGCCAACAGGTACATAGAAAAATGCTCAACATCACTCATCGACAGGGAAATGCACATCAAAACCACAAGGAGATAATGCCTCATCCCTGTCAGAATGTCTAGGATCCAAACGACAAGGAATAACAAGTGTTGGTGAGAACGTGGAGAAAAGGGACCCTTCGTTCTGCACTGTTGGTAGGAATGTAGACTGGTGCAGCCACTGTGGATAACAGTATGCAGATTCCTCAAAACATCAAAACTACAGCTACCCTATGATCCAGCAATTCCATTACTGGGAATTTATCCAAAGGAAACAAAACCCCTGACTTGAAAAGATATCCGCACCCTCAGGGGGCACCGCAACATTATTTGCAAGAGCCGAGACCTGGCAACAAGCTAAGTGTCCATCAGGAGGTGAATGGATAAAGAAATTGCAGAACATACATGCAGTGGGAAATTATTCAGCCAGAAAAAAGAAAAAACTCTGCATCTGTGACAACATGCATAGACCTGAGGACATTATGTTCAGTGAGGTAAGTAGAGAAAGACAAATACTGTATGATCTCTCTCAGATGTGGAATAATCAATCTATCAGTCAAACCAAGTTCATAGATCAGAGAACTGATTGGTGGTTACCAGAGGCAGGGGATTGGGCGTGAGAGAGATGGGAGAGCTGGTTTGGGGTTTGTTTTAGTTTAAATAAATTGGATTTTAAAATAATTTCCCCCCAAATAGGATATTCATTACTTCCTCCTCTACCTCCAGCCGATCTGCTGGGTTTGTTCATTTCCCCTGTTAGCATCCTACCTCCAAAACATATGCTGCATGATCGCGATAATCCAACTCAGTGATTCGCAACTCTGGTTCCCCATTCGAATCACCTGGAAAAGCTTTAAAAGCATTCTTATGTCTGGTCCCAACGTCAGAGATTCTTGGCCAGGATAAGACCCCAGTATTGTCATTAAAAAAAACCAAAACTGGGGGCGCCTGGGTGGCTCAGTGGGTTAGGCCGCTGCTTTCGGCTCAGGTCATGATCTCAGAGTCCTGGGATCGAGCCCCGCATCGGGCTCTCTGCTTAGCAGGGAGCCTGCTTCCCCCTCTCTCTCTGTCTGCCTCTCTGCCTGCTTGTGATCTCTCTGTCAAATAAATAAATAAAATCTTTAAAAAAAGAAAAAACTTAAAAAAAAAAAACACAAAACTGTTGGGGTGCCTGGGTGGCTCAGTGGGTTAAGCATCTGCTTTCTGCTCAGGTCATGATCTCAGGATCCTGTATTAAATAATTGACGTCACTGAATAAGTGACTGTTTTGATATTTGAATATATGACAGAGCAGGCAGCATGCACTCAATTCCAGTTTGAATAATTGAAAGCAATAATATTCGAGTCAAATACCAGTAACCTATACTGGTAGTATAAATTAATTACAAATTAATTATGAACCTATAATTTATACAAATTATAAAAATTTTTAACGAGATTTAAAATCAACATTTAAAAAAAAGATTTTATTTATTTATTTGACAGACAGAGATCACAAGTAGGCAGAGAGGCAGGTAGAGAGAGAGGAGGAAGCAGGCTCCCTGCTGAGCAGAGAGCCTGATGCGGGGCTTGATTCCAGGACCCTGGGATCATGACCTGAGCTGAAGGCAGAGGCTTTAACCCACTGAGCCACCCAGGTGCCCCTAAAATCAACATTTTGTATATAACATAATTTTTATTTATTTTTAAAATTACTTTATTTATTTATTTATTTTTAAAGATTTATTTATTTATTTATTTGGCAGAGAGAGAGAGAGAGAGAGAGAGAGAGACAGCGAGAGAGGGAACACAGCAAGGGGAGTGGGAGGGGGAAGCAGGCTTCCCTCCAAGTTCTCTGCTTGGAGATGTGGGGCTCAATTCCAGGGCACCTAAGCCAAAGGCAGACACTTAAGGACTGAGCCACCCAGCGACCCCGATATATAGCATATTTAAATTGCAGTTTATAAATTCAGTTAATAAGTTCTACTTACTTACAATAAGAAACCACATCAGTTAGAAAGATTTTTCTTTACATATATATATTTTTTTATCTTATTATGTTAGTCACCATAAAATGCATCATTAGTTTCTGATGCAGTGTTCCAAGATTCATTGTTTACACATAACACCCAGTGCGCCATGCAATACGTGCCCTCCTTAATACCCACCACCCGGCTCGCCCAAACCCCCCACCCCCCACCCCTCCAAAACCCTCAGTTTGTTTCTCAGAGTCCACAGTCTGTCATGGTTCGTCTCCCGCTCCGATTTGCCCCAATTCACTTTTCCTTTCCCGGAAGATTTAAAAAAACAAACAAACAAACAAACAAAACAGTTCCCTAAGAGTAAATCATATGCCTTGTCACCAGACTTAACCAACACCAAGCACTGCTTTCTTTATAAGTTTGTCTTCCTTTCTACTTTGCTTTACCTATAGCTCTCGGTAGGGTGTCAGACGTAAATTAGACGCTATGTCTAGTTCTTGCTCTAGTCACCAGGAGCACCAGGTTGAAAACACTCCTCCAATTGTCCACGGTCTAACCTGGAGGTGCACTTTTCAGTGGGGGTGGGGCAGGGCGTTCCGTGAGCTCCCTCCTGTCCTCAGGACATTTGGCAATGTCCGGAGATGTGTTTGGCTTCGGCTGTCACAAGGTTGGGAGGCGTGGGCAATGCTCGCTCTTGAGCTACTAGCATCTAGTGGATAGAGGCTGGGCTTGTTGCTAAGCCTCCCATCGTGCACAGGACAGGCCCCCATGACGATTATCCAAGCCGAGGTGTTAGTAGAGCTGCTAAAGTGACAACCATCACACAAACAAACAGGTATAAACCAAAGGGATATAAGTAGTAAACCAATGAAGCACTGTTTTTGAAGATACCTTTTTTCTTTTATAGGTACATTAAAACTTCATGTATTGGCACACCTGGGTGGCTCAGTGGGTTGAGCCTCTGCCTTCGGCTCAGGTCATGATCTCAGGGTCCTGGGATCGAGCCCCGCATCGGGCTCTCTGCTCAGCAGGGAGTCTGCTTTCCCCTCTCTCTCTGCCTGCCTCTCTGCCTACTCGTGATCTCTGTCTGTCAAATAAATAAATAAAATATTTTAAAAAAAACTTTATCATGGAAAATTCTAAACACACACAAAACAGAGAGAAGAGAATAATATACCCCACATATCAGCTCCAACCATTGTCAACGCTTTGTCAATCTCGTCTCAGATATTCCTGGCCCCTCACACTCTGACAGATTATTCTAAAGCAAACCCAGACATCATATATTTGCATTTCTAGCTACTTCAGTATGTACCTCTAAAAGATGAGAGGTTTTCTTTTTAAAAACATAACTCTGTATTTTTAATTCACAGCAAAAAACCCAAAAAGGTCCTTAATACATAGATGCATTCTTCACATGAAAGAGACCCAAATCTACAGATTTTTTTTTTTGCCCATTGGTATTAATAGATATCTGCACTCCCCATATCTTCCAGTCTTGAAGTGAACAGGAGAGTTGAAATCTTTCTTTTTGGTGTATCTTATCGATTTGCAGAATCTGTCATTCCATGTTGGTGAATGCTATTAGAGCAATGATCTAACCTGCAAAGTTTGCCCATTCTTTTCCACATTGGCATGATGCATAGATCTGATGAAAATTCTGCTGCATTTCCAAATTGTCTGGTTGAGACAAGATTAACAACTAATTGTGTCCTTATTCCAAGTTCATTATTCATGCATCAGAACAGGATGTAATTTCTCAACGTGCTTGGCTGTCTTCACTAGGAATAAATTAGTCCTCACATAGAATTTCCCTTGGCTCTTGCGCTGGGGGGTGAGAGAGGTGGGGTGACATTTGTATTTGGTGAGAGAAGCCAAGGGAAAATCCACAATGGAGCCCATGAAAATGAGTCAGTAGGGGGCAAAGACATTAAAATGTCTCCTGATTCCCTTTCTGTGGAGTGTGTCTGGAGAATCTGAGTGTAGCAGAGAGCTCCGAGGGTGTCCCCAAGGTATGACATCTATGGCTCTGGGGTGAGGGGTCTTGGATTTGAGATCTCTTTTCTCCTTGCTCAAGTAACTACCATTTTCTTGTCTATTTCCTTACCTGTAAAATATGCAAAGAAATATTACCCAGGGGTGAAACAAAATGAGAGAATTAGCACAGCACGCTCATTATGGTCTCTGGTAAAATAAATGTTTAGTAAACAAAGTAGCCATTATTATCTGCTAGAAGAAGGTGTTCGTGTTCATTCTAGAAGGTGATTGGGGGAAGTGGATGTCTGGGCCTGCGCTGTCCAACAGGCACACTAGCCACATGCCACAATGGAGCCCTTGAAATGTGGCCACTCTGAACGCAGATGTGCTGTGTCAAATTACCACTCGATTTTGAAGTCTTACTTTGATTTTTTTTTTTAAATATGTTATTCTTTTATTTGAGAGAGAGTTAGCAAGAGAACAGAGCAGGAGTAGGGGCAGGGGCAGAGGAATAGGGGGAAGCAGGCTCTCTGCTGAGCAGGGAACCTGTTGAGGGGCTCGATCCCAGCACCCTAATATCATGACCTGAGCCCAAGCCAGAGGCTTAACCCACTGAGCCACACAGGCTGCCCTTAGTTTGATTTTTTAAAAAAATAATGTAAAATACCTCATTAATAGTCTTTATGTTGACTACATGTTCAAATAATGATATTTGGAGGTTTTCGCTTAAAGAAAACCAATAGTTGGGGCGCCTGGGTGGCTCAGCAGTTAAAGCCTCTGCCTTGGGCTCAGGTCATGACCCCAGGGTCCTGAGATCCAGCCCAGCACTGGGCTCTCTGCTTGGCGGGGAGCCTGCTTCCTCCTTCCTCTCTCTCTGCCTGCCTCTCTGCCTACTTGTGATCTCTATCTGTCAAATATATAAATAAAAATCTTTTAAAAAATTATTAAAATTAATTTTACTTCTAATTAGTTTTTAATGCGGCTATTAGAAAATTTCAAACGAAACACGGGGCTTGCGTCGTAGTTCCCGGCTGGTGCCGGGCACTTCTGAGTCGGGGAGATCCGCTCTGGTATCGCCCAACAGGAAGCCTGAGTCTGAGCTCTGGCGATGGGCAGTGCTCAGGCCCCAGAGAGTCCGTTTTGTACATCTACCCCCCATGAAGGTTTGGAGGGTGTCACAGCTGACTTGGAGATGGATATTGCTCCAAAGGACCAGAAGGAATCGAGGGCAAGGGGGGAGGGAGATTAGGTACTCTGATATCAAACACAGATTCACTAACTCATCAGACGTTTGCTCTCAGCATACCTGCGACGAGTTTGGGGTCGCAAAGCCTCATTTTCCAGTCGCACGGCTCATCCAGGGTCTTCTTTCTGCAGCTCTTCTGAATGTGCTCATATAGAGTGCAGAGATGCACACTGGAGGGGAGGAACCGCAGATTTACCTCCCCGGGTAGCACAGCGCCCCCCACCGGTCCCGCCCCAGGGGTGCTGCTGCTTAGCGCCTGTGCCCATCCCCAGACACCTGTCCTCGGGAACCCGGGGGGTTCCATGAATGTGGCCAAGACTAGACCTCAGGCAACATTTTGCAATATTATAATGTGTGTGTGTGTGTGTGTGTAGCATTTATCAACTCTTTCCTCAAGCACCTACATGGGAATTGAACACTAGACTGAGATATCTTTATTTTGATAGCTATATTACATACATATAAGTATATATATCCTTGATAATAACATTTAATATTTAATGAAACTTTGGAAAGAATATGATCTTCAGGTTTGCTTAATTGATTTGAATTTAAAATTTTGATATTAATTAACTGTAAGCTGTATTTTGCCTTTACATTGGAATTGGGAATAGGTAATTTTAATATAGTTTAATAAAACTAACATTTTGGAACATGTATGTGAAAAACAATTTAATTTTTTCATTTACTAATATATCGAGAGTTCTCAAACTTTTAATGCAAGTTAATTTTATTTTTCATCCCTTAGATTATCATGGCCAAACAACAGAATTTTATGTTAATGTCTTTTTTTTAAAGCAATCTCTATACCCAAAGGAGGGTTTGAACTCATGACCAGAGATGGAGTCCCATGCTCTTCTGTCTGAGCAAGACAGGCTACTCTGTGTTAATGTTGTTGTTGTTGTTGTTGTTGTTGTTGTTTTAATAATTCTTTTTTTTTAAGGTTTTATTTATCTATTTGACAGAGGGAGAGAGAGACCACAGGCAGGGGGAGTGACAGGCAGAGGGAGAGGGAGAGGCAGACTTCCCTGCTGAGCAAGGAGCCCAATGCATGGCTCCATCCCAGGACCCTGGGATCACAACCTGAGCAGAAGGTAGACACTTAACCCACTGAGCCACCCAGGCACATTAATTTCTTAATGATAAAAACCTAAATAGTGACTTTTAGACTTGAGTCATATAAAAATCATAGCTCTACACATATTTTCCTATTTCTTTGTTATGAAGCTATATCTTAAGGGTCATAGGTATATTTTATTGGACTGTTATGTTGATTTATCATTTTTAATACTTAGACATAGGTAGACCTCTGTTCTCTCAACCGTGGATCCATAAATATCAGCAGGGCTCATGCCAGTGTGATGGGCTAAGTAGACTTCTGGCAACCTACTGCGTCTTGAAGTCTGTATAAACTATTTTATAAAATGCATCAGAAGGAAACAGCTCCTTTGAAAATGCTGTATAGATCCTTGAATGATTGGCAGTTTTCTCCTCAGCTTCTTGCTTGGATACCTCTGCCTGATGATTGCAGTCAGACTCCTGGTCCTAATTCACCTGTGGGTCCTGGCGTTACGTTAGAAATGTCAAAGTCTATTTCAAAGTGTGCACAGTGCCCAGTCTTAGTGCTTATGTTATCTTTCTAATAAATTCCTCTGGAAGCTGCTTTGTGGTTTCCCTGCTTCCTGACTTCTTTCTCCTTAAAAGCATGGTTGTACCCCTTCCTTGAATACCTTTGAGAGCAGGATGAGGTAGAAAGCCCACGATACCTGTACTGATGCTATTAGAGGACCTCAGTTGACTCCGGTTCAAATGCATTCATGGAGGCATGGTTTGCCTCTTTAGGTGTAGGAAGGCACAACTGACCTTGATCAAGGCCCCAGATGTCTAGCTACTTGGTCCATAAAAGCTCATCCCCAACAGATACACGAATTTGGTTCTGCTACACACGGTTCCTTGCCTTTTATAAGAGAGTACTAGTCTCAAAGTCTGTGCAGCCTTCTCCTTAAAACAATACCCATGATAAGTATTTTTCAAAAGGTAAAGCCAATAATAGTTTATGAATATACCCCACCTCATGGCAAATCACGGTTTAGGCAGAAACACTGACAAGCCCTTAGCAAGGTATATCCTGGGTCTTTTTCTCAGGGCTCATCTCTGTTAGGGTGACTATTGGGTGGCTTAGCTCATTTTCCTCAGATTGGGAGTAAAAGCTAAGGGATGGGAAAGATAACTCATCACTTTTTTATCCAAATCCAAAGTGCTTACCAGTGTGGCTCCTCACAAATCATTACCATAAACATTTATTTATTATAATGGCTGTCAACCCAGGTGACAGATACCAATTGCAGCTGAATTCTCATATATCCCAGGCTGCTTTGTGTCAACACACACACCTGCTCAGGCCTCAGGCCTCAGGATAGTGGGTAATTATAGAGATTTGTGTGCAGTTTAATGTGTAAGTCTTTTTTTTTTCCTTTCTTTCTTCTTCTTTTTTTTAATGTGTAAGTCTTAACAGACATTTGATTTGGGAGTGGAATAGTCACCTTTCATTTAAAAGCTTCATCTTGACTGACTTATCCTAAAGGCCAATGGTTAACTGTTAACTGGTTAGTGTCAACTTACGTCCAGTAATAGGATCAGATTTGACATTTATTTTCTGATTGACTTTCAGGCCAGTCTTTCTCAGAAGGCAGGCCTGTCACCTACATGGACTTTGGACTCCTTCGTGGAGTCTAATTACTTCCCATCCCCCATCGATTGCATTGCTGAGGAAGCCCCAGGGGCTGCTGCCTTGCCCGGTCAGCACTATCTGTTCAGAGTGATGCTCTGGGCGGGGGTTACCCAGTGAACTCCTGGAAGTGGGGAGAGTTTTACAAAACATTGAAATAGTCAGTATTTCTCAGTGGTAGGGGCAGCCACTGATCGCCCAGGGGAAACTGAGAACTGAGATTTCTCAGCTGCAGCCCTGGGCCTTTGGGTGGAGGGATGAAGTTATCCTTTTAGGGGCACATTTTCTCCTCTCATTCTCAACATTTAGGCGGTGGCCATTTTGCTTCCCCTTCCCAAATGGACGTACTTTAAAATATAGTGAAGGAGATAAGTATTTTTTTCCTGTCAACATTTTAATTTATTGGAAACTTACTATTTGAAGGGTCTCTTGATGTATTTCCCTTTTTGTGGGACGAACGTTCTGTATTATGATCATGTGACTGCAGCCTGTACGTCTCACTTAGCCTCACTTCTCCCTCTGGTCCGGGGTACAAGATTCAGCTGCAGCTTCATTCTGGGCAATAGGACGCCAGTCCTCCTTCAGACTGACATACTATGGGGAAATGTCCAAATGTAGGGGTCCAGTTTATGGGTTTTTTTTTTTAAGATTTTATTTATTTATTTGACAGAGAGAGAGATCAAGCAGGCAGAGAGAGTGGGGGAAAGCAGCGTCCCTGCTGAGCAGAGAGCCCAACACAGGGCTCAATCCCAGGACCCCAAGCTGAAGGCAGAGGCTTAACCCACTGAGCCACCCAGGCGCCCCTACCAGTTTATGTTTTGTTCATGTCACGGTTCAATTCAAGTGTTCCCCGCTGGCGAGCAGCTTTTTTCCTGGGTGATTTGGGGACCCAGGATTCTTTTGTCTCTGGTTCCTCTTTCCCTGCAAAAGAAGGATTGGAATCCTCAGAGGGACTGGAATCTTCTGCCTCCAGGAGATGAAGAAAGGGAGGATGGAAAATACAACTGTTTCTTTCTCTCTCTCTTTTTTAAAGACTATTTTTTTTAGGACTTTATTTATTTGAGAGAGAGAGAGCATGAGCAGAGGGAGGAGCAGAGGGAGAGAAAGACTCCCCACTGGGCAGGGAGCCCAATGTGGAGCTCAATCCCAGGACCCTAGGATCATGACCTGAGCCAAAGGCAGATGCTTAACCGACTGAGCCACCCAGATGCCCTGAAAACACACCTTTTCCTTAACTTCCTTACTTCAAACAACACATATCACTTCCACTACCATTCCCTGGGTGAGAACAAGGAGACGCCATATCTAGATGCAACAAGAAGCCAGGAAATACAGACTTTGGAAAGGGGGCTACTTTCCAGAGACAACTGTACTCCATGGAAGGAAAGAATTGTGAAATCTTTGAGTAAAGCTGGTCAGATTCCCTTGATCTGTGCTATCTATTTTCCTCTTTACTGCCTATCAAATTCCTACTAATCTTTAAAGGCTCCGCTTAAATGCCACCTTATTCACAAAGTCCTCTAAGATCTCACTGTTGGAAATTAGTTGTCCCTCTCCTATATACTTGGCCCATGCTTCTATTATTAAATAAGAAGCTACTGGTTTCCCTGTCTGCCTCCCCAACTATGGACGGTGCTCCTTAAGGCTGTAGACTGGAAGTTATTTCTTTCTATACCTCCCCCATCACCTAGACTATCTTTGCACACTCAAATCAGTGTCCCCTCAGTTATTCTGAGAAATGTTATTAGAATTTAAGCACTTGAACAGTAACTATATAAAATTCCTCAGGAAGGGGGTATCTGGGTGGTTCAGTCATTAAGCGTTGGCCTTTGGCTCAGGTCATGATCTCAGGGTCCTGGGATCGAGCCCTGCATCGGGCTCTCTGCTCAGCAGGGAGCCTGCTTCTCCCTCTCCCACTCTCCCTGCTTGTGTTTCCTCTCTTGCTATGTTTCTCTGTCAAATAAATAAAAAATCTTTAAAAAAAAAATTCCTCAAGAAGTATATTGGCTAACCAATAAAAATTTCTTAATCACCTGCTATGCGAAAGCCAGTTCATGTATTTAAGATGCCTATAATCTAATAGATATGTCAGATATAAGCCCTTGTAAACAAGAAGAAGAAAATATTTATTTGAGGTACTGCTGACAAGACCACCAGCAGACTGGAATTTACCACCTTGGAAACTAGTCACATCTGAGGGTTGAAGTGTTGCTATGTACACAATGTACATGTCAAACATTATCTGTCAGAGAATAAATAATAAAACTCAAATCCTTTTTTAGATTTTTTTTTCAAGATTTTATTTATTTATTTGACAACCAGAGATCACAAGTAGGCAGAAAGGCAGGCAGAGAGAGAGAGGGGGACAAGAAGGCTCCCTGCTGAGCAGGGAACGCTATGTGGGGCTCAATCCCAGAACCCTGGGATCATGACCTGAGCTGAAGGCAGAGGCTTTAACCCACTGAGCCATACAGGTGCCCCCATTTTTTAGATTTTTTTCAAATATAAACATTTTGACTTTATGAGTTTTAAAAATCATTTAAGTATAATTATTCTGGATATACAGAATATACACAATCATATTGACATTCTCTGTGTTTTACCTATAGATTGAATCCAAAGTTCAAATCAATAAACAGCATTTATATTATTACGGTTACACATATATTCACTTTGTGCAAATGTTTGTATGTATATTCATACACAGTGTATATATAGTGACTCTTTTTATACATATATGTATACATATACATAACATATTTTATGTATATGTATACATATATAATATATATTTATTATCTATTATTTAGTATATTAAAAATATAAATATAAAATATATATTATATAAATATGATGTATAAATATAAATATAAAATATAATATAAATAGAAATATATAGTATATATTTATTATATATTTAACATATATCAAATATATATTTATAAATATAAAAATAAAAATACAATATAAGTATAAAAATATATAATATAAATATATAATATATACTAATATATAATACATCAGATATATAATGAATATATAAATATGTTTATATGAATATTATTTATAAAATAATATATCTTACATAGTATATAATTATTAATTGTATATAATATATTATATATACATTATATGTATATATAGCATATTACTCAGTAATGTAATATGACTACAGTTCTCTCTGTGGTACAATTTCATGGCCTCAGCTCTTCTCAAAGGAACATGCTTAAGTGAGCTATCCTTTCACACGTTTCACCAGATGTAGCATTAATTAATATAATTATAACATGAACATTTACATTAACTTATAATACCATCTAAAGAATGAAAAATAGTGATAGCTAAGTATAGGTGGCAAGGGAAAAACAACATATTCTCACTGTCATAGCAAAAATGTCAATAGTTATATTGCAAGGTTGATAAACCAAGAAATGACTGTGTACAATTATTATTAATGAAAATCGACTACTAGAAATACTAAAAACAAATGGCTAAATATATGCTAAGAAGCTAATATCCAACATATATGAGAAGCTTCTAGTAATCAAGACAAAAAAAACAAAACAACACTCTGAAAAGATGCTCAACATCACTAATGTATCAGGGAAACGCAATTCAAAACCAGAGCAGGATATCACCTAGAAGCTGTTAGACTGGCTAGTATGAAACAAAACAAGTGTTGGTGACAGTGAGGAGAAAAGGGAACCCTGGTGCCTGGTTGGTGGGAATGCAAATTGGTGCAGTTCCTATGGAAAACAGTATGGGGCTCCTCAAAAAATTACAAAGGAAGTTACTGTGTGAGCCATCAGTCCCACTTATGGGCATACATCCAAAGGAATGGAAGTCAGGATCTCAGGGACATATCTGTACTCCGGTGTTCAACGTAGAATTATTTACAGTATCCAAGAGATGGAGGCAAGCTCACTGTCCACTGATGGATGAAAGAATAAAGAAAATGTGGTATATGCATAGAATTGGATAGTATTCAACTTGAAAAATAAGGAAATCCTACTTTATGCTAAGTGAAATAAAACCAGGTAGAGAAGGACCAATACTGCATGATCCCACTTTTTTTTTTTTTTAAAGATTTTATTTATTTATTTGACAGAGAGATCACAAGCAGGCAGAGAGGCAGGCAGAGAGAGGAGGAAGCAGGCTCCCTTTTGAGCAGAGAGCCCGATGCGGGGCTCGATCCCAGGACTCTGAGATCATGACCTGAGCCGAAGGCAGCGGCTTAACCCACTGAGCCACCCAGGCGCCCCTACCTTTTTTTTTTTTTAAGATTTTATTTATTTATTTGAGGGAGAATGAGTGAGAGCATGAGAGAGGAGAAGGTCAGAGGGAGAAGCAGACTCCCCAAGGAGCTGGGAGCCTGATGCGGGACGGGACTCGATCCTGGAAGTCCGGGATCATGACCTGAGCTGAAGGCAGTTGCTCAACCAACTGAGCCACCCCGGCGCCCCGCATGATCCCACTTTTATGAGAAGTCTAAAATATTCAAACTCATGAAACCAGAAAGTAGAGTGGTGGTTTCCAGGGGCTGGAGGGAAGGGGAATGAGGAGATGTCAGTCAAAGGGCACAATGTTTCAGTTATGCAGGATGAATAAACTGGAGACCTCCTGTACAACACGGATCCGATAGTTAACAATACTGTGTTATATACTTAAAAATTTGATAAGGAGGTAGACTATGTGTTAAGTGCTCTTACCACAAAAGGAAAAAAAAACTAATTAAAATAAATAAAAGAAGCAGAAAGATACTTTTGGAGGTGATGACTATATTGGGTTCTCAACTGTGGTGATAGTTTAAGGGGTATATATATACTTACCCCAAATTCATCACATTGTATACATTAAATATATGTAGCTTTTCATATGTCTATCCGACCTCAGTTAAATGGTTTTTAAAAAGCAAATAGTTGAGGGGCACCTGGATGGCTCAGTGGGTTAAGCCTCTGCCTTCAGCTCAGGTCATGGTCTCAGGGTCCTGGGATCAAGCCCCACATCGGGCTCTCTTCTGCTCAGTGGGGAGCCTGCTTTCTCCTCCCTCTCACTCTGCCTGCCTCTCTGCCTACTTGTGATCTCTTTCTATCAAATAAATTTAAAAAAAAAGCAAATAGTTGAAAGTGAGGATCTTTGTGAGAAGGAGCAGATGCAGCTACCTCTTCAGTTAGACTTTTTAAATTTTGTGTGTTTGTATCTTTGATTAGTCATCTTAAAAAAACATAGAAATTAAAGTTATGTTGTAATTTTTCAAAAGTGTTGCTACATTTGTAATAACTATTTTATTGTTATATAATTTACATAATGATGTATATTTTATATATTGTATAAATATATAACTAGTAACATATCTATGGGAAATATATAACAAATATATAATTAATAATATGATATATTTATGGTCTCTTGAGGTCAGGCTGGAAATTCACATATTAAGTATGTGGTTTATACCTAAAGGTACACAATCTTAATCTTGGGACCTAATGTCACTACATATCTAAGTAATTGACAATCTGAAATAATTCTGTTTAAGAAAACCTTTCTAAAAAGGTCCACCCTTACAAAGAAGATCAACTGGGGAACTCTGTTCATATTACAAAGAATTCAGAACAGGGCTTCTTTAAATCATGGTCTTCACTAATACAAGATTCATTAGAGGTTTAAAAATTAAATCAACACACAGCTTTTTAGGAACATAGCATCATTTCAAGAATGCAGTCTTGTAAAAAGCAAGTGCTAGGAAGGGTGTGATTATTACACATGTGTGGTGAATTTTCTGCCTCATTAACAAATGCAAAATGCTCTTTTCTTTCAAAGAAAGGCAGCACAGAAAAACCATTTCAATGTGTAAATGGATAGGAAGTCAGATTCACAAAGATGTGAATATAAACTACCTTTTATTTCCTAAAGATGCTTCCCATGGACTATCTACTTGGGTGGAGTAGAACTGGGATGGAATCACCAAAATTCTGGCTTGAAGACCCCTGATTTAATCCATAATTTCACTTTCAAATTTCCCTAGAAGTTTTGAGGATTGTAATCCCAAACCCAGTGACACTAGGACATTTGATACAAGGCTAGAGCATGCATTAAAAGGTAATTTCCACTGGACAATCTGTCCATTGTGTTATGGTTTATAGAAAATCTTGACTATGGTTGGAAAACAAATGGCTTTTTTTTTTTTTTAAGATTTTACTTATGTATTTGAGAGAGAGAGAGTGCATGAGAGGGGAGAGGTCATAGGGAGAAGCAGACTCCCTGTTGAGCAGGGAGTCTGATGTGGGACTCGATCCCAGGACTGCAGGATCATGACCCCAGCCAAAGGCAGTTGCTTAACAAACTGAGCCACCCAGGCCCAAACAAATGGATTTCTGTGGGAAAATTTTTGCCTGATAGGAAAAGGAACTGAATAGATCCAGAAGATATATTCCTCCCAAGATGCTTTGGAGTCTATATTGACATATTGTGTGGTTTAATCAAATCTCTCGGTCATCATATTTTCCAAAATTAAAAGGAAAGTAAATTAACTCATCTACTAAATCCTACTCTTTTCTCTCTTCCCTATTGTGGAGTGTTGTTGTTTGTTTGTTTGTTTGTTTCATTTCATGATTTCCACCAATTACAGGTTTGAGAGCTCATCTGCTAAAGAGCCAATGATCTGTAGAGAACATCTAGTCTTCAATGTTTTTGTAGATAAAATTTAAGGTTGTCTCATACACAAATAAGGCAGAAGTAGGTTCTTATGTAAAAAAATGAAAAATGAAAAGCGTCAAGCATGGACCGTCAGGCTAAACTGACAACATATTATTGTGATCAAGGGTGTTGAATTGTATGGTGGGGTTGCAAATGCTCCGGTCGCAGATATTAACTTGTCCAAATAAAGGAGTACAAAATTATGCTTTTGTACTTGACCAAATAAGGAAGTACAGAAATCCACACTTTTGGGGCTATGAAAATGAGTGTATGTGAGGACTCAAAGCCAATGAACAGAGAGAGGACCGTACTTAGGACAATTCCTATAAGTCAGAGTCCTGTGGGGGTTTAGGAGCAGAAGAATAAACATAGCTGATCACATCTCATTAACGAGGTGGGGAGGCAAAGTTTTCAAGACCTGCTTTTATCTGTTTTCTCCAAATGAGGACAGAAAATGCTCATTGTAGGGGCGCCTGGGTGGCTCAGTGGGTTAAAGCCTCTGCCTTCGGCTCAGGTCATGATCCCAGGATCCTGGGATCGAGCCCCGCATCGGGCTCTCTGCTTAGCGGGGAGCCTGCTTCCTCCTCTCTCTCTCTCTCTCTCTCTGCTTGCCTCTCTGCCTACTTGTGAACTCTGTCTGTCAAATAAATAAATAAAATCTTAAAAAAAAAAAAAAAAAGAAAATGCTTATTGTACAACTTGGGGAATGGTGGGTGTGATGAACCCGCCATAATTTAGGGAGTATTTCCGAAGAACGTACTAATATCCATCATTCTGGGGTTTTGCTTTTAGGAATAATATGTCCTTATATTTTCAAAAATGTGGATAGGGGATATGGTTACAGGGTTCAACACCTTTCCAAACAGAAGAAGGTAAATGATGACAAGCCTCCTTCCCCTCTGTCCCTTATCCAGTCAGCTGTCACCACCCCTCACTTTTATCCCTCAGGTAACCACTGTGATTAGCTTCTTGCCTACTCTTTCAGTGTTCTTGTTTACAAATAAGCAACTGCAAATATATATATTCTTTCTTTCCTTTCTTGTTTACCCATTCTACTCCCTCTTCAGAACCTTACTTTTTTTTCAATTAGCATTTCCATATCGCTTCATGCCAATGAGTACACAGGGCACATTTTCAGTGTTTGTTTAGGCAGCAAAGTATTACACTGTATAGATACATCCTAATTTCTTCAACGGGTTCTCCATTGTTAGATATTTAGATTGGTCTTGGGGTTTGCTATTAAACACAATAGTGAAGTGGAAACCTCACTGTATACTGACATAGTTTCTCACTTGTGCAAATATATCTGCAGAATAAATATACAGGAATAAGACAGATAGATCAAAGAGAAAATGCTTTTGGAATTCTGATAGATATCGTCAACCACCCTCCGTAGAGCTGATAACGATTTACAATCCCAGGAGAGTACATGGTAGAGCCTGTTTGCCCGCAGCCTTGCCAGGAATACTTTATCATATTTTTGAGTTTTCTTTTTTTTATATGGATTTTTAAAAAAATATTTTATTTATTTATTTGACAGAGAGAGAGAGCACGCAAGAGAGGGAACACAAGCACAGGGAGTGGGAGAGGGAGAAGCAGGCTTACCACAGAGCAGGGAGCCCAATGCCAGGCTCGATCCCAGCACCCTGGGATCATGACCTGAGCCAAAGGCAGACGCTTAACAACTGAGCCACCCAGGCGCCCCATATTTTTGGGTTTTCTTACCTGATAAGTGGAAAGTGATTTCTCAGTGTTGTAACTCCCATTTCTTTTATTATGAGAAAAGTTGAGTCTATTTTCTCTGTTTAAAACTCTTCTGTGGGGCACCTGTGTGGCTAGTGGGTTAAGCATCTGCCTTTGGCTCAGGTCATGATCTCAGGGTCCTGAGATTGAGCCCCCGCACTGGGCTCTCTGCTGAGCAGGGAGCCCACTTCCCCCTCTCTCTGCCTGCCCCTCTGCCTACTTGTGATCTCTCCCTCGCTATCAAAATAAATAAATAAAATCTTTAACAACAACAACAAAAAATTTTTCTGCATTTCTTTTTCTATTTTTGGTCATTTTTCTGGTTCTAGTCTTTTTTCTATTGTGCTGTTAGTCTTTTTTTCTTATAGATCTCTAGGAGCCTGTCATTTGTATCCCAATTCACATTCTAGCATTATTTCCAGGGGGTGTGTGTGTGTGTGTTTTGTGATATGACACTTTAAAAAAATGTTTATGACTTCTGGATTTTAAATTATAATTAGAAAGGCTTTTCCACGCCACAATTATTACACATGTGCTCATATTTCTTCTAATATCTCTGACTCAGCTTTCACACTTAAATCTTAATTAATTTGTAATTCATCTGTATGTATGTTAAACTGCATGGATTCAACTATATTTTTTTTTCCCAGAATGCTACCTTTTGTCCCCAAAACAACTATTAAATAGTCCTTTTCCGCACTGATTTGAGAGGCAATTTTCTTTTTTAAGTAGGCCTTATTCGTAATGTGCGGGCTTAAACTCACAACCCTGAGATCAAGAGTTGCGTGTTCTACCAACTGAGCCAGCCAAGCGCCCCTTGACATGCAATTTTTATTGTAATGTCTCATATTTGTCTTCATTTCTGGGCTTTTTATTCAATTACAAAGGTCTCTCCTGTGCCAATACCATAGGTTTTTAAAACATTAATGACAATTTTATATTTTAGTATTTGCTTTTCTTATTCTTTCTTGCTTGTTTTCCAACATAAAATGAGAACTGATTTGTTTAATTAAATTTAATTTAATTTAATTAAAAACAAAACCAGCAATAACAACAAGACAGTAGAAATACTTGTTGGCATTTGATTTATAAATTAACTACAGAAGAATTGACATTTTTACAGTGTTGAGTCTTTTTTTTTCAAGTACGTGGATGTCCTTCCATTTGTTTAAGTCTTTTTTTTTTTTTTGTCATTGATTTTGAAGTGTTTTTACATAGATCCTGCAATTTCTGGTTTGCTAATTCCAATGGAATTTTTATTTTTTGTTGCTGTTGTGGGTGAGCTCTGTATCAGTAAGGGTTCTAATGAAGAAACAAATGGCATCATTTAAGTTGGATACTTGAAGAGATAAGAGAGAAGTGTTATTTACAAATGTCTGAACAGGTATAGAAGAAGCAAGAGGACAGAGCAGTACATTTGGGATAGTAACAGCAGTTCTAGGGTCCTTCATTTTCATACCTAGGGTTGAATTTTTAAGGGAAAGAGTTGTTATAACCCAAATACACTGCTCCTATTGGAGGTAGGAGTTATAACCTTGGTCCAAGGATATCACTAGCCTGCTGTGGTCCCAGCAGAAAGAACAGAGGTAGAGGAAGAAATAAATACACTACCTCTCTCTAATCCCTCCTTTCAGATCTCCTGTTGGAGTTTTCCATGGGTCAAATCCAACCAGAGGCAAGAGGACAAGAGAGGTCATTGACAGAGTCAATAGGCAATATAATTAAGCCTATCTGGGTAGAGAACAGGGTGGGATCAGGTAGAGAATGAATCTGGTGGATAGACAGAGGATATCCAACACATTGTCCTTTTGAGATAAATTTCTAGTCAATAAAATTCATAGACTTTAGAAGTAGTTCTATGAGTTTGCAAAATGAATACAATTATGCAAGCCCAACCAAAATCAAAATTCCTTTGTGTTTCCCTATAGTCAATTTC
The DNA here is from genome assembly GCF_902655055.1 of Lutra lutra. NCBI lineage: Eukaryota > Metazoa > Chordata > Mammalia > Carnivora > Mustelidae > Lutra > Lutra lutra. The sequence continues at coordinate 122,344,498 of NC_062280.1, read as the reverse complement.
TTCTTCCAGTCCTGGCCCAAGACAACCACTGATCTGCTTTTTGTCGCTATGATTTTGCCTTTTCTAGAACTTCATATAAATAATATGTTGTCTTTTGTGTCTGGTTCCCTTCAGTTTGCATATTTTGCAGTTCCGTCCATGTGTTTTGCATGTATCAGTATCATCATGTATCAGTTTTGCATGTATCACTGCATGGTCTTGCCAAGCAGTGTTCCATTGTCTGGATATACAACAACTTGTTTACCTATTTACTAGTTTATGAATATATTAGTTGTTTCCAGGTTGGAGTAATTAAGAATAATGTTGCTGGGGAGTCTGGTGGCTCAGTCAGTTAAGTGTCTGCCTTCGGCTCAGGTCCTGATCCCAATGTCTTTGGATCAAACCCCACATTGGGCTCCCTGCTCAGCAGGGACCCTGCTTCTCTTTCTCCTTCTGCCCCATCCCTGCTTGTGCTCTCTCTCTCTCTCTCTATTTCTCTCTGTCAAATAAATAAATAAAATCTTGAAAGAAAAAAAAACAACAAAGAATAATCTTGCTATAACTATTCACATATGGTGTCTTTGTCTTTATATGGATATATGTATTCATTCTTGGTTATCTAGCTAGGAGTGGAAATACTGGGATGAATATTAAGTGTGTGTTTAACATGTTAAGAAAACACCAACTTGTTTTTCAAGTAGATATATCATTATAGTGTAACTACTAGCAATATGTGAGTATTCCAATTGTCCATCCATGCAGATACTGGATATTGTAAGTCTTCTTAAATTTTAGCCATTCTAGTGAGTATATAGCAGTATCTCTTTGTTGTTTTAATTTGCTTTTCTTTGATAACTGGTCATGTTGAGGATCTTTTCATTCCTTAATGGATTTTATATATATTCTTTTATGAACTGTCTGTTTAAATCTTTTGTCCTTTTCTTGACTGAACTGTATGTCTTCTTATTGGTAACTTGTAATAGTTCTTTATACATTCAGAGCACAAGCCCCTTGTTGCATGTTTTGCCAATTTTTTTCCCCATTTTATTTTCTGGAGAGTCTTTTGAAGAACAAAAGATTTTTGTTTTGATGAAATCCAATTTATCAATATTTTTCTTTGGTTTCATGCTTTTGTGTCTTTTAAATTTTTAATTAATTAACTTATTTATTTTAGAGAGAGAGTGTGCAAGCAGAGGGAGAGAAAGACTCTCAAGCAGACTCTGGGCTGAGCTCAGAGCCCGATTAGAGACTCAAACCCATGACCCTGAGATCCTGAACTGAACTAAAAGCAATATTAAGACGCTCAACTGACTAAGCTACCAGGTACTCCCAAGCCTTTATGTTTTAATAAATTATTGCTTGATCTTATATTTCAAATATTTTCTTCTATGTTTTCTGCCTAAAGGTTTTAAGATTTGGGCTTTTTTTTTTTTTAAGGATTATTCATTTATTTATTTGACAGTGAGAGAGGGAACACAAGCAGGGGAATGGAGAGGGAGAAGCAGGCTTTCCGCAGAGCAGATAGCCCGATTCGGGGCTCCATGCCAGGACCCTGGGATCACAACTTGAGCCAAAGGCAGATGCCCAATGACTAAGCCACCCAGGTACCCCAAGACTTGGGTTTTTTAATTTAGGTCTATGATCCATTTTGAATTAATTTTTGCATATGGTGAAAGATAAGAGTCAAGACTTTTTTTCCCAATATGAACAATGTGGCATGATTCCAACGCCATTTGTTGCCTTTCCATCATTTAATTATGTTGACAGCTTGGTCAAAAATCATTTGACTATATGTTTGGATCTATTCCTGGACAGTACTCTGTTCCACTGATTGGTGGACCTTTATTTACACGTGTATTACCTGTATTACCATAGTTTTACAGTGTCTTTGTATCAGGTGCTTTAAGTCTTCCAACTTTTTTCTTCTTTTTAAAATTGCTTGGCTATTTTAGGTTATTTGCATTTCTATGTCAATTTTTTAAAAGAATTTTATTTATTTATTTGAGAGAGAGCACACAAGCGAGGTAGGAGTGGTAGGGACAGAGGAGAGGGGAAAGCAGGCTCCCCACTTTGCAGGGAGCCCAATGCTGGGCTCAATCCCAGGATCCTGGGATCATGACCTCAGCTGAAGGCAGATGCTTAACCAACTGAGCCACCCAGGCAACCCTCCATGTCAATTTTAGGATCCACTTGCCAATTCTTTTTTCTTTTCTTTTCTTTTTTTTTTTTTTTAAGATTTTTATTTATTTGAAAGCAAGAGACACAGCGAGAGAGGGAACACAAGCTGGGGGAAGCAGGGGACGGAGAACCAGGCTTCCCGCTAAGCAGGGAGCCGGATGTGGGGCTCAATCCCAGGACCCTGGGATCATGACTGGATCTGAAGGTAGACAATGACTGAGCCACCCAGGCGCCCCCACTTGTCAATTTCTAAAAGAAAATGCCTGCTGTGCTTTTGATTAAGATTGCATTAAATCTGGGGCACCTGACTGGCTTAGTCGATAGAGCATGTGACTCTTAATTTCAGGGCAGTGAGCACAAGTCCCACATTGGGCGTGGAGCCTACTTTAAAAGAAAAAAAAAAGACTGCCTTGAATCTATTGATTAGGGAAGAATTGCTATCTTAATATTCAATCTTCCAATTCATAAACATGGTCTATCTGACCATTTCTTTAGGTCTTCTTTAATTTCTCTCAACACTGTAAAAATCTTCTATACCTTTCATTAAATTTTTTTATATTTTATTTTTTAATATTTTAATATTTTATTATTTATTTACTTTTTATATTTTTTAATATTTTATTTATTTATTCAAAGGAGAGAGAGGGCGAGAGAGAGCACGAGAGATGGGAGGGGAAGAGGGAGAAGCAGACTCTCTGCTGAACAGGGAGCCCCACGTAGGGCTCGATCCCAGAACCCCAAGATCATGACCCGAGCTGAAGACAGATGCCTAACCAACTGAGCCAACCAGGTGCCCCATCATTAAATTTATTTCTCAAAGGTTTTTTATGCTGTTGTAAATGTATTGGGTTTTTTAAATGTCATTTTTAATTGTTTGTCAGTATATAGAAATGAAATGATTATTGCATATTAATCTTCTGTCTTGGAGTTTTGCTAAATTCATTTTTTAGTTCTAGTAGTTTTTGTATACGTGATCATGTTGACTGTAAATTCAGTTTTACTTCTTCCTTTACAAACTCTTTGCTTTGTATTTTATGTTTTCTTGCCTACTGGCCTGTTTAGGACCTCCAGCAGAACAATAATCCTGAATACAAGTTGTAAGAGTGTGCAACTCAACTTTTTCAATGTTTATATGATGTTCATGCTAGGTTTTTCACTGATGCTCTTTTTCAAGGTTGAAGATATTTCATTCTATTCAGAGTTTGTGAAGAGTTTTATCAGGAATGGCTGTTGAACTTTGTGAAATACTTTCTCTGCATCTGTTGAGATGATCGTTTGGTTTTTCTCCTTTATTCTATTAATGTGATGAATTACATTAATTGATTCTCATATATTAAACCAGTGCTACATTTCTTGGGAAAACCCCATTTGATTGTGATTCATGATTCTTTTAACATATTACCAGGTTCAGTTTCTCAATATTTCCTCAAGGGTTTTTACATTTATATATCCATGATGGATGTTGGTCTATAGTGTTTTTTTCTTGTTATGTCTTTGTCAGGTATTAAATTAGAGTAATACAGTAAAGTATTTCCTCTTCTTTTTTCTGATGTAATTTGTGAGAGATTGGTACCATTTATTCCTTAAATGTTTGCTAGAATTACCATGAAATCAGCTGGAACTGGGGTTTTCTCTGTGAGAAAGCTTTTTTTTTTTTTTAAGATTGTATTTATTTACTTGAGAGAAAGAGAGAGAACATGGGTGGGGGGAGAGGCAGAGGCAGAGGGAGAAGCAGACTCCCCATTGAGCAGGAGCTGGATGTAGGATTCGATTCCAGGACCCGGACACCATGAATAGTGCCGAAAGCAGATGCTCAACTGACTGAGTCACCTGGGTGCCCCTGTGAGAAGACTTTTAATTAAAAATTTAAATATTTTATTTGTTACAAATACATAAATATTTTATTTGTTTATTTGTCTTCTGTTTTCCCTGAGTCTGCTTTTTATACTTTGTGTCTTTTGAGGAGATCGTAGATTTCATGTCATTGGATTTTTTGGCATAATGTCATTCACAACATTCCTTTATTGTCCATCCTTTAGTGAGTTTAGAACTGTAGTGAGAATCTTCTTTCAGTTTTTCATCTCATTTTTAACTTGTGCATTTGTAATTGACCAATTTACCTAGAAGTTTATGTATAATTATGTATGATTGGTATCTGACAGGAGCCAGCTTCTGATTTCATTGGTTTTCTCTTTAGTGTGTCCGTTGCTGTTGCATTGATTTCCACTGTTTATTATTATTATCATTACTGATTCTCTGCCTCCTTTATCAGTGTTGGTGGAATTTTCTTTACACTAATTTTCCATCTACGTAAACTGTCATTAACTGAGAAAGTATGGTTTCTTCTCTAGCTGAAATTATGGATATGTCTATTTCTTCTTTCCTTTCTGTCGATATTTAATGTTTTGGGACTCTGTTATTAGGTTCATATATAGTTGTAGATGTTCTACAGTCCTGATTTTTTATCTTTGTATCGTTTTGAAATTCTTTGTCTCTGGTAAAACTCCTTCCTTAAGATGGATTTTTCTATAACAATATAGCTCCTTGGACTTTCTCATGCTGACTGTTTCCATGATATGTCTTTTTCTGTTCTTTTACTTTCAACTCATTTGCATATTTGCATTTAAAAACATCTTTTGTAGACAGCATATAGGCTGGTTTTGTTTTTATATTCCATCTGCCAATCTGTCTTTTGATTGGAATGTTTAATCCACTTAGATTTAATTCTTGATATGAGTTATTTTAAGTCTGCCATTTTTCGATTTGTCATCTCTCTCTCTTTTTAAAATTACTCTATCCTGCTTTTTTTATCCTGCTTTTCATGTATTAAACATTTTTTTTCAGTATTCTGTGTAATTAATTTCTTGGCTTTTAAGCTATTTCACTAGTTTTTAAAAGCATAGTTTTTTGTGGTTGTTCCAGGTTGGCAATATTTGCTTCATAAATGTCATTTTCAGTCATTTGCTGTTAATATATAGAAATAAAATGACTACTACATATGATCTTTTATTCCTCGTGATATTTTGGAAATTTTTTGCATTCTTTCTCACCATACAGTCTTCTTAGATCTTATCTTTATTGAGCACGTGTGTGGTGGTCAGTGTTTGTGTGGGATGCTATCATTTTCAAGTGTCATATGCCCTTTTAAATAACTATATATATATTTTGTAAATATATATTTATTTACAAAAAACACATTGTTAATTTTTTTTAGGGCAAAATTTTCCAGTCTTCCTCATTGTGTAGCAGCTTTCATTTGTAATTCATCCACAGAAACGCTTCCCACTCTCACAATCTGTCAACATCAGCTAAGCTTATAGAAGCTTTACCTTGTAATGGAGATTTAATCTCCCTATCAGATAACAATTTGAAGCAGATGGCCTTAATTATCAACAATGGGGAGCTGAACCCATCAATTAGTGCCCACAATTCTGGCCTAGGATATTGTCAGTATATTGATGAGTGACTAGGACAAAGAAGACATTTTCTATCTTAATTCTACTTTATGTTGTATAAAAGAAACAAGATCACAGTAAACATATGAGGAATTTAAAATACAAAGCATGGGGCGCCTGGGTGGCTCAGTGGGTTAAAGCCTCTGTCTTTGGCTCAGGTCAGATCTCAGGGTCCTGGGATCAGGTCCCGTATTGGGCTCTCTCACTAAGCGGGGAGTCTGCTACCCCTTATCTCTCTGCCTGCCTCTCTGCCTACTTGTGATCTCTCTCTCTCTCTCTGTCAAATAAATAAATAATCTTTAAAAATAAATAAATAAATAAAATACGAAGCACGTGTGTGTGTACGCAAAAAGATATTTATTACAATATTATTTGCAATTGTGAGAAATAGATACAGCTTGAATGTTCATTAAGGATATGGTTAAATATATTATGATAGAATATATGAAGCTTTTTCATCTGAGAAGATATTAGTAGTGATATGCAAAAGCCTGGTAAAATCCATTAGCCATCTATTTTTTTTAAAGTTTTTCACTTTTTAAATATTTTTTTAAAGATTTCATTTATTTATTGGACAGAGAGGGAGATCACAAGTAGGCAGAGAAGCAGGCAGAGAGAGAGGGGGCAGCAGGCTCCCTGCTGAGCAGAGAGCCCAATGCGGGGCTTGATCCCAGGAGCCTGAGATCATGACCTGAGCCCAAGGCAGAGGCTTAACCCATTGAGCCAGCCAGGTGCCCCACTTTTTAAATTTTTCAAAAGATTTTATTTATATATATTTGAGACAGAGAGAGAGCATGAGGAGGGGAAAGGGGCAGAGAGAGAGAGAGAGAGAGAGAGAGAAGCAGGCACCCCGCTGAGCAGGGAGACTAATGTGGGGCTCCATCCCAGGACCCTGAGATCATGACCTGAATTGAAGGCAGACACTTAACTGACTGAGCCACCCAGGCGCCCCAGCCATCCATTTAGACATGATTACTACTCAGCAATAAAATGGAGCAAACTCCTAATATACAACATAGATGAAACTCAGAAATACTATGCTCAGCAAAATAAGCCAGACACAAGGGAACACATACTGCAGGATTCCATTTTTGTAAAGATCCACATCAGTCAACACTAATCTACAGGGACAGAAACCATGAAGGAGAGCCATGAGGGAAATTTCTAAGGTGAGAGAAATTCTCTCTGTTTATTATAGTGGCAGTTACACAGGTGTATACATTTGTCAAACTGACCCAACTACATTTAAGATTTGTGTGTCTTACTGTATGTGATATACCTTAGTTTTTAAAACAAGTGATCACTATATTAACTCAGTTCCCTTAAGGCTTTATCAAGGAATTTTACATTTGCTAAGGGAATGCTTTCATAAGAGCAAGCTTTTCTTCAGAGAGAAATTTTTGCTTCATGTATCTTACCTCTACTAACATACGGAGAGGTCATAAAAAATGTACAAGCTTAGAGATAAACCAGTTTCAACCAGCTATGTGAATTTGGCCAACTTAAGTTATACCCCAGACAGTGGTTTTCTTAAATGTAAATTGGAGATAATGAACAAGACCTTGTTGGGTTGCTGTGTGGACTTGGAGCTGTTGTGACGTATTAAGGGCCTAGCAGCACATGGTTGGTGATCAGTAAATGGTAGTTAGTCCCATGTACAGTAAGGGGAACACATACACTATGTTGTTCTTAACCTTACGAGGGTAGAGTCTTGGCTCTAAAGAGTTTTGTCTTGCGTCTGGAGTAATCGTACAGAGATATTAGTATTCCATAGACTCATACATGTTGTCTTCTTAGAATGGGATGGCGCCTCTTTTTGTAGGGCTTAGCAGAATGTGGGAACGGAAACTTCTCTCTCTCTAACTTTTTCAAAAGTCTCATGGGTCTACTCGCAACTTGCATGACCGCTCTCCACACTGTGCTGGACTGTTCCTTCAGAATACCTCCCCCTCCTACCCCACTCCTCTTTAAAGAGTTCAAGCTAAGAGGGTAACTCTGTAACCTTGTCTACTCAGTGCTCTCAGCCTGCCTACCTCTCCTGGGTCACTGCCTTCTCAACCATAAAATTCTTATAATTTCTGTACATGAATGCTGTAACATTTACAAAAATGGCCACTAGGCTGGTCCCAGGTAAGCCCTGGCCCACCCCAAACCATCTGGAGACTTTAGAAAGCCCCAAACCGTATGTTCTAACACTCCCAGTGACCGTGAATTTCACGAGGGCTCCCCTTTCAAACATAGCTAGCCAATACTCAGCCCGTTGATCCTGCTTTGCCTGTTCCTTCCCATGGGAACCACAAGAAAGACCCCTTCCCACAGCTGGCTCTCTCCCTTGGCCTTGCCTCCAAGCCCAGGGCTTCCCCTTAGTGGTTCTGCCTAGTGCGGCAAGAAGACAGGGCACCCTGAATGCAATCACGCATAAAATTCTTTCTGATCTCTTGCCTTGCAGTCTGGCCTCATCATACCCATCTCCCCAAGATAATACAGTTAAAGCACCAACTTCCTTGGAGACTTGGTAGAAGCTACAGACCTTGGGGCACCTGGGTGGCTCAGTGGTTAAAGCCTCTGCCTTCCGCTCAGGTCATGATCCCAGGACCCTGTGAATGAGTCCCACAATGGGCTCTCTGCTCAATAGGGAGCCTGCTTCCACTTCTCTCTCTCTGCCTGCCTCTCAGCCTACTTGCGACCTCTGTCTGTCAAATAAATAAATAAAATCTTAAAAAAAAAAAAAAGAAAAGAAGCTGCAGGCCTTGTCATGAGCACTCCCCACCCTCCCCCATCCTCCCCAACCACCCCCCACCTTTAGCAAGGAAAAAGCCTCAGCTTCCTGTGCTTCTTAGGGGATCCTCACTTACCCAGGGAAGAGTTTCCCAACTCCTTGCTCCGCCCAAACCACCTGCCCAGATCCCACAGGCACCATGTCCCCTCCCTCACGGCACTTCCCACCAGTGTGATTTCATAGTCATTTGTGTGACTAATTAAGGAATCTATCTTTTCCAGCAAATCATAAGCTCCAAGAAGACAGAAACCACATCTCTTTCTGCTCTGGGTTGTGTGAACAGCCCCAGACTGTGTAGACCTTGTGCACACCACTCTTTACCTACTTGCTGAGTGACAGACAGCTCCTGAGCCTTTGATCCTCAATGTTTGGGGCATGAAAAAGATCAAGGACTTTTGCGTGAAGGTGTCATTGCTCATTTATAGAAGAGATCGTATGAGAACCTAAAGGCAGATAAAAGAATTTTTAAAGGTAAATGAACATTTATCTGCCCCAGAAAGAGTAGAAGATTAACTCAAAGACTAAATGGGTAGAGGAATTAGGTTTAAAGAGATCTAAACATTTTATACTGTTTCCTTCTCAGTTCCTCTCTTTCTTAATTTCTTTCCCCATTCCACTCCCCCTTTTCCATGTGCATGCTCATGGGCACACAAACATACTACCTTTTTTTTTTTTTTAAGATTTTATTTTTAAGTAATCTCTACACCTAATGTGGGGCTCAAACTCACAACCCCAAGACAAGAGTTGCATGCTCCACTGACTGAGCCAGCTAGATGCCCTACAAATACACTACTTCTTTGGAAGGGGGTGGAGGGGAGGGACAGAGGGAGAGAGAGAATCTTAAGCAGACTCCATGCCCAGTGCAGCCTGATGCAGCCCTCCATCCCACAGCCCTGAGATCATGACCTAGCCAAAATCAAGTCAGATGTTTAACCAACTGAGTCACCCAAGTGCCCCAACATTCTACTTTCCATACATTTTTTTTTCCTGTACAGGTAGCCAGTAATCTGGTCCTGTGGATGACCAACATTCTCCCATTTGTCACTTACGATGCTTTCAAGAAAACCTTTCCTTTTTAACTTCTCTTGGTAGATATGACCCAAGAAAAACTAAAGTCATGGAATTATGCTACATATATTGAGTCTCAGATGGAGTTAGTTTTTACTCTTTCTTGAAATGAGATCTTCTTACACCATAAAGTTTGGATTTTTAAAAATTCACATTAAAAAAACACACTCCTAACTTGTTAAAAGTCCTATCATATACTATATTGTCTGGAGACACTTTTATGGGCTCTTATAAGTCTTAAGACCTCATTAAAATCTTATGAAAATTATAGGCTCTCTGGTTAAAATACACTGACACCCATTCTCAAAAATTTTGTTTACAGTTCTAGGAAGGTCACAAAACTGAAGTTCATTCATTAAAAACAAAGATCCGAATGTAAAATTCCCTATTCTTTTTTTTTTTTTTTTTTTTTTTACGGACAGATCATAAGTAGGCAGAGAGGCAGGCAGAGAGGAGGAAGCAGGATGCCTGCTGAGCAGATAGCCCGATGCGGGGCTCAATCCTAGGACCCTGAGATCATGACCTGAGCCAAAGGCAGAGGCTTTAACCCACTGAGCCACCCAGGTGCCCCTAAAATTCCCTATTCAAAAGTGACCTAAATCCTACCAAGGAGTATTACAAACTCTCAATTTTGCAAGCATTATCTCAATAAAAAATATTAGCATTCAAACATGAACATTTTGTAACAGTGCTAAGAGTACTCGGCAAATGTCTTTCACATACACATATAGAACTCAGAGTAGCGCAGGGCACATGGTAAGTAAGCAGCTGCATATTTGTTTGGACCACCTTCTGAGCTGATACCAGCCACAATAATGAGGACCATCGTCACCATGACTGCGGGTCCTTCTGTGCCAGTCCCTGTGCTGAGCACTTTATAAATATCGTTAGGAACCCGTGGAACAATCTGGTAAAGTGGGGATTTTAAATTAGTTTTTATTTTTATCAAAGTAATGTATGCACACAGCTTAAAAATTCAAATGTGAAAGGCTCAAAACAAAACCATTTCCTGCTTTTGCTTTTCGCCATTGCCATCATCTGCCCTTTTCAGAGGCGACTTTTAACTCTTTGAGATGTTTGTTCTGACACTTAAACATGCCCAGAGTTCCAAACAACATATGTATATTGGTTTTTTTAATCAATGTCAACACGATTTTTTTACTTTCTATACCTCTAATTCACGATCATGTTCTGCCTTTTCTTCTCCTTTCACTCAAAATAGTTACAACTTTTTAATTTATTTTTTATTTTTTAAGATTTTATTTTCAAGTATTCTCTACACCCAACATGGGGCTTGAACTTATGACTCAGAGATCAAGAGTTGCATGTTCTACCAACTGAGCCAGCCCAGTGCCCCTCAAAATAGTTATAATTTTAAATTAAATCTATGTTTACTGTCCACATTTTTCTGCTTATGCAACTATTAATCACAGTTAAATATTTAGTGATGGTTTCCTTCCTTACTTTTTGTTTTCTGGAAGTCAATAATTCCCTGGCTTATCAATCAATTACCGATTTCCTTATATTCTCCAATAGCGTCTCTCAGCGCTAAGGAATTCCAGGGTTCCTCGGCCACCACCCTCCTTAGGGACTCTCTCCTCCTGTAGGGGTGACGGCTGTCCAGTGTGTTATAGCTGGGATCTAGCTTTTTCTGCCCTTCTCCTCCATGAATTCCCCACTCCGTGGATCTCATGTCTCCCTCTGTCTTGCTTCAATCCTTTGTTTAGCAGGGCTTTATCTTCCAGTAGTTCACTCATTAAAATTTGGCACAGAGGCAGGCACTGTGCTGAGTGACCTAGGCTCCATCTTTGAGGCCCGCCAGTGCCCCAGGGATCAGTTGTCATCCTGCATCAGCCCTCCCTTTGCTGCTCTTCTCCTTGGATCCCCTGTCTTCCATCTCATTTTTCTCTCTTTTCCGGTTTATTTCGAGTAGAAGGCATCCTTAAGATACCTGCCGTATGTACCTATTTTAGAAAAAGGCACAATGACCAAAGGAATGGCCTCAAGTCTTAAGCTGGTAAGTGCTGGCTGGATTTTTGCTGACCTATGTGCCTGCTCCTTCTGTGGCTTCACAAGGAGTAGGCGAGAGGGTGACAGGGCATCTCAGTCTACCATGAGTAGAGACAAATAGCCCCTGTCCAGGTCCCCAGACAGCGGGAGGGGGATCTGGGTATTTGGGGTGGGTGTCCAGGCTCTGGGAGATCTTATCTGATTTGGAAAACAAGATTACAGTAGAATCCAGTTTCAATGCTCAGACTTTGACTGGTCAGGTCCAAAACTGAGCATGTCTTAGTATTCTGCTTTGGATCAGCCCACAGCATTGACTTTCCCTCTTATTGTGCTGGCCTCTGGGTTCATCATTGTTATGGGTCTCTGGAGGGCAACCAACACTACTTCTATGTAACTTTCTTTTATTTTTTAAAGGAACACAGCTGAAGAAAGGGGTAAGAAACTGACATCCAAGTGACTAAAAAAACAAAGGGTTTAACTGAAGCTATTAATAAAAATGTAGGCATTCTATCATCCACTATATGTCTACTATTATAATCTTGTTTATTTACATCTAGCCACATTAGCATATTTTTCTCTTGTAATTTTTATGACCATGTATATGCAAATGGGGCTTACCTCAACCAGGACATTTAAAGAAAAAAAATGACAAATGGGGTTTTCAACAATTTAATTTAGCCAGTTAGTGGTGCCTCAGTAGGTTAAGTGTCTGCCTTCAGCTCAGGTCATGATCCCAGTGTCCTGGGATCAAGCCCTGAGTCCAGCTCCTTCTGCTTAGCCAGGAGTCTGCATCTCTCTCTACCTCTGCCCCTCCCCACAATCATGTTCTCTCCCTCTCTCAAATAAATAAATAAAATCTTAAAAAAATAATTTAGCCATTGTATATATCCCATTTAGCCATGATCTTTAGAGAAATATGATTTGGCTTCCCTTATTACCCTAATGTGTCTGTGTATATATGTGTTTATCTCTTATATAATTTATCTGTTCTCTGACTTTTTTTCAATTAAGGATGAATGTGAGAGGAATTTTGCCCGGTGTCAAAATACAGATTATTTGAGAAACGTAAATGAAAAGATCCAGTAACTTCTTTATGAGGGCACAATAACCCTCTTGTTCTCAACAAAATCTTGGAATAGACTGGAAACATTGGAATACTCTATTTGAAAGTGGCATGGTCAGAAAAATCTAGAATGTTGGGCTGCACCACCACCCCCAAAGCAGCAGCAGCAGCCAAGTCTATTGCAGGTCACTTCCCATTCTTCTGTCTCTGAATTCCTGCTACATTTCCTATTTGTACTTGTAATAGTATTGTGTGTGTGTGTGTGTGTGTGTGTGTGTGTGTGTGTGTGTGTGTGTGTGTATTTACATAAAGGCTTATTATCCCAAGCTTTGTCCTTAACAAATGTCATCTTGGGCACCTGGGTGGCTCAGTGGGTTAAGCCTCTGCCTTCGGCTCAGGTCATGATCTCAGGGTCCTGGGATCAAGCCCCGCATCGGGTTCTCTGCTCAGCAGGGAGCCTGCTTCCCCCTCCCCTCTCTACTTGCCTCTCTGACTACTTGTGATTGCTCTCTCTGTCAAATAAATAAATAAAATCTTTGAAAAAAACCAAAAACAAATGTTATCTCATCCGATCCTCAGAACACTGTGAAATAGATCCAACATTATTCTCATTTCACAGAAAAGGAAACCAGCGCATACTGGGGCTAGTAACTTGCTCAGGGCCACACACAGCTGGTGAGATGCAGGAGGCAAGGAGGGCGGCCCCATACAGGCTTTCTTATCATGCTCTCTCCTTTCAGAGACCCCTCTCCAATTTCCACCTGCTCAAATCCAATCTCATCTTTCGTGGCATAATTCAAATCCTTGAAAAACATCTGTGGAAGGTCTTTTTCTGCATTTTCTTAACAATTACATGGACATATTTCTCTTTTCATGCAGCCATTCAAAGTCCATGTACTAAATGCCTTTGTATATATCAGATCTATGCCCCCTGAGGAACTCCTCCCCTCAAGCAGTTCAGCCTGGAGAGTAGGGAGGCACATAGGTGAACTGACATGCCATTGAACAGTGAAGTTAGTGCTATGTGGGAGCAAGGCCAGAGATGCTCGGTTGAGCAGGAGATCCTGGGCTGGGAGGTCAGAGGCTGCTTCCTGGTAGTGGTCCTAAAGGTCACCCAACCCAGTAGTTGGGGGAGCTAGAGAGTTTTCTTGACAGAGGGTTGGCAGTGAGAGAAACTGTAAATTTCTCAAGAAATTGTTCATGAGAGAAACTGTAGTGAGCTCAGCATATTGGAAGTTCAGAGTGAGACCCTAAGGGATGTATTCACTGCACAGGACAGCGGTGGGCTGGCTGGGGTTTGATTCACACCACGGCCCCTTTAGCATCACTGAAGCTTTACTCAGGGTGAAGATCTCCCAAGCGCAAGAAGCCAAGGTCACCTATGACTCCTCTTGGTTGAGAACCAGACGGGGAGGGGACTCGCTGCTATGGGAGAAGGACAGTTTAGGGTACAAGGCTGTCAGGGATTTCTGGTTGGGGACGAGGAAGAGTGTGCCCTGTTCCTCACTGACCACTTCAGTCCATCAGCTGGACTTGTGCCCTTCTTCATCCGAATCCATTTCCTCCCCCTCCCTGGGACTCAGATGTGGCTTTGAGGCTGTCTACATCGGGGAATGCCGTTTGCATGAAGTAGCAGACATGACGTCTTTCCAGCCTCACCTCAGCCTCTCTCCGCCCTCAGCCTTTGTTTCCCTGCGGTCTGGGCTGGGGTGGGAAGCGCTGTGAGAACAGTAACCACTGTGCCTCTCCTCACACAGCTCCTGAAAGTCAGGGGACCTCAGAGCTGCAAGGAGGTGCGATCTTGGCTGCAGGTCCACAGCTGCGTGCTTGCTTATTCCAGAACATGTCAAGTCTGAATTTGATCTGCAAATCACAACACTCAAAACTGTTGAAATTTTCTCCATTTCACATCCTTGTCTTCTCTCTGTGACATTTATTGCTCCTGAATCCATTATCAAATGCAACTTCCTTGAACAATGAGCCATCTCAGATGACTTAACACAGGGATCAGGATCTGGCACAATTTTCTTTCTTTCTTTCTCCCTCCCCACAGCCCCCCCCCCTTTTTAAAAGGTTTTATTTATTTATTTGACAGAGAGAGACAGTGAGAGGGGAAACACAAGCAGGGGGTGGTGGGAGAGGGAGAAGCAGACTTTCCTTTTCCGAGGCAGGGCTCAATCCCAGGACCCTGGATCATGACCTGAACTTAATGACTGAGCCACCCAGGTGCTCCAAGCTGCACAAATTTTCAATCCAGTACTGAGATGCAGAGAATCCTCAGTGGGTCCTATGTTCTGAGATCTTCTTTACGTCTACATTGCTGGTATTTTTCTTAACTAGTGACTGCAGCTAGAAAACAAAAGTAATGTCTGCTAGGTGCTCAGCATCTTTCTTTCTGAACATCCTCTACATTCAAGGGGAATGGTTTAGCATCTTTCTCCTTTTAAGTTCTTAAGGATTGAGGCTCAAGTCCCACATTTTGAAATTCAGATTCATTCAATAAATATTTTCTGAGCAGTTATCAAGTCAGAGATAGAAGGAATGAAATTGACAAAAGATTGTTTTTCTGGGGCTTAATTATAGTGGGAGGGGAGAGGCAATGAGCAAAGAGGTAAACTTATAATATGTCAAGTGGTTGTAAGTGGGATGGAAATAGAAATATGAACATATGTGTAATTTAATGGACTAAAAGTGTCACGATTGCTAGTTAAATGGTATAAATCAATGTGTTTTACTTTACATTTTCATTGCTTTGTCTTTATTCAGGCCACAAACACTTTTTAACTGAGTATGTGTCCTTTTGTCCTCCGAAAAGACAAAGAGACAGGAGAGGACTTCTAATGTGTGATTTCTCAGCTTCCAGAAGGAGGCTTGTGGTGCCTCCACAGGTGCAGCTAGTAGGGTTGTGGCGCTCACTCTCAGCAGCGGTCTCAAGGTAATACAAGGTAATACAAAGGTAATACAAAAGTACTTGGTTGATACTTTCCAGAGCTTTCTCTTGTCAGGGCAGCAGAGAACTTTCCACATCCATGAACTGAAGTTACAAACTTTTTTCAAACATTTTTCAAAAGTAGAAGTCAATTGCCAACAACATCTTGCTCAGCTGTAGGTGATCCTGGGATTTATCTCACTGGCCTACAACTGGTATTTTAGATCGACTGAATCCTCTTACAAAAAACACATATCCTTTTAAAAACAGTTAGCTGTCATGGACTACATTCCTAAGTTATACATCCTGGGCAGGAGGTTTAGTATTTATAAAAGAATCTAGCCAACTTTAGATTCAGTACACCAAGAAGACAGACAGACAGACAGGCGCAAGCATGTGCATGTGCGCACACATGATCGGTTCTTGAAACGTTTTCTAGAGTGCCAGGTTCCCAACGTATACAATTTGAGAGGATTTCAAAAGAAACTAATGTCAGTTCTACAGTGCATATTGCAAAATTACCTGTGAGATTGATATCTAAGAGCAAAGAAAGCCTGAGGGCACAATCTGAACTTTTTTTTTTTTTTAAAGATTTTATTTATTTATTTGACAGACAGAGATCACAAGTAAGCAGAGAGGCAGGCAGAGAGAGAGAGAGGAGGAAGCAGGCTCCCCGCGGAGCAGAGAGCCGGATGTGGGGCTCGATCCCAGGACCCTGGGATCATGACCTGAGCTGAAGGCAGAGGCTTTAACCCACTGAGCCACCCAGGTGCCCCACAATCTGAACTTTTTATAATGTACCCATAGTTGAAAGATTCTTCAATTTCAAGTCAAATGCCAAGAAAGCTCTAACAAATTGTACTTTTTTTTTTTTTTTAAGATTTTATTTAGGGATTCCTGTATGGCTCAGTCAGTGAAGCGTCTGCCCTCAGCTCAGGTCATGATCCCAGGGTTCTGGGATCCAGTCCCATATTGGACTCCTTGCTCAGCGGGAGGCAGCTAATCCATCTCTCTTGGTGGTTCTCTCTCTATCAAATAAATAAATAAAATCTTTAAAAAAATTTAAAAATTGAGGGGAGTCAAGATGGCGGAGAAGTAGCAGGCTGAGATGACATCAGGTAGCAGGAGATCAGCTAGATAGCTTATCTAACCTTTGCAAACACCTACAAATCCAACAGGAAATTGAGGAGAAGAAGAGCAACAATTCTAGAAACAGAAAATCGATCACTTTCTGAAAGGTAGGATCTGCAGAGAAGTGAATCCAAAGTGATGGGAAGATAGACCACGGGGGAGGGGCTGGCTCCCGGCAAGCGGCAGAGCAATGGAGCACAAATCAGGACATTTAAAAGTCTGCTCCATGGAGGGACATCACTCCAGAGGCTAAACCGGGGGGAAGCCCAGGCAGGGTCAGCATAACACCATGTCCCACAGGGTCACAGAAGGACCGGGGGTGTCTGAGTGTCACAGAGCTCGCAGGTATTAGAGCAGGGAAGCTGGCTACAGCGACAAAGCCAAGGAGTGAGCTCTCAGCTCGGGGTTACCTTGAACCGGTCGCAGGCTGGGTAAGCTCGGAGCACGGCCAGAGGCCACGGAGATGGAAGCGACCGGGCGCTTTTCTCCAAGTGCAACCAATTGAGCGCTTTCCTACCAGCACGACCAGAGGCCAGGGAGATGGGGCAGTTGGGTGCTTTTCTCTGAGGGCGCACTGAGGAGTGGGGCCTCGCCTGAGCTCTCGGCTCCTCCGGGCCGGAGACCGGGAGGCCGCCATCTTGATTCCCGTCCTCCGGAACTCTACAGAAAGTGCTCAGGGAACAAAAGCTCCCAAAAGCAAAACCAAGCAGATTACTTAGCCCAGCCTCTGGTAAGGGTGGTGCAATTCCTTCTGGGGCAAAGACACTTGAGAATCACTACAACAGGCCCCTCCCCCAGAAGATCAACAAGAAACCCAACCAAGACCAACTTCACTCACCAAGGAGAATAGCGGAATTCCAGAGGAGGAGAAAGCAAATCTTATCCGGACAAAATGACAAGGCAGAAAAACTCACCACAAAAAAAAGAACAAGAGGCAGTACCGAAGGCTGGGGACCTAATCAATACAGACATTGCTAATATGACAGATCTAGAGTTCAAAATGATGATTCTCAAGGCTCTAGCCGAGCTCGAAAAAGGCATAGAAGATATTAGAGAAACCCTCTCCAGAGAGATAAAAGCCCTTTCTGGAGAAATAAAAGAACTAAAATCTAACCAAGTTGAAATCAAAAAAGCTATTAATGAGGTGCAACCAAAATGGAGGCTTTTACTGCTAGGATAAATGAGGCAGAAGGAAGAATTAGTGATATAGAAGACCAAATGACAGAGAATAAAGAAGCTGAGCAAAAGAGGGACAAACAAATACTGGACCACAAGGACAGAATTCGAGAGATAAGTGAACCATAAGATGACACATTAGAATAATTGGGATTCCAGAAGAAGAAGAAAGAGAGAGGGGAGCAGAAGGTATATTGGAGAGAATTATTGGAGAGAATTTCCCTAATATGGCAAAGGGAACAAACATCAAAATCCAAGATATGCTAAGAATATCCCTCAAAATCAATAAAAATAGGTCCACACCTTGTCACATGATAGTAAAATTTACAAGTCTTAGCGACAAAGAGAAAATCCTGAAAGCAGCCCAGGAAAAGAAGTCTGTAACATACAAGGGTAAAAACATTAGATTGGCAGCAGACCTATCCACAGAGACCTGGCAGGCCAGAAAGAACTGGCATGATATATTCAGAGCACTAAACGAGAAAAACATGCAGCCAAGAATACTATATCCAGCTAGGCTATCATTGAAAATAGAAGGAGAGATAAAAAGCTTCCAGGACAAACAAAAACTGAAAGAATTTGCAAACACCAAACCAGCTCTACAGGAAATACTGAGAGGGATCCTCTAAGCAAAGAGAGAGCCTAAAAGTAGTAGATCAGAAAGGAACAGAGACAATATACAGTAACAGTCACCTTACAGGCAATACAATGGCACTAAATTCATATCTCTCAATAGTTACCCTGAATGTTAATGGGCTAAATGCCCCAATCAAAAGACACAGGGTATCAGAATGGATAAAAAAACAAAACCCATCTATATGTTGCCTACAAGAAACTCATTTTAAACCCGAAGACACCTCCAGATTTAAAGTGATGGGGTGGAAAAGAATTTACCATGCTAATGGACATCAGAAGAAAGCAGGAGTGGCAATCCTTATATCAGATCAATTAGATTTTAAGCCAAAGACTATAATAAGAGATGAGTAAGGACACTATATCATACTCAAAGGATCTGTCCAACAAGAAGATCTAACAATTTTAAATATCTATGCCCCTAACATGGGAGCAGCCAACTATATAAACCAATTAATAACAAAATCAAAGAAACACATTGACAATAATACAATAATAGTAGGGGACTTTAACATTCCCCTCACTGAAATGGACAGATCACCTAAGCAAAAGATCAACAAGGAAATAAGGCCTTAAATGACACACTGGACCAGATGGACATCACAGATATATTCAGAACATTCCATCCCAAAGCAACAGATGATACATTCTTCTCTAGTGCACATGGAACATTCTCCAGAATAGATCACATCCTGGGTTCTAAATCAGGTCTCAACCGGTATCAAAATATTGGGATCATTCCCTGCATATTTTCAGACCACAATGCTCTGAAGCTAAAACTCAATCACAAGAGAAAATTTGGAAAGAACCCAAATACGTGGAGACTAAACAACATCGTTCTAAAAAATGAATGGGTCAACCAGGAAATTAAAGAAGAATTGAAAAAATTCATGGAAACAAATGATAATGAAAACACAACAGTTCAAAATCTGTGGGACACAACAAAGGCAGTCCTGAGAGGAGAATATATAGCGATACAAGCCTTTTTCAAGAAACAAGAAAGGTCTCAAATACACAACCTAACCCTACACTTAAAGGAGGTGGAGAAAGAACAACAAAGAAAGCCTAAACCCAGCAGGAGAAGAGGAATCATAAAGATCAGAGCAGAAATCAATGAAATAGAAACTAAAAGAACAATGGAACAAATCAATGAAACTAGGAGCTGGTTCTTTGAAAGAATTAATAAGATTGACAAACGCCTGGCCAGACTTATCAAAAAGAAAAGAGAAAGGAACCAAGTAAATAAAATCATGAACGAAAGAGGAGAGATCACAACGAACACCAAAGAAATACAGACAATTATAAGAACATACTATGAACAACTATACACCAACAAATTCGACAATCTGGAAGAAATGGATACATTTCTAGAGACATATAAATGACCACATCTGAACCAGGAAGAAATAGAAAACCTGAACAGACCCATAACCAGTAAGGAGATTGAAACAGTCATCAAAAATCTCCAAACAAACAAAAATCCAGGGCTGGACTGCTTCCCAGAGGAATTCTACCAAACATTTAAAGAAGAATTAATTCCTATTCTCCTGAAACTGTTCCAAAAAATAGAAATGGAAGGAAAACTTCCAAACTCATTTTATGAGGCCAGCATCACCTTGATTCCAAAACCAGACAAGGATCCCATCAAAAAAGAGAACTACAGACCAATATCCTTGATGAACACAGATGCGAAAATTCTCACCAAAATACTGGCCAATAAGATCCAACAGTACATTAAAAGGATTATTCACCACAACCAAGTGGGATTTATTCCAGGGCTGCAAGGTTGGTTCAACATCCGCAAATCAATCAATGTGATACAATACATTAATAAAAGAAAGAATAAGAACCATATGATACTCTCAATAGATGCTGAAAAAGCATTTGACAAAGTACAGCATCCCTTCCTGATCAAAACTCTTTAAAGTGTAGGGATAGAGGGCAAATACCTCAATATTATCAAAGCCATCTATGAAAAACCCACCGCAAATATCATTCTCAATGGAGAACAACTGAAAGCTTTTCCGCTAAGGTCAGGAACATGGCAAGGATGTCTGTTATCACCACTGCTGTTCAACATAGTACTAGAAGTCCTAGCCTCAGCAATCAGACAACAAAAAGAAATTAAAGGCATCCAAATCAGCAAAGAAAAAGTCAAACTATCACTCTTTGCAGATGATATGATACTATATGTGGAAAACCCAAAAGGCTCCACTCCAAAACTGCTAGAACTTGTACAGGAATTCAGTAAAGTGGCAGGATATAAAGTCAATGCCCAGAAATCCATTGCATTTCTTTGCACTAACAACAAGACTGAAGAAAGAGAAATTAAGGAGTCAGTCCCATTTACAATTGCACCCAAAACCCTAAGATACCTAGGAATAAACCTAACCAAAGAGGCAAAGAATCTATACTCAGAAAACAATAAAGTACTCTTGAAAGAAATTGAGGAAGACACAAAGAAATGGAAAAATGTTCCATGCTCATGGATTGGAAGAACAAATATTGTGAAAATGTCTATTCCACCTAAAGCAATCTATACATTTAATGCAATCCCTATCAAAATCCCATCCATTTTTTTCAAAGAAATAGAACAAACAATCCTAAAATTTATATGGAACCAGAAAAGACCTCGAATAGCCAAAGGAATATTGCAAAAGAAAGCCAAAGTTGGTGGCATAACAATTCCGGACTTCAAGCTCTATTACAAAGCTGTCATCATCAAGACAGCATGGTACTGGCACAAAAACAGACACATAGACCAATGGAACAGAATAGAGAGCCCAGGAATAGACCCTCACCTCTATGGTCAACTAATCTTCGACAAAGCAGGAAAGAATGTCCAATGGAAAAAAGACAGCCTCTTCAACAAATGGTGCTGGGAAAATTGGACAGCGACATGCAGAAAAATGAAATTGGACTATTTCCTTACACCACACATGAAAAGAGACTCAAAATGGAAGAAGGACCTCAATGTGAGAAAGGAATCCATCAAAATCCTTGAGGAGAACACAAGCAACAATCTCTTTGACCTCAACCACAGCAACTTCTTCCTAGGAACATCGCCAAAGACAACAGAAGCAAGGGCAAAAATGAACTATTGGAATTTTATCAAGATCAAAAGCTTTTGCACAGCAAAGGAAACAGTTAACAAAACCAAAAGACAACTGACAGAATGGGAGAAGATATTTGCAAACGACATATCAGATAAAAGGCTAGTATCCAAAATCTATAAAGAGCTTAGCAAACTCAACACCCAAAGAACAAATAATCCAATCACGAAATGGGCAGAGGACATGAACAGACATTTCTGCAAAGAAGACATCCAGATGGCCAACTGACACATGAAAAAATGTTCCACATCACTTGGCATCAGGGAAATACAAATTAAAACCACAAAGAGATACCACCTCACACCAGTCAGAATGGCTAAAATTAACAAGTCAAGAAATGACAGATGATGGTGAGGATGCGGAGAAAGGAGAACCCTCCTACACTGTTGGTGGGAATGCAAGCTGGTGCAACCACTCTGGAAAACCGTGTGGAGGTTCCTCAAAAAACTGAAAATAGAGCTACCCTATGACCCAGCGATTGCACTACTGGGTATATATCCTAAAGATACAAACGTGGTGCTCTGAAGGGGCACATGTACCTGAATGTTTATAGCAGCAATGTCCACAGTAGCCAAACTATGGAAAGAACCTAGATGTCCATCAAGAGATGAATGGATAAAGAAATTGTGGTATATATACACAATGGAATACTATGCAGCCATCAAAAGAAAAGAAATCTTGCCATTTGCGACGATGTGGATGGAACTAAAGGGTATTATGCTTAGCGAAATAAGTCAATTGGAGAAAGACAACTATCCTATGATCTCCCTGATATGAAGAAGTGGAGATGCAATGTGGGGGTGTTGGGGGAATAGGAAAAGAAAAAATGAAAGAAGGTGGGATTGGGAGGGAGACAAACCATAAAAGACTCAATCTCAAAAAACAGACTGAGGGTTGCTAGGGGGAGGGGCGACGGGAGAGGGTGGTGGGGATATGGACATTGGGGAGGGTATGTGCTATGATGAGTGCTGTGAAATGCGTGAACCTGGCGATTCACAGACCTGTACCCCTGGGGATAAAAATACATTATGTGTTTATTAAAAAAAATAAATTTAATTTAAAAAAATCAAATAAATAAATAAATCTTAAAAAAATAAAAAAATAAAATAAAAAAATAAAAAAAATAAAGACTTTATTTATTAGAGAGTGAGCACGAGCAAGGAGGGGAAGGTCAGAGGGAGAGGGAGAAGCAGAGCAGACTCCCTGCTGAGCGGGGAGCCCAACAAGGGGCACAGACTGTACATTTAAAAGGCCGTGAGTCTAAGGAGACTTCTATAAGGGGCTGGATAGAAAGATAAAGATTATTTGTTTTGGAAAACTAATAAAAAATAAAAGATCATTGAAATCTAAAATATCTGGACTGGAAGAGGCAGGCAATCTCCCGAGGCATTGCCCATTATTTTAGGAAGACACTTTTCTTCATTGCTTCTACACACCTTGCTCTGACACTCCTACTTGTGTTCCAGCTGTAGCGTCGGTTTTCCCAGTGTGTCTCCACTATTAGTCTATGAATTCCTAGAGAGCTAGAAGCGCCTTGCTTTGTCTCCCCAGACGTGCACAGAATCCAGCACACGGTTTGTGCTGAATCAATGCTTATTGAGCAAATGCGTGAATGAAGGGCAGTAAGCAGAGTGCTGCATGAGTTTCTGCTCCTGACATGTTAATACCCTACAGACACAAGGGGAAAAAAAGGCTTTTTATATTCTACAGTGATCAAAAAGAAGACACAACTCATTATTTCCTAGAAGATGTACAGCCTAAAAATAGAAACAGTGAAGAAAGGATTTAAATAAGCCGATGGCCAATGGTTCCACATGGATTATTTGAAGGAAGCTAGAAAAGGAAAAGATAAAACATGTCACAGAGGAGTGTGTATCCAGAAAGCTGAACAAAGATGGTGGTGCCGGGTATGCAGAAGGTGTCCAATAAGACTATTGTCACCTTCCCTTGTGGGTTACAGGGCTCATAGGAGGGCCATTGCTGTAAAGATGCTTCTTTGGAAAGGCTGCAATTTCACATTGGTGAGGAGTGGGGGCTCTGAGAGGCTCTGGCTCTGGTGTTTAGTGAGGCACCCGCCTGCCTCCGTGGAGCTTGAACTAGTGGAATCCAGACAGATCTGAGCGTGGCTTGGAGCAGCAGGCAGGGAGCTGGGGTGTACTTCGCTGCCTCTCCATTTCCTCCACATCGGTCTCCCTGAGCACGACTCCTTTCTCCCCAGATCCCTTGAAACTGTCTGAATCTGTCCCCTGCCCTGAGTCCCAACCCCACCATATCAGTTCCTGGTTGACCAACAGCTATGCTAGTTTTTCTGCTTTCAGCCATGTGACTGTTAAGATGAGAGCCCTTACTAAAGACCTTTTTCTTTTTTTTTTGTTCTTTTCTTTCTCTCTCTCTTTCTTTCTTTCCTTCTTTTTTAAATCAAACCCCCAGCTCCTGGAGGGGGACAGTGGTCATTTCATCTCTGTACCCTACATCAGAGACCCATTCCTAACGGTTGCCATGGTGTCTCCTGATCTTCGGGGTCCCATTTCCCACGCTGTGATCTTCTCCCCATTCTCCCATCCAGTGTCCTTGTCCAGGTCCCTCACTGTCTCTGGTCCCCTCCTCACTACTTGTAGCTAGCAGGACTTTCACAAGGAAATCTGCCATTCCTCAGTAACCTCTCAACCTTACAAATGTGTCTCTTTATACTGAAATTACAATTTACAAATTAAGACTGTTATGTGTATTATAATGGGATTCCTTGCTTTATAAAAGAATTTTTCACAGAATTCTTCAAGTTGTTCTTTTATTTTTTTAAAGATTTTTTTATTTTAGAGGGAGGGAGAGAGAGAGAGCACGTGTGCACGAGCAGTGGGGAGGAAAGGGGCAGAGGGAGAGGGAAAGAAGTAGACTCCCTGTCGAGCGAAGAGCCCAGACATCACGACCGGAGCCGAAATCAAGAGTCTGATGCTTAACCAACTGAGCTACCCAAGTGCCCCACAAATTGTTCTTTAAAGTCACATTTAAACAACTTAACTTACAGATAGTGGATTTATATATACATATATATTCTCATTGTATTTTCATGTCCTTATGGACAATGGTTTTTTAAAAAATTCCCATGTGCCTGGCATATTGCTTCATACCAAGTTACACGAAAAACAATTGCCAAGTGAAGGAATGAACAAAAGTGAAAGCAAGGAAGAACAATTTGTTATGATTTCTTCAATAACCAAGAGAGCCATGTGTAGGGCCAGTCACAATGAATGCTTTTGGGGGAAATCTGACTAAGGGGTGAATTTACAAAGGAACCTTCTTGAATCATCTCATTTCTCCTCCTTCCGTATCTACCTGGTAGGCTGAGGGCGGGGAGGTATTTGTAAGTAGCAGCATATCATAAGGGGATTCTGATCAAGTTTGACATCAGTGCTTAATAACACTGTCAGATCTTGTCAGTTTCGTTTATGAGCCTATTTCTCAGGGGTACACGATGAAAATGATGAAAAGTGACTTTAATTAGGATCCCAAGGTGAAATGCTTGTTTGATGCCTAGAAGAATTGAGAACAGTAGACATGCATGAGTCTTTATTACCACCCCTCCCCTTGATTTTCTTTCATTTAATTCAAGTCCCAATAATGCACTAGAGGAATTTGTGGGAATAACATTACATTTGGAAATTGGAGAGATTGTAAAGCATGTATTTGGTTTGGTATGTGGCTTAGAATAAAAAACTATCCCCATAATTAGCCTAACAGTATTTGTGCATGAACTTGAGAATCCAGGAAGGGGACACAATGCATTTCTGTGTATTTCAGATGCAGAAGAAATTCTCATCCAAATTAATTAACCATCCATTATCCCAGAAGCTGAGAAAAGACCAAGAATGGTAACTGAGCTAAATCTTGCAGATGATAATATCTAACAAAGTACTGTGTCCATAACAAGATTCAAGGTCTCCAGACAAGTGAACAAATATTTTGCTGTATTTAGTAGATGCTGGTAGGAGGTATCATTAGGGTCGGGCCATCATTTGTGAGTTACTTACTTGAGATCTAGTTGGCACCTGCAAGTGTGGCTGAATTACCCCTTATCTTTTCTGGAGACTTAGGCATTGCTGATTCATGCTTCTAGGCCACAAGGCCGCTGTTGATCATGCCTGGCATCCCCCACTACCCTCTCCTTTTTCTCCACTTCAGGCTCTTCCTGATCCTTGGTGTGAAGGCCAGTCTCCAATCTAGAAACACTTGTCTAAATGCTTTCACAGACAAATTTATGGCCAGCATCAGGTATGTTTCTCAGTGAGTTCTCAAAGTAGGCCTGCAACAGAGATGGGGGAGTACCCACCTAGAAAACACCAGCCAAAGTCATTCACAGGAATAAACAAGAAGGACGAGTCAGCAAATTGGTTAACAAGTACTTACTGCTCACAGGATGTAGGGCATCGGATTAGACTAGAACCAGGGGCAATGGACATATTTGTCTATCCCTGGGTCTCTAAAGTGATTTTATTTACTCTCAGAAGTGAATACAGTGCTAATGAAAACCAGGGACACACTTACACATACTCACATGGATGTATTACATTTCTTCTCCTACCATCAAGAAACAAAACAGTCAACGTTCTAAAAGTGCACAAAGCAAATATGTACAATGTAAAAAAATAATTACAATTATATAAAAGTAATTACAGTTGTTTGCATCCTGGAAACTTCTAGATGTAGCACCTGTATGGCTCAGTGGGTTAAGCGTCTGCTTTATGCTCAGGTTATGATCCCGTGGTCCTGGGAGCAAGCCCTGAGTTGGACTCCCTTCTCAGAGGGAAATCTGCTTCTTCTTCTCCCTTTGGCCCTGCGCTCTCTTTCTCTCTCAAATAAATAAACAAAAAATTTTTAAAAATAATATAGTTTTCATGAACTACATCATGTCTTTTTGCTTATTTTAAAAGGGCTGAAGATCCATTTTTGCATGGTTTGCTTACATTGCTTTCAGAGTTAGTTCTAAAAGGGTCTTGATGAAAACAGATATAAATGTATGAATTTACACAGATTTAAATATACAAATGCCTGTTCATCTTTCTTTTCTGTTCTCATTTCCTCTGTGTTATATTTTTCTCATCTGCCTGTTTTTAATTCTCTTTCTTGTTCTATTGGATTGGATGTATTTTTATGTGCCACCTAAGTTTCTTTCTGGCCAAAGCATGATTTTCATAAAACAATAAACAGACTTATTCAGAACGTGGGGACAACTAACATTAGTGTTCCCAAAAGTTTAAAGTAAAAACGGATTTCAACATATATACCAGAAAATAATGCTTTAAATAACATCTTTTCCATAAAACTAAGGATGAATGTTTAGTGAAGTGAACCACAGATGCAACATGAAATCTAGAAAAGAAAGAAGCAAATTAAATTCTTTCTCAGTCTAACTGGAATAATCAAGAGGTTTATTCTTAGGTCTGCACACGTTAATTTAAATAGAACCCTTACTCTGGGCAACTTTATCCTCCAAACTCTTTTCTTTTCATTGACCTCTAATGTCATTTTTCTTCTTTCCCTGATACATCTGATGCCCACCTATTTTTATACATTTTAAAGCACTATTCCATATGGAGGAATTGCTCTAAAAACTGCCTTCAGAACCTTTGAATATTTCCATGGTTTCTCCTCCTTAATCAGAAGACCTATTTCTAGGCATTGGGCTATGACAATGTCTGGTGTAAAGACATCTGGGTGTCTTCCTTTCATGTCTTACGTTTGGGAACTAGGTGATGAGTGGAGCTGTTTTGTGTGGAAGGGACACCCTTCAGAAGGACTGAGCAGGGCCCTCTGGGAAGCAGTTTGCTGGAGTTCCCAAAGGTAGGGTCTCCTCTGCTTTACCCACTACTGCCCAAAGGGTGGCCCAGGTATGCCTCCGGCAACGTGTTTCTCCCTGGCACCTTTGAGGGGTGGGGTGGAAGGCAACTTGGGTGCCGCTCTTCGCACTAAATCACTATGCTGTGACCCTGGACATACATCCAGCTGGCTCCCAGGAGCTAGAAGATGTACCTCCCTCTCATTTTTGTGTAAGGAAATAATCAAGTATTATTGTTACTCTGTTATTTTTTTTTTTAAAGATTTTATTTATTTAGTTGACAGAGAGACACAGAAAGAGAGGGAACACAAGCAGGGGGAGTGGGAGAGGGAGAACCAGGCTTACTGCTGAGCAGGGAGCCCGACTTGGGGCTCGATCCCAGGTCCCTGGGATCATGACCTAAGCCGAAGGCAGACACTTAACCGACTGAGCCACCCAGGCACCCCTACTCTGTTATTTTTTTAAGTTTTTATTTGAATTCCAGTTAGTTAACATACAGTGTAGTATTAGTTTCAGGTGTACAACATAGTGGTTCGACATTTCCCATACAACACCCGGTGCTCATCACAAGTGCCCTCCTTACTCCCCATCACCTGTTTACCCCGTCCCACTGCCATCTCCTCTCTGGTGACCACCAATTTGTTCTCTTATAGTTAAGAGGCTGTTTCTCAGTTTGCAACTCTCTCTGTCTCTTTTTTTTTTTTCTTTTTGTTCATTTGTTTTGTTTCTTATATTCCACATGTGAGTGAAATCATCTGGTATTTGTCTTTCTCTGACTGGCTTATTTTGCTTAGCATAATATGCTCCTGCTCCATTCATGTCGTTATAAATGGCAAGATTTTTCCTTTATGGCCAAATAATATTCCATTGTATGTATATGTACATCACATCTTCTTCTTCTTCTTTTTAAATATTTTATTTATTTATTTGATAGAGATCACAAGTAGTCAGAGAGGCAGGCAGAGAGAGAGGAGGAAGCAGGCTCCCCGCTGAGCAGAAAGCCCGATATGGGGCTCGATCCTAGGACCCTGAGACCATGACCCAAGCCCAAGGCAGAGGCTTTAACCCACTGAGCCACCCAGGCACCCCTACATCACATCTTCTTTATCCATATCTCAGTCAATAGACACTTGGGCTGTTTTCATAGTTCGGCTCTTGTACTTAACGCTGCTGTAAAACGTCAGGGTGCATGTATCTCTTTGAATTAATATTTTTGTATTCTTTGGGTAAACACCTAGCAGTCCAATTGCTGGGTCATAGGGTAGTTCTATTTTTAACTTTTTGAGGAACCTCCATACTGTTCTCTGGAGCCACCGCACCAGTTTGCCTTCCCACCAACAGTCCCGCGATTCTATTACTAGAGAAATGGCAAACGAGGTGAGTCTTTGCCTTTTGCTTCACAGTGGTTTGTTGCTGCCCAGCGTAGCACATGCTGCGAAGGAGACCTGGGCTGTAGGCTCTAGCAGGACTTTGTGCTGTGAGCTGTTGACAAGGAAATTGACCTCGTGCATCGTCTTTTGACTCTGTACAATGGTTGGTGGTAGCCATGACGAAGAGATAATGTGGGTAGAGGGCTAGCAGGGTGTCTTGGTAACCGTTAGCCTTCCTGTACTCACATCCTACTTCCTTTGTAGGGAAATAATTAATTACAAATGAGTAGCAAGAGTTAGAAAGCGACATTAGTCCTTTAATCAGGCAACCACAGCTTTCAAAGGTTATGCCACAGGGCTATCCTCCTGAAGGTTAGTGGCTTCAGCGAGGAATTATTATAATAGCTAGCCCTGCGATTTTTGTATACTATCTCATTTAATATTCTCAGCACCCCCTGAGGTGGTATTAGTACCCATGTTTACAACTGCGGAGACCAGAGTCAGAGATGAAGTGTCCTGCCCAGCTGATGCATTTAGAGCTTAGGCTGACATCAGCATATGCTTGCTGACCATCGGCAGCACTGTCAGACCCTCTGAACCTTTGTGTTCGCTAACTCACTACAACAAAGTCATTCGCCCACCCTAAAAACTGCTGAAAACAGAGACTACTCTTTGTTTGATGAGGAAACAGAAAGACACCCATAAGCCCACATACCTAAATGGACCTAAAACCCTATCAGAAAAACTGAACTTAGTCTTAGTTCCATCAGGGATTTCATGGAATTTCCATACTCACTGGATTTCTAGCATCTACCTTTCTAAATAGCTTTATTTTTCTTTATAGCAATAACTGCCTGACTTTTGTTTGTAGTCTGTTCTGCACTAGAAGCTTGGGTTCCAGGGCAGGGACCTGGACTGTTCCCTTGTCAACGGTCTCCCCAGCACCCACCACCCCTCAGTAGATAGATACCAATGAGGATTTGTGGAATGAATGGATTTCTGAAGTCTGCAAGTCTAACCACCTACAATTGCTGAGGGGTAGTGAGTACAAGTCACCTCTTTGAGCTAACAAGGGATTTGTCTGTAGCACTTTAACACAGAGCGGTAAATCTTGTCATGAGAGCACCACAACAGGTGGTTTGAGGGTAGAGAGTTATGCAGAAGAAACTTTGCATCCATTCAGATCACCTTACTCAGGTAACCAGCTGTACCTTAAGTGGCAGAGTGGATCTGAATTCCAGGACGTGCTTTAGTGATGATTCTCGTGATGGAAATTTTGGGGAGGAAGGAGAAACCGTTCTGGAGGGCTGCTTTGTCTGTCTGGGCGTTAAGGGCTCAGTGCCAGGCTTTTCTGTTTCTCAGACTGTCCCTGCCACCTAAGTGAACTTCCTTAGGCCTGTCATTTTTCTTACCCTCTTTTTGCTTTCTGAAAATGGGGTCCCACTAGCAACCTAAATCCGAAAATCTGGGTTTTGGGGAATGGTGCTGTGCCAATCAATTATGATGGAGTTCAATAGACCCGATGCAACTAGTGAGGTCTGTATATACACATTTCCAACGGCTCTCTTTGGTACGAGAAACACACCGTCCAAATCATCGATTTAAAAAACCCTTGGCAAAAAAAAAAAAAAAAAAAAAAAAAAAAAAAAAGGGAAATTCCTCGATTAGTCTAATACTATAATTAGGACCAAGAAATTTAGTCAGGACGTCCTTGAAATTTCCTTTGTTCAGTTCAGGTTTTGAGAAATGGTGTGTGTGTGTGTATGTGTACACGCGCGTGCGACTGGTGAAATAGGAATCCTATGTTTGCTCATATATTTATGTTGGCACTTATTCTCCCTCTTCTCGCAGTCTTTCCTTCCAAATCAAATCTTTACACTTCCCTCAGCTTCCTCAACCCTGAGGATTCAAATGAGACGGAGAGCGACTCCGCCCTCTTATGAATATGCAACAGCGAGGGGCGGGGAGGAAGCGCGGGAGAAAAGCCCAGCGAGGAAATTTAACCTGGGCAGCCTGAAACGGGCTCCCGCCGGCCGCGCCCACCTTCCGCCCCGGTCTTCGGGGACCAGCACACAATAGCGCAGCCGGGGGCCTGGGAAGCCCAACTCGCCCCCGAGGAGGAGCCGGTGGAATTGGTCCTCGCCAGGGAGATGTGGCATCTCAGCAGCCCCTCAGAGCCCATCTGAACTCCCGCCCGGAAGGCCACCCCCGGCCGGATTAACCGTCTCCCGACCTCGGGGCCGTGTGTCCCCGCCCTTTGTGGTGCTAATGAGGAGCGCTCAGGGGCCGGGGGGGCGGCGCTCGCCCGGGACAAAGTTTGCCCGCTGCTTTTCCGACACTTCTTTCACACTTTGTTTGAGCTCGGCGCGGGATGGTCGGATCCATCCAGGGATCCCCCCTGCCGGCGTGGAGGAATGCTGAGGAAGGTAAGTGGGTTATCTTTGCCGGTTGTCACCTCTCCCTCACGTTTGGAGGAGGGACCACAAAGCAGCAGGTGGCCGGCATCCTCCGCCCCTGGAACATTTTTTAGGAAACAAGCGTGAGAGAAGGCGGGTATTAGCGGTTCTGCCTAAGAGATCCGGCAGAGCTGTTGGAGAGTGTAGGTTTGGAAAGTTGCCGCGACCCAGCAGGTGCTGGGGGCGAGCTCTCAGAGCTGTCCCTCCCCCCCCCCGCCCCCCGCGGCGGTCGAAGCACAAAGCTTGCTAGCCCGCGCGGCCGCGTTGCCATGGCAGCGGGGGCGGGGCCGAGTCGCGGCGTGCCTGGGTTGCCGGGCGACGGAGGGGCTCGGGAGAGGGGGACGCAAAATCTTTGGGAGCTTTTCCCCAAGATGAGCCAGTTCTTGTCTCACCGGATCGTTAACTCTAGTGTATTGGCCGACACTTGTCCTTTGGTGAGAGAATCGGGCTGCCATCTGCTTAATGCCCTCATACTTTGCTTTAGAAATACTGGATTGTGGTCTGGTGGAAGACATGAAAAAGTTAGAAGATACTTCTTTCTAAAAGTAATAACAGAGTTGGAGAGAAAGGAAGAGAAACAAAAAAAAATAAAAGTAATAACAATAAAATATTCTGTTTCCTCGTTTTCCATAGAGCATTTGCTGAGGGATATTCCTTAATTATCATTATTAAAAAAATACAGAACCTGGTTTGCATCCATGCAAATGAATTGGCCTTCACCCTTCCAACATATTAACCAAAATCTTTGCAAAATAAAGGCACATACAGTAGGTAGCAGGCAGTGTAAAACATTCAGATAATTACATCTTAAAATGTTTTACAAAGACACAAATTTCACAAAGCAAGGGAGAGAATGTTATTTTTTTCCCCCGGGTATTTTCTTACATGTAAATGTGCCAGATAATTCTGGCCTATTATCGCAAAGATTATTTGTTTAAGCTGTGCACTGCAGAAAAAAATATTGGAGAGGAATTTGAATTATCTTTTCTAGAGTAGTGATTGGCAGCTACAGTAGTATTTTACCCCTCCCCCCTTCCCATTTATCCTATAATAGCTAAAGCTATCTTTTGGTGTTTTTAGTTCTTCAGATTTAATTGTGTTTATTAACTGATCTGTTAACAGTTCTTAGCGGTGTTTCACACACTGGTTTATTTCTTTCTCTGTCTCCAATTTATTTTATTTGTTCTTGTTTGTTTGTTTGTTTTTGAGAGAGAGAGAGAGAGAGAGAGAGAGTGTGTGTGTGTGTGTGTGTGTGTGTGTATGTGTGTGCACCCGGGGTGGAGGGGCAGAGGGATAGAGGGAGTGGGAGGGAGAGAATCTTAAGCAGGCTTCATGCTCAGGGCAGAGTCCCACCTGGGGCTCCATCTCAGGACCCTAAGATCCTGACCTGAGCCGAAATCAGGAATGGGTCGTTTTATTTATTTATTTTTTAAAAGATTTTATTTATTTATTTGAGAGAGAGAGAGATCACCAGTAGGCAGAGAGGCAGGCAGAGAGAATGGGGGAAGCAGGCTCCCCGCTGAGCAGAGAGCCTGATGCGGGGATCGATCCCAGGACCCTGAGATCATGACCAGAGCTGAAGGCAGAGGTTTAACCCACTGAGCCACCCAGGAATGGGTCATTTAAGCGACTAAGCCACACAGGTGCACCTCTCTGCCTCCAATTTAAAATTGTCTATGTGCAATTTATTCATGTATTTATTTTATCAAATGTTTATTAAGCTTTGCTACGTGCTGTGTTCAGAGCCAGACTTGGGATTAAGTGGTGAGAGGGACATACAAAGTTGAATTAGAAAAATATACAGTTTAGAGAGAGGGAAAGGCTAGGACGCAATTATAATCCACTGTGATACATTCTTATTTAGAAATCCCCTGCTGCTGACTAGGAAGATTCCCTGATCACAGTTGGGCAGCGTACTTCATTTGTGCCGTCACCTTTGCCCTTCCAAAGTAGGCATTATTCATGGACCAGTTTAAACTATGAGGAAGGTGAGGGGCGCCTGGATGGCTCAGTGGGTTAAAGCCTCTGCCTTCGGCTCAGGTCATGATCTCAGGGTCCTGGGATTGAGCCCCGCATCAGCTATCTGCTCAGCGAGGAGCCTGCTTCCTCCTCTCTCTGTCTGCCTCTCTGCCTACTTGTGATCTGTGTCTGTCAAATAAATAAATAAAATCCTTAAAAAAAAATAAACTATGAGGAAAGTGAGACTAGAAAAGTACAGTAATTTGTTTACAGTAATTTACTGTTCTTACAGTTAGTAAGTGGTAAATCAGGATCTAAATCCAAATGTGATTGCTATGACATGCTGCATTAAATCCTTTATCCTTGTGTCCCTACCAAATTACCATATTTTGATCATTCTTAGTAGTGAGTGTAAATTTCTAAAAATAATTATGTAGTTTTCTTTTTGGCTGAGATGTTTTCCAAGTCAGATATTTCTAAAGTCAAATATCAATTGCAGGGGCACCTGGGTGGCTCAGTGGGTAAAGCCTCTGCCTTCGGCTCAGGTCATGATCTCAGGGTCCTGGGATCTGAGATTGCCCCACATCTGGGCTCTCTGCTCAGCAGGGAGCCTGCTTCCTCCTAACCCCTCTGCCTGCCTCTCTGCCTACTTGTGATCTGTCAAATAAATAAAATCTTTAAAAAAAAAAAAAACATTTGCACTTCTGAAGAGTGTATGTTCTTCCTACTGGAACATTGCTATTATCAATTATTGTCAACTATCTTTTTTCAGGGGTTCCTGAGGAGCTAATGAAAAACCAAGAATTTGGGGCGCCTGAGTGGCTCAGTGGGTTGGGCTGCTGCCTTCGGCTCAGGTCATGATCCCAGGTCCTGGGTTTGAGCCCCACATCGGGCTTTCTGCTCAGCAGGGAGCCTGCTTCCTCCTCTCTCTCTGCCTGCCTCTCTGCTTACTTGTGATTTCTCTCTGTCAAATAAATAAATAAAATCTTTAAAAAAAAAAAAAAAACAACCAAGAATTTGATTATTCAAATCAAGTTTTAAGAATATTAGAGACACTTGTATATTAAAGCATTCTATTTTACAAATATTATAGAATTAGATTTGTTTAAAGCAAATACACTACTTAGCATTCAGGTTTTTATTATCTTTCTTATTTTATAATTTTTTGTTAAAGGTTTTATTTATTTATTTGTCAGAGAGAGAGAGAGTCCAAGCAGGGGGAGCAGCAGTCAGAGCAGGCGGAACAGGTAGAGGGAGAAGCAGGCTCCCCGTTGAGCAAGAAGCCTGATGTGGGACTCGATCCCAGGATGCTGGGATCATGACCAGAGCCGAAGGTAGTGACTTAACCGACTGAGCCACCCAGGTGTCCCTACTTTTCTTAGTTTTAAATCTTTTTAATCAGGTTTGTTAGCTTCTGCTGGCAGTGATGTTAGTACACGAAAGCTGGAAATTGCTATCTGGGAAGTTGTCCTAGAAAGTTTGGGTATGAACCTTATTTGACCTGGTCACAGCCCTGAAAACCACTGTGAACTGATCTTATAAGTGTTTTTTACTGCAAAAAAATAGTTTTCTAAATAGATTACAAGATCCATGAAGGCAAGAAGCAGGTCTTTTCTGTCTTTAGAACCTATCTTTTAATATCAAATACAACATTCTTCATAAGTATTAAGTGGCAAGAGAAACAAAAGTAAGCTTTATTAGGCCAATGAAATATAGAGTAGAAATAATCCTTTAAAATGCATAATATTGAGAGTCACAGAAATTCTAATCTTTTTTTAATTTTTTTTCATGATACTATTCTACAAACTGATAGATAGTACCTATTTTACAAATAGAAAAGCTGAGCCCCAGCGATTAGTATATAAAATATTTTCCAATGCTTTATCTTTTTTTTTAAAGATTTTTATTTATTTGATGGACAGAGATCACAAGTAGGCAGAGAGGCAGGTAGAGAGAGAGGAGGAAGCAGTCTCCCCGCCAAGCAGAGAGCCCGATACGGGGCTCGATCCCAGGACTCTGGGATCATGACCTGAGCCGAAGGCAGAGGCTTTAACCCACTGAGCCACCCAGGTGCCCTCCAATGCTTTATCTTAATTGAAACCTTAATTGCATTGCACCACCATGCAATAATTCCCAATCACTATTTTTTTTTAACATATGAAAACATAGAAGTTCAGAGAAGTTGAGTGACATGGTCAGAGTCACCAGAGAGGGAGAGGCACCTCTGATAATGTCAAGTGATTTTGTGCACTATACCCATACAAACCAGATGCACCCATGAGCTTTGAGAATCAAAGCCAGACTGAGGGTGCTAGGTGCAAGATGCCTTCTCTCTGTCTCACCTTCCAAGGTTCCACATGTTTGGGCAAAAGGGGAGAAACCTTCTTTTAAAAGACAAGTACAGGGGAGCCTGGTTGGCTCAGTCAGTTAAGCCTCTGCCTTGGGATCAGGTCATGATCCCAGGGTCCTAGGATCAAGCCCCACATTAGGCTCCCTGCTCAGTGGGGAGTCTGCTTCTCCCTCTTCTTCCACCCCTTCCCCTGCTCATTCTCTCTCTCTCTTTCAAATAAACAGATAAATCTTTTTAAAGAAACAACAACAAAAAAATAAAAGACAAGTACAGACAGAGGCAGGGCAGAAGCAAGGAAGACATGCTCGGTGAAGCAAAAAAAAAAAAAAAAAAAAAAAAAGTGAGCCAGGGGGAAAAAACAGTGAAATGAAGTTGATAAAAGAAGGAACCAGTGTTCACAAGTGGTAGTGAGGAGACTGAGTTGTATTAGTTTGCTACAATTGCTACAAGAAAGTACCACAGAGTACCTGATGAAAAAAAAACAGACATTTACTATCTCACAGTTCTGGGGGGTTCAAGTCTGAGGTCCAGGTGTCAGCAGGGTTGTTTTCTTCTGATACCCCCTCCTTAGCTTGTATGGGGCTATCTTTTGCTGTATCCTCACCTGGTCTTCCTCTGTGTGTCTGTCTGTCCTAATCTCTTCTTTTTTTTTTTTTTTTAAAGATTATTTATTTATTTATTTGACAGACAGAGATCACAAGTAGGCAGAGAGGCAGGCAGAGAGAGAGGGGGAAACAGGCTCCCCGCTGAGCAGAGAGCCCAATGTGGGGCTCGATCCCAGGACCCTGAGATCATGACCTGAGCCGAAGGCAGAGGCTTTAACCCACTGAGCCACCCAGGCTCCCCTGTCCTAATCTCTTCTTATGATACCTGTCTTGTTGGACTAGAGTCCACTCATTTGACCTCATTTTACATTAATTGGCTCTTTCAAGGCCCTATCTCCACATACAGTCACCTTCTGAGGCACTATAGGGTTAGAACATCAACATACGAATTTAGAGGGAACTCAATTCAGTCCATAATAAAGAATAAGAAAAGTGAACCTGATCTATGATTCCGAAGACATGGTCTATTTCAACTGTTTTATTCCTGTTCGTATTCTCTCCTGGCACAAATAAATGTTGGAGCAAGTAGTGGCAATTTTTTTCTATCAGTATATTCCCCTAGGTGTATAAAGAAAAAAAAGATTAGGAGCTGAATTCTTCTATATTTAGCTTGCTTCATACTTTATTTTCACTCTCACCTCTGGAGGGCCAACTTCAAGCCTTGTCAAGTTTTGACAAGGGCAGACGAAACAGATGATTGATCCCATTGCCAGCCAGGTCTAACCTATCTCTCTGCCTTTTTGGAGCTGTGGAGTGCATACGATTTGTGTCCTGTGCACTCCCTATGTAGTGTGATGAATCTAGGAAAAATGAACTCAAAATACTAAGAGGACAGTGAAGCTGTCATATGTCACAGCCATGGAGGTAAGCTAGGGAGACCTATCGGAATGGCATTTTCCAGCTTATTTCTAACAAGATGTTCAGTGTAGTACTTCAGACTGAACAGTAGCCAGAAGAATTTGAAAGTTTTCTCTGAGGCACTGAGCAGCTAACAAGGTTACAATTGGAGTGTGTTGCCAAGACTCAAATTATTAAAATGCTGTGGTCATAGAATAACAGGGACAAGAGGGAAGCCTAGAAGTCTTATGGCCAGTGCCTTGCTCAAAGCACAGACACTGCTTTGTAAAGGTAGGAATCAAGATGGCCAAAGAAGATTCCAGAGTCTTCTGCAATAAAAGTTTCTGTAAATAACCAATCATCAGAGTCTCAAAGTACTTTTATTTCTTTGACTTCCTTCATTACTTCATATTCTGCCTTCAGAAAAGGTGAAACATACCTGTCCACTTTTCTTCATGAAATATCTTGTGATTTTTAAAAAACACTTTATTTTATTTAAATATTTTATTTATTTATTTGACAGAGAGACAGTGAGAGAGGGAATATAAGCAGAGGGAGTGGGAGAGGGAGAAGCAGGCTTCCCACTGAACAGGGAGCCTGATGCGGGGCTCGATCCCAGGACCCTGGGACCATAACCTGAGCGGAAGGGCAGACGCTTAACGAATGAGCCACCCAGGCGCCCCAATATCTTGTGATTTGCTAAAACAGTTTTAATAGGACACTGCTCGACCCTTTTTTGTAAGCTGAACTGAAACTCTGTCCATTGTTTTAGCAATCTGTTTCTATTAGTCCCATGAAAGCTACCCCTCACCATCTGGAACTGTAGAGTTGTTATTTATGTCTTCCTGGCACCCCCCTGACTTGTTCCCCTTTGGGGACCATCCTATTTACATCAAGTATGGGGCCCCAGACTATATTCTGAAATTTCCCTACTGACGAATATGCATCCAATATACTTGGTAGAGCTTTTTAAGAAATACCAGAAGCTTTTGAAATGTGCCCTTTGGCTGTGATCCAGTAGCTTTCCATTCCATGATGGGTGGTTTCAGAAACAGGTTCTTGTGTGGAATAGCTATTGTTACCCAGCCAAAAAAAGAGTGCCTATTTCTCAGAGCGATGCATACTTAATTAGCAACGGGATTGATGCCAGGGCCTGGAATTTGAAAAGTCAGCTTTGAAAGTTTGTATAAGTCCCTGAAGGGCAAAACTATGTATTTCTCCTTGTGATATGAGCCAGACTTTGGTCTAAGTGGTCAGTTGTGCGAATTGGCTGACACAGGGTCAGGAGGTGGGTTGGCCTGTTCCACAGCTGTTTCTTTAACACCTTTTCATTAAAAACTTGCCTCAGAGGCACTCCCCTCAAATTAGGAGAAAAGAGCCAAAGACATATGTATAAAGAGTGAGGAAAAACTACCATCCATGGCTGTTTAGACTTCCTCAGATTTTGGTACAGTGAAATACTTTTCATTCCCCTGTGTTACTGAAGAAAATCACGAGCTTGAAGTGTCTGGAAAGTTCCCACGCAGTCAACAAGTATTTATCAATCACTTACTATCTGATCCGGTGCTGACAGGGCATAAGAAGATGTGTCATGAGCTTTCTCCTCAAGTAGCTGATGCTAGAGTTCCGGGTAAACAGGCATGAAAACATTCAAAGTTTGTTGTGTGCGCTCCTGGACATATGGAAGCCCTAGGAACGACTGCTCCAGGTGGGGCTTGGGGGCCAGAGAACTACATCTTCCTTCCTTTGTGGCTTTGCCCATGCTTCAAGTTCTCATCACCCCAACCCCCCTAAGCCCAGGCCCTTTCCGGCTTTTCAGAGTATTGCTTCAATCCGGTAAGGATCCTCAAGAAATCCTATCTTTGAATGTGTTTACACCAGGGTGAATCTAGCCATAGGATTTTAAGCTTTATCCTGGAGGAAATGCATCACCATTTGAAGGAAATAAAAGAAAGGGCTAGGTTGAAGGAGTAGAAGAGAGACCATTTCAATCTTTTCCGCCATGGATAGTAGTTGTAAATTCTTGGCAAGCCATGTAAAGACTGACAGAGTTTACATACATTTTTAAGGACAGAAAGATATGTTGGCAATGACTTATAACTATGAGACTGTGTTGAGAGCAACAGCAGGGCAGAGAGGAGAAAAACATTCGTCCAGAATCCTAGATGGTGACAGAAGATAGGGCAGTGGCAAGTGGCCATTATCCCAAGACTGGGAAGAAAACAAACATGGCAACTGGGAAGCCAGCTCAGGGTACAGAAATGCCCCCTGGGGTTATCCTCCAGAAGCTCCAGGCTCCCCACTCCTCACCCTCCCTTCCTGATGATCAGCCAGGATTTCAAGCGGGAAGGGTCCCCAGCAGGGAGTGTCAATGCCATTGTTCTTTGTGTTTCAAGGTAGAAAAATAAATTCAGTTTGGTGTTAGATTCCCAG
This sequence comes from Lutra lutra, assembly GCF_902655055.1. NCBI lineage: Eukaryota > Metazoa > Chordata > Mammalia > Carnivora > Mustelidae > Lutra > Lutra lutra. Next base: position 122,305,141 of record NC_062280.1, on the reverse strand, counting down.
GTGGTGGTGTTTGTTAAGTACACCACTTCTTCAGGTGAGTGCATTCGGTGTTTGGGGTTGGCTCAGGGACACATTCATTGTCTATCTATTGCTAAGGAAAATATATGCCAAATTCCAAACAAGTGAGATGTATTTTTATTCCACAAAGTGTTTGTGGCATGAAGATTAGTACAACAAGAATTTTATTTGGACGGCCAAGATGTAAGAGCTAAGAGCATTAGAAGAGGGTTGGGAGACATGCATTTAAGTCTTGTGTCTAATACTAATTAAGAAATGTTTAGCAAGCCAAATTCCCGAGGTGACATTTTGTTATTTGCACTTGATTAGATCATTTCTAAGGCTCTTCGCTGTCTGGAATTCTGCTCTTTCTAAAAGGCAGCCTGAAATGGAAAGAAAGTGTCTTTTCTAAGAATCCTAAATGCTTGTCAACGATCAATCCTTTTGCCTTCCATCCATAAGTTTTCCGGGGACCCTATGGGACTGTAATGGTCAACGATTAACGTTACCAACCTGTTTTCATGCACAAGGTTGGGAAAGTCTTTCCAGGAAAAGTTTTAGAGGTGAAAAGTTATTAGCTTTTCTTAATTCATTCTTTCAGTTCCTGGTTTTGTAAAAATAGAATTGTCTTCAGATGCTCCTGGCTTCTATGTCTTGGCTGTGAGATCTCAGCCTCGAGATGCCATCAGACCACTCAGCAGCCATAGTGCCATTAAATGTCACAGTCCTTTGAGGCTGTTTTTGTTGTTATTATGCACATCTCAAGTAAAGTATCTCAGGATGCATCCTCAACCCAAATGTCTGTCATTTCTTTTGATTGGGAACATAAGATGTCCCTGTGCGACTAGTTGCAGCAATACAAAGTGAAGCATAATTACCATTTAGTGTAGAATATGTAAGAGTGTCAATATAGACACATTTACAAATAATGTAAAATATAAAGCATAACATGGAACTTTGGAAAATTTTAAATTTTGGTATTTTAATTTCTATTTTATTTTTATTTTTATTTATTTATTTATTTTAACTTTTTAAAATTTATTTTCAGCATAACAGTATTCATTGTTTTTGCACCACACCCAGTGCTCCATGCAATCCGTGCCCTCTCCAATACCTACCACCTGGTTCCCCCAACCTCCCACCCCCCGCCCCTTCAAAACCCTCAGATGGTTTTTCAGAGTCCATAGTCTCTCATGGTTCACCTCCCCTTCCAATTTCCCTCAACTCCCTTCTCCTCTCTAACTCCCCTTGTCCTCCATGCTATTTGTTATGCTCCACAAATAAGTGAAACCATATGATAATTGACTCTCTCTGCTTGACTTATTTCACTCAGCATCATCTCTTCCAGTCCCGTCCATGTTGCTACAAAAGTTGGGTATTCATCCCTTCTGATGGAGGCATAATACTCCATAGTGTATATGGACCACAGCTTCCTTATCCATTCGTCTGTTGAAGGGCATCTTGGTTCTTTCCACAGTTTGGCAACTGTGGCCATTGCTGCTGTAAACATTGGGGTACAGATGGCCCTTCTTTTCACTACATCTGTATCTTTGGGGTAAATACCCAGTAGTGCAATTGCAGGATCATAGGGAAGCTCTATTTTTAATTTCTTGAGGAATCTCCACACTGTTCTCCAAAGTGGCTGCACCAACTTACATTCCCACCAACAGTGTAAGAGGGTTCCCCTTTCTCCACATCCCCTCCAATACATGTTGTTTCCTGTCTTGCTAATTTTGGCCATTCTAACTGGTGTAAGGTGGTATCTCAATGGGGTTTTAATTTGAATCTCCCTGATGGCTAGTGATGATGAACATTTTTTCATGTGTCTGATAGCCATTTGTATGTCTTCATTGGAGAAGTGTCTGTTCATATCTTCTGCCCATTTTTTGATATGATTGTCTGTTTTGTGTGTGTTGAGTTTGAGGAGTTCTTTATAGATCCTGGATATCAACCTTTTGTCTACTGTCATTTGCAACTATCTTCTCCCATTCCGTGGGTTGCCTCTTCGTTTTGTTGACTGTTTCCTTTGCTGTGCAGAAGCTTTTGATTTTGATGAAGTCCCAAAAGTTCATTTTCGCTTTTGTTTCCTTTGCCTTTGGAAACATATCTTGAAAGAAGTTGCTGTGGCTGATATCGAAGAGGTTACTGCCTATATTCTCCTCTAGGATTCTGATGGATTCCTGTCTCATGTTGAGGTCTTTCATCCATTTTGAGTTTATCTTTGTGTACTGTGTAAGAGAATGGTCAAGTTTCATTCTTCTACATATAGCTGTCCAGTTTTCCCAGCACCATTTATTGAAGAGACTATCTTTTTTCCACTGTATATTTTTTCCTGTTTTGTCGAAGATTATTTGACCATAGAGTTGCGGGTCCATATCTGGGCTATCTACTCTGTTCCACTGGTCTATGTGTCTGTTTTTATGCCAGTACCATGCTGTCTTGGTGATCACAGCTTTGTAGTAAAGCTTGAAATCAGGTAACGTGATGCCCACAGTTTTATTTTTGTTTTTCAACATAAATACATAAAAAAGATTTTATTTATTTATTTGACAGAGATCACAAGTAGGCAGAGAGGCAGGCAGAGAGAGAGGGGGAAGCAGGCTCCCTGCTGAGCAGAGAGCCCCATGCGAGGCTTGACCCTAGGACCCTGAGATCATGACCTGCACCAAAGGCAGAAGCTTAACCCAATAAGCCACCCAGGAGCCCCTTAATTTCTATTTTAAGTGAACTAATAGATCAAACATCAGGCGGAAAAAAAAAAAGAATATTTTTTTCCCCCAACTAGCTCTTAAATACATACGTGACTTGAAAGCTAGGAAGCACACTACTTATAAGATAACCACAGTTTTAATGGGATGGAAGATGGATGGAATAAGGAGAAAATCAACAGTTCCTCTGATTGTGGGAAGATATTCTCTGGAGAAAAGCGTAAGCGCTTCTAAAGTTAAATATATTAATCCCTGGCAGCTCTGGGAATCTGCTCAAACAAATCATTGTTCCTGCAATGTTTGCCTTCAGCCAACTTGAGCTGTCAACCACTGAATTAGGCATTTTTTTCCCCCTAAAAGACATGATTTGGCCAGTAAGAATTTGGTTATGCAATTATATGTTCACCAATTAGGAGCTAAAAGCCCTGGATTTGGAAAAGTTTGGTATTTTAATGATCCAAAGTATAAATAAGTCCCCCCCCCCCAATAAATAACAGATGTAAAAATTTTAATTTCAAATTGGCCGGTCTTTAAAGCCACACGGTAAGCCATACACTAAGGTACTGAGGATAAGAAAAATTTGAATGCCACTAGCAGGGAGAAACTGCCTTTTTTTTTTTTTTTTAAAGAAAAGAAAAGAAGGGTAAAATCCTTTAGAAAATGACTTAAGATTCTTTCCCTATTAAACATGAGAAAAATGAAAGAAGTTCCCAAGAATGTTGACAATGTATACAATGTATACAATGTATACAATTCCTTGTAAAAACTGTATTTTTTTTTCTTTACTAGAACTCTAATCAGAAGTATAGGAGTCCTATGGCCTCTATTAAAGGCAACAGGAGACATTATTATCAAGATTTGATGAGTGTTATACCTGCAAAATTTAATTGCAGCCACATTATTCTAGTTATGACAAGATGGGTTTAGGAAAGGAAAGACACAGCAGAAGTCCCCAGCAGCTGAACGGAAGGCACCAGGGCAGGACAAGGGCTGCGGGAATGGACTGGAAGGAAGGCAGGGATGGTGTTTTCCAGTGTCCTTGCTTGGTTATTTCTTTGGGAAAGGGGCTTCTGGAATTTTCACTGGGATCCAATTTATGAAAACTGCTTATGAGAGGGAGAGAAAGATTTAGCCCAAGTAGCTAAATGAATATGAATTAGAGAGATGATGGAAAACAACATCCTTCATTGATATTTTTATTCAAGTAGTTTCATATTAAAGATTAGTGTTTCTGAAAGCTTAATTTGCCAATTGAACAAAAGGGCTAGTTTACTAAAAATCTAGTTTAAAAAACTGATTATTTCAAACATGGGTTTTCATCATGGGCAAGATGGCAGTTTGTAGGAAAGCACCAAAAACTCTATTTTTAAAAATATAAGTGTTAATTTTAAAAAATTGTTTTAATTTTTAAAAATATGTACCTTATTTATGTGCTGTGAAATCAGAGCATAGAAAATAGCATCTACTGAAAAGTTGCCTCCTGTCTTCCACCCCCCTAACACTTCCACATCACCCAATTCCCTGGAAGCAGCTAGTATTACCTGGTTCTTCCATGTGCTTCAGAGGGAGTCTAGACCTGTGTAAGATAATATATTTTCTTCTATCCTCTCCCTGTTTGTCATATGAGTGATGACATCATCTACACGCTAATTCTGGATCTTTCATTTTCACTTCATAATATGCTTTGGAGATTATTCCTTTTTAGTTCATAAAGCAATTCTTCATTATTTATTTTTTTTAGTGTGGTAAAATATATACAACATGAAATTTACTATTTTAAAGCATACAGTTCAGTGGCTTTAAGTACTTTCATATTGTGTAATTGTCACTATCATCCATCTCCAGAACTTTTTTATCATCCCAAAATGAAACTCTGTCTCCATTAAACAACAGCTCCCCACACCCTGTAGCCCAGGTGACCACCATTCTATTTTCTATGTCTGTGAATGTGACTCTTCTAGTTTGGCTCTTCTAACTACCTCCTACAGGTAGAATCATAAAATATTTGTTCTTTTGTGTCTAGCTTATTTCAGTTAGCATAATGTCCTAGAGGTTCATCCATGTTATAGCCTATATCAGAATGTCATTTCCTAATGGCTGAATAATATTTCATTGTATGTCTACACCATTTTTATCTGTTCTTCTGTCAATGGACATCTGGGTTGTTTCCCCTTTCCTCCATCCTTTTTGATGGCTGCATATAGTGTTCTGTTCTGTGGTTGTAACATATTATACCAACCAGTTTCTTATTGATGGTCAGGTTATTGCCATGTTTCAGTGACTAATTGTGAAATTAAACCACTTCATATATATATGGGCAAGAGGACACACATATATATATATACATATATATATAATCTATTAAAACTCATTTCTTGAAATGGATTTGCTGAAAAAAATGTTATACATATATTAAATTTGGGGCCATTATTAAATTGCCCTCCATGGAAATTATACGAATTTACACACCCTATAGAGGCCGTCTTTGCCTACCTCCTTACCAATGCAGAACATTACCAAACTCCATCTTTGTTTATCTTATGGTGGAAAACAGTGTTTCACAATAGTTGCAGTTTGCATTTCTCTTATCTTGAGTGATCTGGAAGTCTTAGGACCATTGCTTTTTGTTAGTTTTTTTGTTTGTTTGTTTTACTGGGACTATATTCGTTTCCTTTGTTCATTTCTTAATTGGGCTATTGAGGGTTTTTTTCCCTCCCTCTGCTTTATACTGGCTGTTCTTGAAAAATTTGCTTTTGTTTGGCATCCTTAATGTAGCTTGTGGGAGACTTTTGGAGGTCTGCTGTGAAACAGGAGCTTTGTGTAAGAATAGTGAAACCTGCTTTTCAACACCATTGACCAAATATTGACTCCATGACAATACATTTGACCAAGCGGACATACCATCTGATGCTGTAGGAGGCTTTATTGGAGAGGTTATATTAAGAAGAAAGTGTATCTCTGTGAGAACAATAGAAAAAGTTCTCACAATGTGTTTTAATGTTGTTAAGGATTTACTCATCTTTCAAAAGGTGGTATAAAAACCCATGATAATAAATAACTTGGTATATATTGAAAAAAAAAAAAACAACAACCCAGAAACAAAGTAGCATATTGTTAAATTTCATTTTGTTAACCCATGTACCCTATACTGGATACCTCCAACTCAACATGCTCCACTCTGGACTCATTCCTTTGACCCACAAAGCTCTCCTCAGTTCCTGTGTTTCCCATTTGGGTTTTCTAAGGCACTTGTCACTCTCCTCCATATCCAGCTAGCTTGTCACCAATGTCCCTCAGGTGCATCCACCACCTAGTATCCTCATGCCCACCACCTTGTCCAGACCCACATCGGAGCTCTTCTGGGTTACTGCAGCAACCTCCAACTGATCCTTGTCCCTGCTCAGTAGTTCTGTGATCTGTAGCCAAGAGTGAAGTTTATGAAATGCAAATCGAATTGGCACATCTCTTTAAAATCCTTTGATGGTCCCCTATTGCCCTTAGGAGAAAACTCAAACTCCTTAATGTAGCCTCCAAGGCCAGCGAGCCCTGGCCTGTCCCACTTATCCCTCAGGTGCCTCCTTCACCACACCCTTTTTTCTACACTTCCCTCTTCTCTTGGTAATCTTTCAATTCCTCAAACTCAGGGTGCACACTCATGTTTCAGGAACTTTGACTTTTCTGGAATGTTCTCCCCTGTTCCATTCCCTCTACCTCCTTCCCCTGGAAAACTCCTACTCACTCTTTGTCAGCCAAGTCTCACCCAACTCCCCCAGTCTGAGTCAGTGGCTTCTCCAGGACCTCTGAATATCCCTTTTCTTTCATGATCATGATTTCATGTACTGTAAGGGCCTGTTTCCTTGCACAAGTAGGTACTCTCCACCAGGCCATAAGTGCCCAAGGAGCAGGACTGTGTCTCCCTTGTTTCCCACCATTGCCTCAACAACTAAACACATTTATCGCTCATAAATAACTGTGGATAAGTGATTGTTGAAAGGGGCCTGAGGCTCTGAAAGAGAGTGTCTCCTGAGAATGGGGTATTGCTCTGTGTGAAAGGATTGTGATAATGTTATATATTGAAACCGTGAATGCCTTCCCCACAAATTCTGAAATCTGTCTGGCAAGAAAAGAGGGTGAGGTTAGCTGTGCTCTTGTTTGCTTAATGGCCTGCCAGCCTCAGGAGCATGACACTGAGGATAAGGGTTACTCAGGGTTGAGTCTGGGTAGCAGGGAAACAAAGGGCACCTGCCAATATTCTGGGCAGAATCCCAGAGAGGGAAGGAGCTCACAGAGGGCAGTTGGGGTCTACGCGCTTGGGGCAGAGGTCCCCGTTGTGGTCAGTGAGGAGGGGGTTGGTTTGAGCACACCATAATGTCAACTGCCTTTGAGTACAGGCTTGAAGAGAATCTCCACTGTCCTTTCTTTTTAATACAGTCACGTCCTCACTTTAAGATGTAAGTGGAGCTGATTCAGGACAAGAAATCCTGTGTTTGCAAAATAGAGTCACTGACTTAGACTTAGGGTCTGATCAGCATGCAGTAGAGTGAAAATAACAAAGGTCACACTTTAGTGGACTCTGTCTAAAGTAAGCAAGCAAATCGTGAGCTTAAAACACTCGAAAGACCTCCCTCCTGCTCACTTTTTCTCCTTGGAAATTTACTGTGAATGTCGTGGTCATAAGAAGCTTCTCCTCCGTGGAGTTTCACCTGCAAAGTTAGTGAGATCCAGCCTCCCAGTAACCAGCTGTCTTTGTGCCCTTACTTTATTCTCTCCCTGTACAGGCCTGTAGGACTAGTTTTATGGTGAGTCCGACAAAGAAAAAGAGAGAGGGTTACAACAGCAGCACAGTACATGAGGACAACTGTTTAAGAGGTAAATATTCTTCTTCCATAATACCAGGAGAATGAGTATTCAAAATGCCTTGACCTCTGTTGATAGAAGGTCAGATCAGGGAGATTTTGTACTGGTTGGTGCGGGGTAGAGGGGAATGGGATGTGGTTTTTATTTTTGAGAAGAAAAATCTTACACGTAGAGAGTTAGTTCTCATTCGGAATAAAGATGTTAGCGCAGTGAAATATGTAAATATATGAAGTTACCCCAAACCGGAGGAGGAAACGGTCATAATGACCACAGGGTTATTGTAATGAAAGCTACTAACATTCGTAAGCCAAGCACTCTGCTAAGTGTTTCATGTGCATTATTTTAGATAGCTTTCACAGTACGATACCAAGTCGGTAAAATAATTATGCCCACTTGCAGTCAGATGGCTGAGGCGCAGCTCGGAGTATTAAACGGAGAGCTGGCACCTCTGCACTCTTAGCCCCAGCGAATCCTCACCCACTTTGGCGTCCAGGGCCACGCCCACTGGTGAGAGTCCGGTCCGCCCCGCCCAGCTGCGTGACATGCGCAGTTTGCAGATTACGGAGCTCCGCATCACAGCCACGTGAGGCACACAGGCCATTGTGGGGATTAAATACAACAATGTCAATGTTGGGATTAAATACCCTCAATTCTGAGGGTAACAGGAAGTCTTACAATAAACAAAGCCCAACATTTCAGGCTCGGCGCAGGAAGAACCTACCGCATCGCTAATGGCGGAAGGCAGATATTTCTGGGCAGGGGCGGGCGGCTTATTTGTACACAGTCTGCAGGGATATTTGCTCCTGAAGTTTCCAGTACTCTCAACAGGTGATTTCCTGGGCCCCAGGGCGCTTGATGCCCCACCCACAGGCGGGGGGGGGGGGAGGGTGGGGGGGGGGGGGGGGAGGGTGGGGGGGGTGCCCGGAGGGGTGTTGGCGGGAGTGGTCGCTGGTATGGTGAGGCTTGGAGAGAATACCGTGTGGGGGAGGCTCTTTAAGAAAAATAGAACGTGGCCTGTGACCAGATGGCTGTAGCCCAGGTGAGGCCCTGCAGCCAAGACTGATTGGTGTCATGGCCCATACACCTCTGTAGTTGACACCCCTTTGGCTAGACCCTGGGGGTACAGAGTGCTCCAAAACGCGTCTAGTGTGTCCAAGGGAGGTAACTGCTAGAAGGCTCTGCTGCAGGTATGCAAAGTGCTTCGAGAATATGGCAAAGCTAAGTAATGGTGTCAGCCACTCGTTTATAATGCTGCGTGAGAATTTCCATCCAGACCAGCATGCCCTGCTGGTTACTTGCCATTACCATTTCCACCAATATGTCCCAGGCACTGTGTTGCCACTTGCCCGGTAAAGAAGCTTAAGTGCTCAACAGTTAGCCTTGTTGAGGAGATACCATATCTTTTTAAAAATAGAGAATGAGCAGTACCGAACCCTGTCACCAGAGAGACAAATGTCATGTCTATACCACTAAAGTGGTGGAAGTACTCCGTTTGGAGTGGGCAGACTGGTCAGAATGTGTGTGTACACACACAGACACACACACATTCATAAACATATATAAACATGCATGTATATACACACCTATGTGTATATATCAGAATATATGTGTATCTTTATATCCAATGTAATATATAGATTAATAAAAAATGTGTATAGGGACATACAGAATTTTTTAAATTTTTTTTAAGGGGATGTGTAATTGGAACGGTGTGGAGCCCGTTTATCTTGAGAGTTGATACCCTAGCAGTGAAAGTGTTAGGGTTTAATGTGCAGACACCTAATGGGTGTTGTACAGACATTTCAGACGAACACCCTGAGCAAGGCTGGTGTGACGGTTAACTTTATGTGTCATATTACCCTGGTCACAGGCTGTCCAAATGCTTGGTTAAACTGTTAAACTTCATTCTGGGTGTTCTGTGAGGGTAGTTCTCAAAGACATTAACATGTGAATGGGTGGGCAGGGTAGAGCAGGTGGGTCTCCCCAGTGTGGTGGACCTCATCCAGTCCACCGAAAGCCTGAGTAGACAAAAAAGTTGAGTAAGGGGGAGTTTGCTCTCTTGGCTTGTCTTTGAACCTGGACATTGATCTTCTCTCAGCTTTGGACTCAGACTGGAAATGATGCCATCAGCTCTCCATTGTGTAGACTCACCTGGCAGACTTGGGACTTGTCAGGTTTCAAGACCATGTGAGCCAATTCCTTATAATAAATCAGTTTTTCTCTCAATAGGCAGATAGATCTGTCTATCTATCAATCATCTTTCTATCTAAAATCTCCTATTGGTTGTGTTTCTGTGGAGAATCCTGATGGATACACCTGGTTAGGCCCCCAGTAGGGCCCGTGGCAAAGTAATCTTAGGCAGTGTTGTTCTCAGTCTGGCTGCCTGTTGAACCACATGGGGAGCTTTAAAAAAAATTCCAATGCTTGAGTCCCTCAATCAGAGATTCTGATATAATTGGAATTTTTTAAAAAGCTCCCCAAGCATTTCTTTTTTTTTTTTAAAGTGTTTTTTTTTTTTTAAGATTTTATTTATTTGACAGATAGAGATCACAAGTAGACAGAGAGGCAGGCAGAGAGAGAGAGAGAGAGGGAAGCAGGCTCCCCGCTGAGCAGAGAGCCCGATGCGGGACTCGATCCCAGGACCCCGAGATCATGACCTGAGCCGAAGGCAGCGGCTTAACCCACTGAGCCACCCAGGCGCCCTCCCCAAGCATTTCTGATTTAAAAGGTCTCCAAGTGGTTGGGGCTGAGAATTGGGACAAATTCAAGCATTGTAGATGTCAGAAACATGATTAGTGAGCACTAAGAAGGTGATGTGTTTCAGCTGTGGGCTCAGATTAGCCAAGCACAGGACTGAGGAAGATGCCAGAGAGCTAAGAGGACCAATTGCCATCTGACAGTTACCTAGAGGACTAGACTTGAAGCCGCCCCACACCCCTCCTATCTGATGCTGACTGAAGTGGGGAATGGGACCTGCTTCCGTACTGGAAGACCGCTTTGTGAGCATGTAAGCAGGAGAAAGGCGACAAGAGGCTGGGTGGTGTGGTAGTTAGGAGCCATGGCATCCCAAATTTGTCACCCTGCTGTATGCCTTCCTCTAATTCATCCATGCCTGAGTTTATCCTCTGCAGAATTGACATTGTTAATGACAGAACCTACCTTCTAGAACTGTTAAGAAAACAGAGTTAACACATAAAAAGTGTTCTGAGCAGTAATTAGTCGTCACTTGCTTAGGGCCCCGTAATGTCAGTTATTGTTACTCAGACGTTTTGTTGCCTCTGACTGGGATAGCAGGCGTCTGTGATGTAGCCCTCCTCACATACAGAGAAACTCTGTCGTCCAGTTTGCGTTCTTTTCATGCTTCCATTGCCGATCAATACCCCTTTTTGGGGTTCTGTGTTTACTCTAATAATTAATGTCTTTGTTTGGGTACACTCAAGTTCTCCAGGTCGGGAAGGCTGCCATATAAAGCTGAGAACAACCTGGCCTAACTTTGGGTTTTTCTGTTCCAACCCTGTCTGTGTTAGTTTTTTTAAAGTGCAATTTTCAGGGTGCCTGGGCGGCTCAGTGGATTAAAGCCTCTGCCTTCGGCTCAGGTCATGGTCCCAGGGTCCTGGGATCGAGCCCCGCATCCGGCTCTCTGCTCAGCAGGGAGCCTGCTTCCCCCTCTCTGCCTGCTTCTCTGCCTACTTGTGATCTCTATCTGTCAAATAAATAAATAAACTCTTAAAAAAAAAAAGTGCAATTCTCAAAGGGATTCTTTGTCTAGTTGTATTTCTAGGTAGGATGTCTCACTTTTACCCACATCCGTCCACTGACAGTGTGTGGTGATGTGTCACCTGTGCTTTCAGAAAAGAGTGGAAAGTACTAGAAAACTTGGTTTAAAAAAGTCAGTAACATGGGTTGACACACAGAGGGTGAAATGAGCCAGCTCTGTGGAAGGTCATGAACATTGTGCTCCCAAAGCATGGCCTGCCATGGCAGCTCAGAATCCTAAGCCTGACACTTTGCACCTGCAGAATCACACACAATTTATTGCCTCCTGGAGGAGGAGAGCATCCCAGGGTCAATGACATTTGTAGTCCAAGGCAGCAATTTTATATGGATTACTACATTTTTATTAATGATTTTAATTAATCTGTTACTAACTAGTGTGAGGCTGGTGTAAATGATATTAAAATGCTGTTATTTCTAACAATGTGTTATGCATAGAATCAGACATATTTCCCTTGTGAGCAATTTACAGTAATAAGGCCTGTCTGCAAATAAGAGATAACGCCACCTCTCAAGAAGGCTGACACTGTTTCATGGATGCCAAGTGCTTGATGCCAGATTCTGCCAATGACATTCTCAGCCAGGGAACTGATAAGATGTGCCTTTGTCATCCCTCCACCACTCCCCACAGACCACCTTACATTCTTTTTTTTTTTTTTAAGTTTATTTACTTATTTTATTTTTTTTTAAGATTTTTTTTTTTTTGACAGACAGAGATCACAAGTAGGCAGAGAGGCAGAGAGAGAGAGAGGAGGAAGCAGGCTCCCTGCTGAGCAGAGAGCCAGATGTGGGACTCGATCCCAGGACCCCGGGATCATGACCTGAGCCGAAGGCAGAGGCTTTAACCCACTGAGCCATCCAGGCGCCCTACCACCTTACATTCTTGAACCATGGATTCAAACCCACAAGGCTAAGATAAAGAAAGAATTTACCTAGAAAAACCCATCTTCTGGCGAGATGGAGAGAAACCAGCTCGGATTACTTTCTGATGGGGTCTCTGGGTGCTTGAGGGTGAAATTGTTGAATGTTTGAACAACAGACTTCATTAGGAAATTAAATCCACTTATTGTGCTCAAGGCCCTAGCCTTTTGAAAGGTGAGGGATGCTTCTCTGGAGTCTGGGAAGCGTGTCACATGCTTCTTCAGTCTTTTTTTTTTTTTTTTTTTTTTGACAAGTAACAAGCAGTTACAATGAAACATCATTCTTCTCAATTATGAAATGATTGCCAAACTTTGAAGTCAGAGCCCATTTTTGCAGATTTGGAACAGGCTGCTGCAGTTTGTGGTAAAGGAGATGAATTCCAACTTGGAAAAGTTCTCTAATGGAAACGTTCTCTAATTTCAATACTATGAAAAGTATTAGGGGCTTAATACCATAACATTGGCTCACAAAATCACCTGTAACCAAACCTTGGCGAAACGGGTTTGAAAGGTCCTATGTGGACTTATGTCATACAGTTGTTAAGAATTTGAAACATATTTTAATTTAGCATGAATGGAACATTAACTTCTCTAAAGAACTACCAAGAGAGGAGGACCTCGACTGATCCTGCCATGACTCCAGAGAGCAGACTTAGAGTGAAAGTAGAGGATAACCGAGTCTTTCGTAATAAAGGTAGCACTGTGGTTGAGGAGATTCTCATGGAGACTTGGCCAGCATTGTTCTGAAGGCATATTTCAGAGGTGATCACTGTGATTCTCCCACGTGGTGGGATGGTCCCACCCACGTATATTTGGGAGCCTGTCTTTACTGACTGCAGGTGGGAAATATTGGTTTCCTGTTCTTCAGTGAGTAATGACAAAGAGGGGGAAATGAATATAGAGTGACTTTTAAAAATTTTATTTAGGTGTTTGTTATTCATTGATTGGTTGGCTTTGCAAAACTGGTGTCTCTGAGAACTAATTTTTGGACACAACTGTAACAGGCAGTAGGCAATAGATTTTCTTCTATAGCTCCTTGGAATTATGGAGAAAATACCTTGTAATCGGGCCCTACATTTTAGGCTTATAAGGCAGATTAAAAGTTAAATTTACAGGAATATGGTTACAAAGCATCTGCTTTAATCTACAAAGTATTTGCGCTAATTTTTACTAAACAGGTGAGTTAGTTTAAGCTGTGTTTCCAATGGGGGAAAGGGGTGATTTTGCTTCCAGGGGACATTTGGCAGGGTCTGGGGAGGTTTTTGATTGTCATGCGGTGTGTGATAGGATGCTTCTAGCATCTAGTGTGTACTGCACCAGGGATGCTGCTAAATGCCCCCAATGCACAGGATGGCCCCCACACAAAGAATGGTGTCCAGACCGTCAATAGTGCCAATGTTAAGAAACCTTGGTAATCTTAGGATATATAGCAATCTTTGGTTTGTTTTTGGAAAACTACAAAAAAATCGCGTTAAAATGATTTATCATGCGTGACTGATCTTCTGATCCCTAGAAAGACAAAGAAAGATATGTCTTTGAACGCATATAAGTCAAAAATTATTTTGTTTTACCAGTTTGCTTTGATCAGATCCAAGTAGAGTTCGGTATTGTCCTTGGATGAATTCTATTTAACTCGGTTTGACATTAACATCAACACTACTGGGTCTTAGTTTTTAGACTTGTTATTATTTCTAACTTATTTTTAGAACATTGATTATACTGATAACTTGAAATGAATCATGCCCAGATGCAGAGCCACAGAAAGCAGTCCGCTTTGGCAGGTGGCCTTAAAAGAAGATGACAATTTCAATCCAAAACAAAGGCAATCCTGTGGCTGACTGAGGTTTTCTTTTTGTAATAAATATGTGGTGTTGGGTCCATCTTTATCTGATGTGCATTCTCATATTTTAATAACCACATTCTGTGATCTGGATAGTTTTCATTCTTTTTAATAAAATCCACTGAAAAAACAACATAGATGGTGAAAGGTGGGGAAATGAAGAAGGTGGTATTAAGTAGTGTATGAATTTGCAACCAAGCACGAAGGCTCTAAGTCTGAAAGAGTGGAGGACAGTGCAAAGGCACAGAAATTCAAATTGGCAGCCTTCCCAGGATGGAAAAAATGAAAGTGTTCATCCCTTTAGCCATGGGAGTTCCTGAAGAGTGAGGTTGCCTTGAATTGGATGGGAGTTGGTGATCTATTACTCCCAGAAATGATCAGACCCCTAATAGCATGTGTTCTGTCCATATCTGAGCATTTTAAAAGGATTTATTTATTTTTTTGAGAGAGAGCATGCACACGTGGAGTGCAAGCTGGGGAGGGGGCAAAGCGAGAAAGGGAGAGAAATCCTCAAGTAGACTCTGTGCTGAGTATGGAGCCTGATGTGGGACTTGATCCTGGGACCCTGAAATCATGACCTGAGCCCAGATCAAGAGTTGGACACTTAACTGTATGAGCCACCCAGGCACCCCTGAGCTTCATTTTTGAAGAGAGGCATACAGAGTGATCTGCTAGGTTGTTTTGCAATGGGTAGGCAGAGTGAACTTGCCTGCTGGTTCTCTCTCTCTCTCTCGCTTTTCCAGCTCCCTGTGGATCCAAGCTTGACCCCCTGGGAGCTGACTCCCCTATACTTTAAGGTTACATCTGGCATATCCAGCAGCTGGAAGAGCCATGGCCAGCATCATGGCGCTTCAGCAGAGTGAGTCCAAAGCAGGGGAGGAAGCTAGGAGCTAGCCGTGGAGGCAGAAACTGCATCAGGTTGTCTCTCCGGGTGGCAGCCAAGCAAAACTCACCAAGTTGAGTGCTGCAGGGACAGGCAGGGCAGAATGTGTAGTCACGTTTCCTGGAGATGGCTGAGAAGATCTGAAGTGTCACAAAACTGATGGCTGGTGCACCAACACGGGGGGATATGTGCCTAACACAGGCCCTAGCAACTGTATTCCTACTTCCCTACAAACACACATACCAAGAGATAAGTGTAAGAATATTCATGGCAGTGCTGGGATTGTTCATAGTGGTCACAAATTGGAAACACCCTAAAAGTCTACCAACAGTCAAACATGAGAGAACTTGTGGCATATTCACAAAATGGGGTAACTGTCCCCCAGTGAAGATCACCTGTAAGTACACACATTAATATGAAGGAATCTCAAAAACATAATGTTAAACAATAACAAAAAAGCATGCACAGAAGAATATATACATGCTCTGTTAAGTGGTATATTACTTAGAGATCCATCCTTGTAACAAGAGCAATAACACAGTTAATAACATTTTAGATAGGGGCGCCTGGGTGGCTCAGTGGGTTAAGCCTCTGCCTTTGGCTCAGGTCATGATCTCGGGGTCCTGGGATCAAGTCCTGCAGCAGGCTCTCTGCTCCACAGGGAGCCTGCTTCCTCCTCTCTCTCTCTCTGCCTGCCTCTCCGTCTACTTGTGATCTCTCTGTCAAATAAATAAATAAAAATCTGTTAAAAAAAAAAAAAAGAAAAAAAATAACATTTTGGATAAATTCTGGGAGCAGTTACCTCTGGGAGCAGTAAGGCGACGTTATTGGGGAGAGCATACAAGAAGCTTCTAAGGAAACAAAGATATTTTATTGTTGAACCTGAGCAGATGTGAGCATTCTGTCTTTTTTCTTTAAATCATGCATATGTATTTTACATGTCTTTAACATATGGTGTATTTTGCATGTATACACACACAAGACAGTGAGTTAGGAAATGTGGGGTCTAGTTCTAGATTAGAGGTCTAGTTGGCCTCTAATAGGCTATGTGACTTTGGGCAAATGGCTTCATTTCTTTATTGAACAAATATTTTTTAAAGCCTGATGTGCCGGTGTTGTGCTGGGGACCAGAATACAATATTTTTTTTTTTTTAAAGATTTTATTTATTTATTTGACAGAGAAAGATCACAAGTAGATGGAGAGGCAGGCAGAGAGAGAGAGAGAGAGGGAAGCAGGATCTCTGCCGAGCAGAGAACCGGATGCGGGACTCGATCCCAGGACGCTGAGATCATGACCTGAGCCGAAGGCAGCGGCTTAACCCACTGAGCCACCCAGGCGCCCCCAGAATACAATATTGATCAAAATTGGCTACAGTTCTTGCCCTGATGGGCATGTGGTCTTATGGGAGAGTCAGACATTGATCTATTGCAGATTTCAGCTCCAGTAAGTGCTGTTAAAAGAGAAAGATGGGCCAGCAGATACAACAGGGAGTCTGACCTCGTCTGGGAGTTGAGAAGCCCTCACTGAGGAAGTGGTGGATGTTATGGCATCTGTGGTATGAGTAGGAGAAAAGAGGAGTCCTGCCCTGGAGGAGAACATGCTGGGTACGTGGAACTGAATGAGAGATAGCATGGTGGGAAATGAGGCTGCAAAGCCAGGTAGGCTTTGAGGGTGTAGGACCACTCCCAGAAACTGTGTGTGTGTGATGATGGGCAAGGCAGACACAGCCCATGCCGTTTCAAAACGAATTTTTGTGGGGAGACAGACCACAAGCCGAATACACGGCGACTACGGAATGTTCGCTAATGGGATCAGATCTGTGAAGGCAATAAATAAGGCCAAGCTAGACAACAGCTCTAGGAGAAGCAGCTCTGGATAGCACTGGCCAGGAGGGCCTTCCTGGAAGTGACATTTAAGCCAAGAGCTAAATTCCGTGTGAAACCAGGGCACTGCAGTGGGGGAGAGCCCTGGAAGAGGATTCTAGGTGAGGACATGAAACATCCCTGTGTGGGAAGAGGATTTTGTGTTTAAGGAAATGAAAGACTAAGGAGCAGTGGTGCCAAGGGAAAGTGAAACCAGATGAGGTAACAGATGAGGCCTGTTCCCTAGAGAGGTAACGAGCTCCAAGCAGGTGGTAGTGCTCCAGTTCTCCTGCATGATCTCAAGCTCTTTCTCCAGCTAGGAAATGGTGGCAGCTTCTACCATGGAGTTGTCAGGACAGATAGGATATAGTGGATGATTCAAGAGGAATTTCCAAGCACTCGGATTTGGCTGGCTGTGGGGCGGTGGGCATGGAGTCAGAGTTTTAGGAATTATCACTGTGTTTCACAGGTATATGACTTACTGAGATAGGAAACCTTGTGTTTCCTTGTTTTTAAATTTTGTTTTGTCAAGTTTGGTAGCAAAGGATGTGAAAGAACAGAGTTATGTTTTGGAGATGTTAGATTTGTAGTGTCTTTTTGACAAGCCACAAAAGGGGTCAAGTAGCCGTTAAGATAGTGGACCTACTGTAGTTTGTGTGAAAGTTCTAGATCAGAGATAGAATTGTGGGACTGGATAGTATATTGGCTTCTCATGGCTGCCGTAACAAAGTATCACAGACTGACACGCCTGGGTGGTTTAGTGGGTTAAGCGTCTGCCTTTGTCTCAGGTCATGATCCCAGGGTCCTGGGATCAAGCCACACATCAGGGTTCTGGAATCAAGCCCATGGGATCAAGCTCCCAGCTGAGCAGGGAGCTGCTTCTCCCTCTCCCACTGCCTTTGTCCTCTCCCCACCCCCACTCATGCTCTCTCTCTTTCTCAAATAAATAAAATCTAAAAAAATAAAAACAAAACAAAGTATCATGGTCCAATTGACTTAATCAACAGAAACACTGTCTCACAGTTCTGGAGGCTGGGAGTCTGAGGTTGGGGGGGTCCGCCCACATTTTGAGGGATGTGAGAGAGTATCTGTTTCAGGCCTGTCCCCTTGGCTTGTAAGTGGCTGTCTTCTGCCTGTGTCTTCATATCATCTTCTTTATGTATATGTCTGTCTCTCTGTCCAAATTTCTCCTTTTTGTAAGGAGATAGTCACACTGGATTAAGGACCAGTCTAATGACCTCATTGTACCCCCATCATCCAAAAGATTCTGTTTCTAAATAAGGCCACATTCACAGGTGCTGGGGGGTAGGACTCCACATTTTTGTGGGCGACACAATTCAACCTGTAGCAGACAGTAATGCAGTGGTGAGCATGGGTGAACTTACCTAGGGAGAGAGTGTGGAATGATAACAGAAGAGGTTCAAGGCAAACCTTGAAGAACCTTGTCAAGGAAGGGCCAGGTAGAGAAGGGTAACCTGGGAAGGAGAGGGAGGAGCCTTGTTAGAGAGGAAAACAAATAGAGAATGGCATTGCAGAATTCAAAGGAAGAGAGGTTCTATGAAAGAAGTGTGGTCAGTAGTTTCAAAGGCTGCAGAAGGGTCAAGCATTTTGATATAATTTGAGGACTAAAATTTCTCCATTGAATTTCACAGCACAGGCATCATTGGTGCCCTTGTATGAGCTGTGAGCTGTTTTGGGAATGATAGAGGAGCCCAGCTGAAGAAGGAGTCCGAAGGGAAGAAATGAGGCATGGTTTGTGTCTTGCTTTAACTGTTCAGTGGAGAAATGGAATAGGGTCGTAGCCAGAGGGCTGGGAGAGGGAGAGCTCTCAGTTCTAAATGTGAAATAGAGAGAAGAGACACAAGTAGATATACACAGGTTTACAGAGATGGAATTTAATGGACTTCCTGCTGCTGACATCTATTTTCTCTGAGAAGTAGGAAGTAAGGCTCTCTACCAAGTGAGAGGAGGTTGGGGTAGTTGGGTGGTGCTTGGAAGTTTGAGGGAAGTGGAGAAAGTGTGAAGTTGTCACCATAGAAAGTGGGAGAACGAGTTAGCCAGAGAGATGTCTTTGTTGAGGCTGGTGGTCATGAATTGTCTCCGTACTTGACTGTGATGCTCACGAGGAGACCCCAAGAGCAGATAAAGCAGGGAGTTGAATCCGTCCAGGTGAGCACCATGGGAAGATGGTGGGGTAAGGCGGTTAGGCTATTGGCTTGGCTGTTACTTAAATGATGGCCCTTAGATAAGGAGGGCCAGGAAGAAAGGAGGGGACTGATGGCTTGGAGAAAGTAGAGGACTGAGTAACAGAGCACTTCCAGGGAGTTGATAACTGAACAGGCAAGCTGCAGGGAGAGACTATGAGAAGCTTCCTGAAGAGAATTGGGACAGAGTTCGGGGAGAGGATCAGGCCTAGGGTATTACTGTGGGAAAGGAAAAGAGAGGGAAGTGAGGAGATGAGTGGATTGAGACGCCAGCAGCCATTCATGTAGACATTGAACTCATTTCAGGTGATGGTGGAGAGGGAGAGGTTGACTGAGCCCCATACTAAGGCTGCAAATACAGAGTCACGTTCACGCTTGAGGCATGAGCTTCTAAAAAGCAGTGTTAGGGTTTTCTTCCCCCAAAACATGAAGTGGTTATGTCAGAAGAGGTCTGATTGTTACCATTTATTTATTTAATCTATCCATTCAGTAGCTCACCCTAGCACTGGGCCTATGATCTAAAAGCATTTCCAAAACTATGTTGTGTGAAAATATATAGAATGACAAGAATATAGCAAACTCAGAGTTAGGCTTGCAGTCCCAGGTATAAATGAAAAAGTATTTTCTCAGGGTATTTGCAATCATAAGCAAGACTGGTGTGTTGAGAAATGGATTCCAATAATAGGTAAATGTCACTCTGGGTCCGTATTTCATAGAGGAGAGAGTTAACAGAGCGAGGGAGAAGGGGAGCTGGTGATAGCTTTCCTAGGACAGCAGTCTGGGTTTGGAAAAACCCACGATTGGCCTGAGGACTTGAGGTGTGGACAGAAGTGGTAGTTAGTTGTACTGGTCTTTGGGATTCCTAAATCCCTGCCTGTTGGACTGACCTGACTACAAGGATTAGAAGCCAAAGAAGAGTTTCCCCAGTTCCCTCAGAGTATCCATGAAAGAAGACTGCCTCAAGTCTAGGAAAGGAATCAGGATCTCAGCACCTCTGGAACCTGTCCCATAGGTGCGGCACTGGCTATGTTCTCTGATGGATTTTCCTACCTGCCGCTGCTCTCCTTCCCTCATTCTTCAGCTGTGTCCCTAGGATCCCACACCTCCCTGTCCTCATAAGTAATTACAGATGGGATTGCTACAGCATTAATGTCACTTGCTCTCCCCTTTAGGAACTAGGCCCCTGTCAGAAACTTGGCTTCCGATGTTTCCAGATGTGATACAGCTAAATATTTTTCTTTTCAGCATATGGGATGAACAGAGAATATCTCCGTCATTGCTTCTGTTGATTTTCCCTGTGAACTCAGGTGTGGGGTGTATGGCTGGCCCCCTGAGGCCACCACACAGTTTTAAGAAGCCCAGCATTTGCAGTAACTCAAAATCCTCTTTGTCTGGTTCTACATCATTCTGTTTATAGTGTTCCCCCCACCCCTCGGCCCCCACACTGGTCTAGAAATGCAGTGTGTGTGTGCGTGTGTGCGTGCGTGTACATACATATATAGATAAGGAGGGGGGAGTACTTGTATCAGATAACCCAGGGAAAGGGTTGAATTACTTCATTTTCATGTTTCAATAACAGACATCTCAAGCTAAGTAGGCATTGCTTCTCATGCACCAGTGACAATTTCATTACTAGGCCTTGAGATAACAGCAAGTTTACAAGAGAAGGTTTGGCAAATTAGACTATAAAAAAGATTGACAGCTCAAATAATGAATGGGACACAGAAAAGAGAGTGTTGTGTGTATCTGTGTGAAGAACGTGAATTAATAAGCTGCTGTGGTAACTATTGAGTAATGTCCTCTTGGGAGGCATGAAGGGACTTTGATGATAATAAGTAGCTTTTGAGAAAGCCTAAAATTAAAAAAATAATGGAGTTAAGATTAGAATCTTCACTATGTAATCAGCTCTTTATATACTATAATGGTAGTACTCTTACACAGACTGAATTGCATATAATGTATTTCAAAAAACTTTGGATTAAAGCAAAAAATAAATTATTAATAATATGAATGTAGAAAGTCCGTGGTTCTTTTGCAAATGCAAAATATTTGCAAAACAATTTATCTTACATTATCCATCAGCCATTATTCACTATGTTCATGATGTCTTAAAATAGCTTATTTTGGTCCTATGTTTAATTTAATTTATAAATATAATACAATGTTAGAAACCTTTTTAAATATATGAATAAAAACACAGTACACATACAGTTGAAGCCCCTTCCAGTTATATTCTCTTCTCTGGACACCCTGTCCATGAATTGTTTTGTATACATACATACATAAACAATCTATATTACTGTTGTTTTTAAATACAGAAACTTACTCTTATCACCTTTCATAGTTTCTGGTGAGCAGTCTGGAGTTCTGGTCTACCTCTCAAGGCTATTTGGAGACCTAGGTTCCTTCCAGGCATGTTTACACCTCTAGGCAGAGTCCCTCTGTCTTTGGTAAAGGATTGCTGCTTTTTCCTTTCTTTCTTCTTCTTCTTCTTCTTTTTTTTTTTCTTAAATAGCTCTGTACCCAATGGGGGCTTGAATTCATGACCCTGAGATCAAGAGTTACCTGCTCTATTGACTGAGCCAGGCAGGGGTCCTGGTAAAGAATTGCTTCTTTAAATCTCCAAAGTATCATGAACCAATATTTGTAAATTAAAGTAAGAAGGAACAATTATAAAAATGAAATAAAAAACATAAAAATACTGCTGTGCTGTCACCCACATAGTTAGGAATGAAGTGACTCCTTATACCAACAGACTGTAAGTACATTTTGAATGGCTACCATTTATATCAATGTTCAAAGTTTTTAATGTAGCCAATTGCTTACTTCTTCCTTACCAAATCGATTTGTCTAGGTTGGATTGACATTTGTTTATTTGAGATTCACGAAATGTGGAAGCCTGTGCTATGGATCATTTATTTTCAACTTATCTAGTTCTCCAGGTTTTTGTTTTCCTTACTCATTGGTCATCCAGGAGTTTGGTGCTCCCCTTGGGGGAGAAGATGAACAGTCAGTGAAGAAGAGGCTTCCCCCATCATGACTATGTTCCTTCAGGTATTTTCCTGGAACTGGTAGTAGGCAATATAGATATTCCCCTGGGGAAGGCTCTGGAAGCAATCAGAACACTGCATCAATTAATTCAGTTCCAAGAATATTCTGTTACACAGGGCTGAAAATTTACTTTCCATAGCATTTATCATCCCCGATGATGTTCAGTCACATTATCCAATGTCAGTTCCCAGGTATTCTTTAGTGAGCTGAAGCCAAAAATAAAATGGAAAGGGGCAATCAGATAATAAAATGGCCCTACACAGAGACCCCCCAAATCAGAGTATAAACCCCTTCCCACCATCAGATTCCCAGTGAAAACTTAGCTCCTGACTTTGCTTCACTAATACTATTATCATCTACTTTAGGTGAGACTAAATTAGAGGAAGTAATTGACAGGCATTTGAAAATGCACTATATTCCCTTTTCTATTACTACCTTTTACTAACATATAAATGATCTTTGCCAACTTGCTTTCAATTTAAAAAACTCTAAACTTTTCTCAAATATCTTGAAGTCCTTCTTTTAAAACAAGACTGCTTTATCTGCTTCTCTGGGGGAGGAGTTAGGTGCTGGATGACATTAGCATTTAATTGTAAAGAAAATCTGTTCTTTGACAACTTGTATACATTGCTCACATTTTCATATGGTTTTAAATTTTTACATTTTGATAAAGTTGAATAAATCTGTGTGGATGCTTGAAACTATGTTCTAAAAGATACACATGTGTTTAGTAGCAAGAATCAGGGACCAGGTTAGATGAAAATGGAGAACTGCCTAGACTCTTAGGCCACGGAATTAGCTCACAAATAGGGTGCTAGCTCAGGGCTTAGCAGGGTAGGTCCAGGGACAGGAATTCAGATTTAAATATGATAGAGTACAGTTCACCCTTGAACAGCCTGGGGGTTAAGGGTCCCAACCCCATGCATAGTCTAAAATCTGCATATAAATTTTGACTCCCCCCAAAACTTAACTACTAATAGTAGTCACACTTTTTACTGTGATATACAATTTACTAGAGAGGTGAACTGCTCATGCTAAAAGATGATTGGCATTACAGGTGTTTTACACACCTATTTTGTTGTAGCTCACTGTAATGGCAACAGATGGCCACAGTATGTACTACAGTTAATTTTATGCAGTTATGACTTAATATTGCATCTTTACATTTGTTCATATTTTTCTTGACTGAGAGTGGTGCCCTGTATGATCTGTGCATGCATAAGTGTTGATAAATTTTCACTTTTTATAATAGATCTGTGTATATTTAATGGTCGTAAATGATAACTAGACTACTGTCTACATATATTTTATGCATTGATGACATACCAGATTTTTCCTAATTTTTTCAATATTTCTAAGCTAAACAGTTTGTGGGTGAGTTTTTTCAAAGTATCACGAATCTCCAAAAAATTTTCCAATCTATTTATTGAAAAAAATTTGCATGTAAGTAGACCCATGCTTTCAAACCCATTGTTGATCGAGGGTCGACTGTATCTGCAGATATCAAATGAACAGTATTTTTATGGGTGCTCGGGGAATATGAACTCATGGGTGAAAAGGTGCAACTAGAAAGCTTTCTTGTCTGGTGAAGGAATGAATTCATGTGTTTTGACCACTCTTGGCGTGGGGACAAGGTTAAGACAGGAAAGACTGTAGTTTATGTGAATCTCTTCCAAAGAATCACTACGAAGAAGAACAGCTGATAAATGTCATGTCAGAAGGTCTGAGGACACGCAAAATTTAAAAGGGCATTTTCCAAGGAATGCACATTCTTTTCAATTTGTCAACAAACCCGAGATGTTGTCTCTGAAGCACAAGAAGCAG
The DNA here is from genome assembly GCF_902655055.1 of Lutra lutra. Lineage (NCBI taxonomy): Eukaryota > Metazoa > Chordata > Mammalia > Carnivora > Mustelidae > Lutra > Lutra lutra. The sequence goes on along the minus strand of NC_062280.1, from coordinate 122,281,220 downwards.
CCTCGGCATTTTTGTCAATGGAGGAGTAGGCTCCTTTCTACACACACAGCAACATAACTGACATTTTTTCTCTTCTTAATAAAGACTTCCACTCCTTTGACCTTTAGAGCTGACCTTCTAAGCTGCAGTCCACCATTTCTTGCATACTTATCACCTGTTTAGTTACACAGCTGCCTCCCTTAGACTCACACTTCTGGGTAGAACACGTTCAGACCATTGAGCTGGAAGCGACCGTAGGTGCCTGCTACAGTCCTTCGTTTTCTTGTGAAGCTCAGAGAAAATACAGCAATTTTGTGAGTAACCATCCGTAATTCTATTATTAAGTGAGAGGTTAAGAACGGACAGTCAAGTCTGTTTGAGAGGATATAGAGGGTACCTTTATACAGTAGCATCCCCCAGCAGTTATTAACTTCTGTAAAAATTTTCTCAGCCTGAGTGTACCTGTGGGCTGTCACCCTGCGTCTAGAAGACCCACTAATTCATTAGCAGGTGGTCCTTGCGAATTGCACAAAACAGGCTTCCAGGCATTGGGAATATGATAGAAAAAGAAAAATCTGTAACTGGTGTTAGGAAGCAACAGTTTCAGACAAGTACATGACAAAGTTGTTTCCAGGGTGTTCTCATTCCTTGCACTGTGATCTGCGAAGGGTTGGAAAGAAGGCCAGAGTGGAGCGCAGCCAGCGGAGGGGGAACCAGGGCTCAGCATGGGGCAGAAGAGCTGGCAGAGCCAGGGGACAGGCCCCTGTAGTTCACAGCAGCTGTGCTTCCGAGCACTACCTGTGCACAGCGCTGATCTGAGCTCCTGCCACACACCAGTGTTTACTCCCCCACAATAATGCCATGGCCAAAGCACAGTCACCATCCTAGGTGCAGGCTTGTGGGGCTGAGTCTCAGTTGTGACGTGGCAGCAGGAGAGCTCCCAGACTCGTGATCCAAGCCCCTCCCACTTATTCATCGCGCCAATCAGCTCCCAGCGACTGTTGTGGGTTTCCTTCCAGTGCCGAGGGAAATCCTATGAATGATGGCCCGGAAAGGATGCTCTTGCTGTGCCATAAACAGAAAGCTGCCCCTCAAAAGGGTGATGCACAGGGTCACTGCAGCTCTCACTGTTTCATTTGCCTTGGACCAGCCTCTCCTTGTGTCCACCACCCCATCCTTCTATATCCTTACTGGTCCTCCTAGACCTAGTTGAAAGGCCAACTCCCAGTTCCTTTGCAGAAACTTCCCTGCTCCCCCCAAATCCTCCTCCAGCTCAAAGCACATGTCCTGCCTTGACCCCCCGCTGTGCTTCTTAGCAGAATCTCTTCCAACCTGTAGTCACTGCAGTCATTCTGGGGACTCTCACCCAACTAGAAAGCATCTCAGGACTGGTGCCTGGTCACCCAATGTTCCTTGAAGCACTGGGTACAGTAGCTGGGCAGAGTCCAGCTGAATTTTGTTGAGTGGCCTCTAGAAATAGGGAAGGACCAGCTGGTCCACCTCTTCATGTCTTCCTAGGGGGCAGGTGGGGCCTGAGCTTGCCTTTGGGCGGGAGCTGTTCTGTATGTGTGGTGCCATAGCTGTGGTTATTACCTGGGCCCTGGGGCTCAAAATCCTGCTCCTCCCATGACTAGCTGTGCGATCTGGGAAGTTACTAAGGCTCAGGTTTTTTCCCCATTTTAAATTTAGGAGTAATAGTATGATTTACCTGAGGGGTCATTGTGAGGATTAAATGAGATTTTATTTATGCTTGATATGACATACTTTAAGACATAAATAGCACTTATGGTCCATGAGCATGTGTCACCCCAGAAAGTGCACATTTTACTTCTCCTTTAAGACATGAAGAGTTAACTGGGAAGTTCTGCGGGAAAATGGTGGTAGCTGCAGCTTAAAGGCTGCTGTGTGTGGGTCTGTGCTGCAGAGTAGAGTGGGCCATTAGAGGTAGGGTCACACTCATGGGGAGCTCAAGTGTAGGCTGTGTGTCCCCTGACTCTCTTAAATCAAGGTTAAGATGGGTAGATTCAAGGAGAGACCAGTACTCCAGACATCTTTCCTTTTCAGTTTCCCAGTCTGCCCAGTGAGAGAAAATGTGGTCCCAAGCTCTCTCCTCACCCTTTCCCATGCTCCCTCCCCTCTCCTTTTTTGGGTTCTCCCTCCCCTCTTCATCCCTGGGTGCTCCTTTTTCTCTCCTTTCCTGAGTGCTGCTCCTTGTCCTCTTTCTCTCCTTTCCTGGGTGCTCCCTCCCCTCCTTCCCTGGGTGCTCCCTCCTCACCCCTTCTCTGTGTTCTTCCTTCTCCCCTTCCCTCAGTGCTCCCTTCCCTTTCCTCACACATCCCAGAGAGCTCTTAGTTTTTATTGTTCTGCAGCCTCTCAGAAAGAGACTTCCTGCCTCTAGCTGATAGAGTGAACCAAAGGCTCCAGGAATCCAGTTGGCTGAGGAGGGAAGAGGTGGCAAAAGTACAGTGATGGCACCAAGGGGGTGGAGGCTCATAAAACAGAAGGCAGTAGTCATGTGGCCTCTGGGAACACCCAGGAGCATAAAGGGCAATGAGGATGTGAACCCAGGTGAGCACTTTGCTGCCAAGGGCAGTGCAAGAATGTGCCCAGAGTTTTCTCTTTGCTGCAGGTCTCTGAACTCTGCCAGGCCCTGCCAGAGGAGGGGTGGGGGTGGGGGTCACCATGTAGGTCTGAGCCAGTTTGCTCTCCACCCCCCAGATGCCACTTCTGGTTCTGGCAGGAGCTGACAAATGCAGTTCTGTGTATCACAGCCATGACCAACATGGAGGTAAGAGCGGTCAAGTTGGTCTCTTTCTTCTTTGGGCCCTCGCTGGTCCAGCAGGGGCTGCTTCTTCCTCACTGTCCCTGCCCCCCCCCCCCCCCCCCCCATTCTACTTCTGGCCTCAGTCAGCTCTACTCTTCCTCCTGTGGTGCCACTTTCCTTCTCCTTTGCTCTTCCTTCTGTTGCGGAACCTGGACTGGATCCTGGCAGATCAGAGACTTTGGAGGATCGGGGGTTTATTTAACACCGGCAGGCTCAGAAGAGGTTGTTCTCCAAAGGTCTGAGACCCGCGTACAAGCAGGAAGGGGGATTTATACCTTCTCTACTTCCGCATACTTGGCACTTTTGGCGCGTGCGCAGGAAACAGGGTAGGAAAGAAGAACCCGGAAGGGCTTTGACACAGGGACTGGAATTCCCTTGCTGGTTTGGCAAGCCGTCTTAGAGTACAGTTTTCCCCTATCACTTCCACAGATATTTCTTCCCATCCATCATCTCCTTCCTTTCTTTCCTGCACTGGCTCCTTACCCATGGTGTACCCAAAGTCTCCCATGCCATGTGTCCGGACTCTGTGCCTTGCCCCTGCCTGAGTTCTCAAGGGACAGCACACTGACGTTTCCCATGGAAACCCCCCTGAGCCTGGGAGGGAAGCTCTACTTTGAACTCTTTTTGTCTCTTTCCCTATTTCCATCCTGCTCTGAGGTGTCTGGACTCTCTAGCTGGCTGACCCCTGGGAAACCTTGATTTTGGTTTCCTCCCTGGACCTGGTCCATCACCTGTGCTCCCTCCTTGCACTGCCCTGCTTTGCAGGTGGCTCAGGCCAGCTTCAGCCCTCTGCTGGACATTTTGGGGTTTCTGCCCCCAACATCAATCAGCATTCAGAGATCCCACCTGCCTCTGAGGGGGAAGTGGGCAGAGTTCTAGAACCCTGCCACTGCTCTCCGTGCTCAGGCTGGGTAGTGTCTTTGAGTCATAGGGCTGTCATACGGCTGGTGGATGATGCCAGCACACCCAGTGGCCCCAGGACCCTTCGACTGTCCAACAAAGGACTGAACCAGCCTTATTTTCTTCTTCAAGTACTATGGCTGAAAACACTGGGGTCTAACTTTCGAAGGGAGGGGAGCAGAGCTCCAGTCTCTAACATCCTGCCTGGCAGAGAACACACTGAGACAGGGCCCTCCTCCTCTGGCCAAGACCTGTCCATCCCAGCATGTGGTTGTCCCAGTCTGGGTGGCAAGGGGCAGCCAGTGATGCCAACTGCAGGCCCTGGCTTGGGGCCCCAGGGCTGGTCCTCCCACAAAAGCTGTTCTGGGAATGCGCCAGGGAGGTCACGAAGAATGGGCCAGATGAAGCCCCTAAGTTGTTCTGAACTAACAGACTCAGAACTCTCAGACCAGGTAGCACCCCCCAGGCTTCTCTGCCTTTCTTTATACACCTGTAGTGGTGGCTTTCCTGTACCCCACCCCCACCAAGACAGTGAGCCTGGAGGACAGGACCTAGTCTTGCCTACCATTGTATCTGTAACTCACTGAGAGGCTAGACGCCCTGGGGGGCCTGCAGCAATTGCCTGTGGTCACTGCTTCAGACCATGGGGCCCAGCGGGAATGCAAGGGACCCTGTCATTGGCAAGCCACGCCAAGAAGCCAAGCGAAGCCAAGCGTATAATTGGCCAAGGATGCAAGGTCGGTGCAGGTTTCACTCCTGCCAGGGATCTCACTGCATGCACTTTGCAACTCAGCATACCCTCCATCACGAGTCTGTGGACCACTCCAGAGCAGGGAACTTTTCTCTGCTTTCAGACCAAAATACTTTCAGACGGTGGTGATGTGGGAAACAAAGGCAGAAGGAAATGCAGATAAAATGGAATGTCCTTATAACCTGCAGCTCATAAACAAATGCTTAAGGCCTGCAGAGCATCCTGTTCCTCCAGGAAGCTCCCAGCTGTCTGAATGTGAATGCCTTGCTAGAAGAGAAAAACAACCTGGGCTTGACAATAGCAAGGCCCCAGTATCCTGTGAGTCTTCTTTAGCATATGAAAGTCCTTTTGAAACTTCCCTTATCTTTACTAACCCCCAGCCCTGAAGTATATAATCAGTGGCTCCTCATAATCCCCGGGCAGCCTCTCTTCCTGCCCACGGGTCCTGTCCCCAAGTTGTAATAAAACCACTGTTTTGCACCGGAGACGGCTCAAGAATTCTTTCTTGGTTGTTGGCTCTGGACTCCATAAACCTCAGCAAAACATTCCAAAACTACATCATGGGGGCAGGCCAACTTGTGGATGAAATTCTAATCTGTCTTGTCTAAGATTGCTCCATTGGTCTCAGATGCTCCCCGCTGGTCAGTATCTGGAAGAGCCACAGGCCACCCAGAAACATCTTTAGGGTATCCCTAGGTATAACTAGGGTTATATGCGTACAAAGATTATACCTTCTCGGTCTAAGGGCTGAAAGAGACACCCACTTGGGAAATTCTGACAGGCTTCCTGCTTGGATGTTAGGTTAGGACCCCTCAAGTTGGCCAAGATGAGCATGATCATGGCCTTCCAAGTTTAGGGACTCCCGTGGTTGCTTTTTCTGCTCCTAGTTTCTGTGGCTCACCCATCTCTCATTACCGGCCCCACAGCCCTAGTGTGTGCTGGGGGCTCTAGTGTTTTAGAGAAGAAATTGTCAGAGCTGTTGAGTAGCCTGTATTATTAGTCTGCATCAGTCATCTGTTGCTGTCATTCTGCCACATGATGAGCCACTGCAAAGCCTAGTGGCCCAAGACACTCAGCATCTATCTGGCTCATGAGTCTTCAGGCTGGGCTTGACTAGGGCCCCTCACCTCATGGGCACCCAGCAGTAGCTATCAGCTGGAGGGACGGTACAGCTAAGCCCACGGTCTCTCCTCAGCCCATGGGCTAGCCTGGACTTGTTCTTTGTGTGGTGGCTGAGGGGAAAGGCGAGCAAGTCCAAATTGTGCAAGAGCTTCCCAAGCCTTTGCTGTGCCCCATTTGTTAGTACCCCATGGGGCACAACCTGCAAGTCTGAGCCCAGAGCCAGTGTGGGAGGGTGGCCCAAGGTCATGGGGGAAACATTGACAGCGGACCTGGAGGGACTTTCACCCAATCCACCTACTGAAAAGGGGTGTGAGCCTGGGTTTTCTGAGCAGTGCTCAGAGCACTTTGGAGTCCCTCCCCACCTGCACTTCTTCACCTATCCCATGCCCTCCCCTCAAGGAATTTCTGCAGTCCCACTTCCCACACCTTAAGGAAGGCTCTGACTTTTAGAATTTGAGTTCCCTGGTTTTCAGAGCATCCCATTCCTTCTACCTGGCCTGAGCCCCTCTGCCTGACCCCTTTAGACTGATCATTGCCCAGGCTGTGACTCCCGTTGCCTCTTGGCCTCTCGGCTCCAGGCTCTGGAGCAGCTGCGGGGGTCACATCTCACCCTGTTCCATCCCCAGCATCTGGGGACATAGTTTGGGGATGGTGCCCTGGGTTCCACCCATTCTCAGAAGGAGGACAAGATACCTATAATCAAGCTTAAGTCCTACTCACCCTAAAAAGTATCTTTTCCATGACCTTGTGAGTCCTTCCAAGTCCCATTTCTCTTTAACTTTCCTTTTAACAAAAAACCAAAAAGTTGGAAAGAATAGTCCACACCTGCTGCTTCCAGTCCTTACTACCCACTTGCTCCCTGCTTCCTGACAAGTTTTTCCGAGTTTTTCTCCACTTTTTTGGCCCTAAAGAGTACTCTCTTGAAAGTCAGCAGAGTTAGGAACATTACATGTTTGTTTTTTTTTTTTTTTATTGAATTCTTGTGAAACCCTTATAAGATAGGTCTCCATGTTCCCATGTCCATGTCTCAGGTGACAAAATCCAAGCCTGGCCTGAGTCATTTACGAAGTGAGTCAGGACAGGGAATGGAACATAGGCCTGACTGCAGGGGCTCTGTTCTTAGCCATTACCCTAACCTTGAATACAGTGCTGCTAACCTGCGATCCTGGCTGTGGCGTATGAGTTTGCTAGGGCTACTGTAAAGAAGGACCAGGAAATGGGGGTCTTAACAACAGACACTGAGCGTCTCACTGTTCTGGAGGCTGGAAGTTCAGGATCGAGGTCCATAGGTTGGTGCTCCCTCTGAAGGCTCTAGGGGAGGGTCTGTTCCAGGCTTCTCTCCGGCCTTCCAGTGGCCTGACTGCAGTCTTCATGTGGCATTTTCTGTGTGTGCTGGGCTGGGTCCAGATTCCCCTTTTTATAAGGAGATTAAGGCCCAGCCTGTTGTCTTCAACTAAAGTAATTATATCTGTATCAACCCTCTTTGCAAATAAGGTCACATCCTGAGGTACTGGGGTTTAGGACTTCAAAACATGAATATGGGGATGGGGGGCACAGTTCACCCATAGTGGGTGAACAGTAGACAGCCCATAAGCAGATAGTGTAGCCGTCACCTGGGAGCCCCTTCCCAGATGTACTGAAGGAGCATTTGCGTTTTAACAAGATGCCCGGTCAATTCCAATGCACATTAAGATGTGAGAAGCACCTGTCTATAGCACTTTCTGGAAAGAAGAATGACAGCATGAAGCAATATTCTTAGGGTAACCCTAATTCTTGAATTTCACTTAGAATAGAGATAATTTTAAACATGGACAAAAACAGTGTATACAAAGAGGTTTATTCCAGGTTTTTCCTTAGAAATAAAACATTTTTTTGCAGTAAGTACTACTTCTTATAGAAATAAAACTTTTTTTGCAGTAAGTACTACTTCCTATCATTCTTAGCTGAAAAAAAAAATTTTTTTTAAATTGTTCTATTTCAGGTGACGTATGAGTTAAAGATGATCTTGTGGGAAACATTTCCTGAAATCTAAACTGACATATAACCAAATTTCTGGAACAACACCTCTTTTTAAGCTTGGGGATTGTAGCAAATCAACCATTGAACTAATGAGCTAACTTAACTAAGGAATATGATTTTTGTTTACAGTGAAAATGGCATTATGTTTATGTAGGGAAGTGTCCCCTTCCCCCTTTTCCCTCCCTTCCCCTCTCCTCCTTCTCTTTACTTCTTCTCCCTTTCCCTCCCCTTCCCAACCTTTCCCTCCCTTCCCATCCTTTCTCCTCCCTTCCCTGCTCCTTCCCTCCGTCCTCCTTTCTTTATTCCTTCCTGGCTTAAAAATGCAAGGCTTGACCCACAACCCTGAGATCAAGACCTGAGCTGAGAGTCTGATACTCTACCGGACTGAGCCACCCAGGAGCCCCTATGGAAAAAGTTTCAACTCTATCTTTGAGTGTATTTGAAAATTTTTACTATAAAAAAGTTTAAAAATACAATCATGTAAAGAATTAAAAGATTACGTTTCTTTCAGGTGTTCTCTTGACTGCTATATCTTCTCAGTTATTTTATTTCTTTATTTTTGTTTTTAAAGATTTTATTTATTTGAGAGAGGTGGCAGGTGCACAAGGGGTAGGGGAGCAGCAGGCAGAGGGAGAGGGACAAGTAGGCTCCCCGCTGAGCAAGGAACCTGATGTGGGACTTGATCCTGGGACCCCAGGATCATGATGTGAGCTGAAGGCAGATTCTTACCTGACTGAGCCACCCAAGTGCCCCATTGTCTCAGTTATTTCAGTCAAACAATGTTTAACTGCCTGTTCACCTGTTTCCTTAGTTTCTTAGTTTTTAACTCATGTAGGTCTTCCTGCCAATGTTGATCATTGTTCCTTACTGGCCTCCTATGAAAGGAAAAATTGCTTGGTTTAGTGTGGGACAGGTAAAAGGAAATAGTTGCCCTAACTGCTAAATTTGTAATTGACATGCATTGTGCTAGCCTCATGCCATCCTCCTTTTCTGGTTGCTTTTGTAACACTTTCTGGGTTTTAGTGGTAATAGCAATAATTTCTCAACAGAGCAAGGCCTGTTCTTTCTAAACAGTGACCTATGTGAGTTGTTTTTGTTTTTTTTTTTAAAGATTTTATCTTTATTTGTTAGAGAGATGGAGAGAGAGCACAAGTAGGCAGAGCATCAGGCGAGGGGGAAGCAGGCTCCCCGCTGATCGGGAAGCCCCATGCGGGCTTCTATCCCAGGACCCTGGAACCCAAGCTGAAGGCAGACACTTAACCGACTGAGCCACCCAAGGTGCCCCTGACCTATATGAGTTTTAACAGGACAGGCCTTGAAAGAAGAAAATCTGCTACAATGGGTGCTTACTCCAAAACTGATGCATGGAGTTAGAAACTGTTTCTTTTCTTCTTTCCTTCCTTTCTTTTTTAAGTAGGTGCCACGCCCAGCACGGGGCTTGAGCTCCTGACCCTGGGATCAAGACCTGAGCTGATAGCAAGAGTCAGATACTTAACCGACTGAGCCACCCAGACACCCGTTAAATGTTTATTTTAGAAAGTACTCAGAGAACATCAGTTAAAGCCTTATCAGTTGACCTTTCCCTGCCAGGGACCAGATGGACTGGACACATTAAAAAGACTCTTTCTTTGAAGGGTACATCAGTAAACGTGAAATTTCAGGGATAAGCCTGCCTCTAAACTCATTTCTTTCCCTGAAGTCCCTTCTCTCATAGGGGGTGACTTATAAGTAGCACAAATATGACCGTGTCCCAGGAGGTTGTCATCCTTCAGGATGGGCTCTAAACTGGCAAACGAGCCATCTTAAATCTGTCCATCTCTTCAGCTTCGCTTCATGCCATTAGCTGCTTCACAGGCTTCTTCTCAGTCATCGTTGATCACTCGTGCTTCTGTGTAGCCACCTCCCCCTACAGCAGCAGCTCACAAACCCCCTCTCCACCTCTGCCCTCTAAGTCCTTCCTCCCACCTCCCCCCCAGGCTGTCCCCTTGGTCTGCACGGTCCCTGGGTCCTTCAGTGGCCCTCACAGGTGCCCCATCCTCTAGAGTGGCTTTTTTGAGCATCTCTTAGAATATGAATTTCAGCTAGCAAACCTTCTAGAGTCCCCCTTGTGACAAAATCTACAAAACTGAAACAAAGTTAACTTCACTTAGAGATAATTCACTATCCAGAAGGGATACTTTCTTCATTTACTGAGACTTTGTCATGGAGTCAGAGCATAGTTTTGTTTTCCCCGCAACCCCCCTGAGTGCTGGCTTCATTCTTCCCGCGTGAAGACTATGTTACTGTCGATCTGTTCTCTGATGTCACCTGTACCCCCAGCCCTGTGGTGATGGGGAGGGCACAGATAGTGTGTGTGAGGGGGTATTGGCCATGGTGACAAGGGTCTGGGTTCTGAGCCCCATGGTAAAATGGCAGGAACCCCAACCCAAGCCCCTCCGTCCCCCGGCAGGATTTGGGGGACACTTTGTGCATTTTCCTCTGATGTTCTTACAGCCTGTCAGTTCTTGGTCTTGGCTTGTGGCTTTATTCTTCTGTGCTGTTCCCTCCCCGGCTGTTTCTCCTGATGGGGCAGGCTAGACCGGTAGGATGTGGGTGTGCTCTGCCATGGTCATGGCTCTAGTCATACTGAAGGGCAGTAGTGCCCTTTCTGAAGCCGAGAGGGCTGTGTCCCAGCAGAGTTCTCAGCAGTGTCCAGATGGGAATTCTTCCCATCTCTGACAGCACCCTAGGTGTTGCACTAATTTTATTTAACTGGCTTCCAGCTTTCTTGAGTTTTTGCTGAAAGAACTTGGACCATCCTTCTTCAACAGCTGGGTGGGAAACTGATAAAAATGGCACCCATATCATTGGGCTTAAAATGGCCTTTCTGTGCCCACAACCAGGGTGTCATTGGGCTGACCTTGACACCACTGACTCTACCCAAGCCAGCTCCATTTCCCTGGGACCCATGCATAGCCCAAGAGCGTGAGCACCCTCCTGGCTCCACCTGCTCCCCTCCTCCCTTGCCCTTATCCTCATTGCATCTCTAGTATTCCCTCTCCCAGAAGTCTTATCGCGTCCTTGTTCAGAGAGAAGCCCTATAAGATCCTTGAGGATATGCAGTGTGCAGTATACCACACAGTTCCAGCAATAGGGTGGCAGATCTGTTCCCACTCTGCCTGGCCCCCCAGCATGGGAAGAAAGACATGAGAAGACACGTGTGTGCAGAGACTGCTGTCCTCATTCATGTCTGTGTTACTCGCACCAAGGCCCGCGGCCAGGATTCACTAAATACGTGTTAGCTTGGCGAGCGAGAGAGCGAATAGGTAGCTGCTCACCCAGATGGTTTGATGAACATAAATTAGCACGATGCTAACTAAGGGGTGGCAGGCAGCTTCCAGGAAAGTGTGCCTTCTGAAGTTAAGAGCTGGTGATGCGCTCTGAAGGATGGGATGAGGTCGTAGGGACAGGGGCACCGAAATTCTTTTCAGATGGTGAGCCCAGGGAGAGAGCCCAATAAGTAAATATCTGTAAAGGTGCAAGGGTTCCTGAGAAACTGTCTAGTTGGTAGCCATGGAAAGCAAATCCCCAAAATAACAGCATGTGCTTACAATGTGTCAGGCACTGCTCTAATCGCTTTATATACATTAATTCACTTAGTTATTCAGTTCACTGCTGGCCGGGCAGAGAGTGTCCATAACTGCCCTGGGTCCTGCAGCAAGAAGTGGTGGTCTGGGATTTGACCCTCTGCGCTCTGGCTTTAGAGCCCTTGCACTTAACCAGAGATCAATGGATTCGAAACCTAGGGCTGAGAGTTATAAAATAACACGGCCAGAACCATGGAGCTGCTGTGTGATTCAAGTATGCTGGGTAAAATGCATCATTTTCTCAGTTCTTTTAAAATCTGCTATTAAGACCATGTGGGCTCTGTGTGTGTGTGTGTCTGTCTGTCTGTCTGTCTGTATGCAAATGTATATACATATATGTGTATTTTTTCTTCTTTATATTTTTTTTCAGGTCAAATTGAGAACTAATATTCAAATTTAACTTCAAATAATCTTTCACATATCTGTGTACTAACAGGACGTCTTTCCCTTCCTTTCCAGGACTTGTCCTTACGTGTCTCCAGTGCTCCAAACCTGGTAAGAAGGACTTCTGGTCCTCCATCCCCTTCCCCACCTTACTGTCCTTTCTGGAGTCTCAGACCCACAGCTTCATGCTTTTCTTGACTTTCAACATGTACCTTTTGTCAGGGCCTTTGGGTGACATCTTCCTTTTTGAAGTTAGGCCTCCTCTTTCTATATTTTTAGACCATAAATGAACTTTATTATTCTGTAATATTGCCACCAAATATTCTGCTGTCATGGCCAATCCATTTGTAGGCAAACTTGGGGATGACTTTTTTTTTGTAAGCAAATGCAAATTAGTCACCTCATAACATTGGAAAACCAAACATGAGATTTCTCCCATTTTTAAGATATTTGATTGTGATAAAAACCTGGGAGTGTTTTGGGGCTTTTTTTTCCTATTGGATGGACATACACTTAGGGTTCAACATGTTTTAGTGTACATATATATGTATGTAACATATTTATGTCTTGTTATAAATTGAGATGTATTAACAACCACTTCATGGTTGTAAGGCCAAAATGTCTTTTCTGATGGATAGATGGAAATGCTACAAAAGATCATATTTTTCATCTAAGCATTATTTATAGCCGTAATTTACCCATTGGGGCTAACTAAAACAGGTAAAGAATGTAAGGAAGGCCATTTAGGTCTTTCCATATTCCTTATTCTCCAACTAAAGTGGATGACGGCTTATGGGAAGCTTTAACTGAGCTAGACAATGCAAAATTTAGGAAATCCATTTTGAGAAGACATTTACAGGTCCGAAACTAAATGATATCTCTCCATCAATGGCCATTGATGAGAAGTAAGGTGCAGCTTATTAGTGAGGTGATTGGCTGATTTGGTTGAAGGTCATTGATTTCATGGACCATCAACCTTACCTGATGGTTTGCCATTTACCATTGACCTGAACTAAGGGCTATTTTTAAAATATTTTGCTTACTTGGTGCATTTTTAAAATTTTTAACTATTTGTATTCATTTGGTTCCAAGGTTTGTGTACGTTACATGAATGGTTTATCATATACTTTTATATTTTACTTCAAAATCATTTGGTGTACATTAAGATGAAAAGAGATTATGAGAAACTTAAAAATTTACCCAGGTTGTTTTATAATGTTTTTGAGATTTAGGATGAAGGAGACTATTGAAGCCTCCCTGACTGGGTGGATTTCAGTGGGCATTATTATAATTCGGGTGATACTCAGAGAAAATGAATGTGTTTCTAAAGAAGGAGGAGCCCCAAGGTTAAATGATTTTTATTAATGGAAGAGAAAAACATTATGCATTTTTACACCCTGCTGTAGAATAACAAACTCAATAACAGTAGAACTAGTTACAATTTCTACATGTTTTTTGTTTTGTTTTGCTTTTTGGTAAACTCAAGATTAAAAAAAAAAAATCTCTCATCTAGCAATAGATGTTTTATGTGTATTTTAAAACAGTGTTTTAACGTCACATGCTAAATGTGTATGTGTGTTCTCCTTTTTCCTCTTGTGCATCCTCCCCAATTAGAATAAATGTCATTAATGAAAATGCTTCTCTGAGGTCAGATTTTATATAAAAATACAACTACAGAAGGAAAACCACCAAATTATTCGCAAAACTTATGGTGCTTGGAAAGAATGGTTGGAATCCTAGACAATGGGAATCCAAAGGGAAAGAGACATTTTCTATCCTAGAAAAGCTTCTATTAAATAGACGTTTTATTTTCTCAAACAAGGACACGTTAGCAATAACAGATGTATATTTCAGTGTTGCCACTCTCTTTCTTTTCCTCCTCTCTGGAGTCAGGAAGGAGTGGGGGAGGTTAGGATCCCCACCCCCACCCCCCTGGAGTCCTTCTGGAGAGCCTTCTGGCCAGCTGGAGCTCTTTGTGCCCAGCCAGAATTCAGACACTTTTTCTTTCCTGAAGCTTAGCCTCTCACTGGCTGCTCCTTAGAAAGCCCACCACAGAGCGTGGAGACCTACCCACAGCCAGACCTTGACCTCCTTCAGTCAGCTTTTCCCTTTATGGGAGAAACTCCCGGGTCATAGGCATGGTGACATGAGGGATTTGGATCTCCTGAAGAGTTGTTCTTTGGGTTTAACGTTTTGCCATTTTACTTGATTCCTTGTTTTAAATTGTTCCATTTCAAACTTGAACATTTGGCTATATAATTAGAATGCTTGAGCTTTTAAACTCATTTGTAATTGATATTGTTCCAGTTTTTGGAAAACAAAAACAGAGTGTTATATATATTCACTGAGTTCCAAGATACATTCATTCTCATGTACTACAAATGTAAATGTGACTTTCTGAAAACTTGTTTTTTAGCCTTAATCAAATATTTGTTAACATTTAAATTAAAATCTATTAGTTTTTTAAAAAGCAGATTTATAGTCATATGGGATGGAAACCATTGACCAATAATTGCTTCTATTTATTCTTCACATAAAAAAATGACACTTTTATGGGACACCTGGGTGGCTCAGTCAGTTGGGCATCTGCCTTCCGCTCGGGTCATGATCCCACAGTTCTGGGATCGAGTCCCACATCAGGTTCTTTGCTCGGCGGGAAAACTGCTTCTCTCTCTGCCTGTGGCTTCCCCTGCTTGTGCGCATTCTCTCTCTCACTCTCACTGACAAATAAATAAAATCTTAAAATAAAATAAGATAAAAATGACACCTTTATGCCAAATAAATTTGCCATTCAGTGTTAGTTAACTTTTAACATCAAAACTGAAATTGATTGAGAATCACTTCAAATTTAAGTTCCAAAAATGAAATGAAATTCTGTTTTAACTCTGGAGCTAAATTGCCCACACAGGCCACGAGAGGGAGCTGTTGAATCTTAAACGAAATATATTTGAATTTCAACAAACCTTTTGGGTAAACTATTCAGATAATCTGGTCTATACAATGTAATGCAATGTAATCAGCAGTAGCATGGTTTCCATTCCTATTAGGACAAAATTTATGCATGTATTTAAGAAGTACTGTAGTTAAAATTCAATGAATACTTTAGAGAGTATATTATTTATAAGACACTCTCTTCTAAAAGGGGATATAAAGATAAATAATTCAAATGGTTCATAAGCAAGTGTGCATGTCTGCGTATGTACACTTGCATTAGGAAGCAGAACATAATATATAAGAACCATAAGAAAGAAATAAAGTACCATGGAGTTTCAAAAGCAAGAGCCTACCTCATGCAAGGCCGGATGGAGGAGGTGGCATTTAAGGAGGCACATGAGAGTACTCTGGGGGTGTGACAATGGGAGATGGAGAAATACACTAAGTGCAAAGCACAGCATAAGTATAGGAATTTTGGAGAACCCTGAAAATTCCTGTTTGCTTGAAACATAGGTTGCATAAATGTAATTAAAGGAATTTCATGCTGGAAAGGCAGCTGTCATGGCTTGTATTATGTATTATATATTATGATCCCACATAAATGCTGGAGGGTTTATTTGTACCTAATTGCTCTGAGTGTCAGAATGGCCGAAGGAACTCTTAGCCTGCACATGCAGAAGTGTGACTGAGAAGCATATCCTCTATTATTTATGCCTTCCCATATTACCTCTGGTGGTTTGGGGCCTCAAAACCATGGAATATTCTAGCAACATTTAGGTCAGGGGGACTAGATTTAACAAAACTGCTTATTAGGCTTATTCACCAAATATCTGTGGAACACATACTAGAGAGAAGTTTTTAGAAAATATTTTTTGAAAATTTATTTATTTTTTCGTGAGGAGGGGGAGAGGCAGAAGGAGAGAGAATGTCAAGCAGACTCCCTACTGAGTGAGGAATCTGTTGCAGGGTTTGATCTCTAGTCCTGAGATCATGATCTGAGCTGAAGTTAAGAGCCAGCTTAATATCGGGCCATCCATGCACCCCAAGTTCTTAGCAAACCTTAATATTTCTTAATTACAGTATTCTGAACCTGCTAAAGCATTTATAAATTTTTTCAAAAGTCATTGAAAGTAATTTTCTTTTAAAAAGTGGTTAATAGGGGCGCCTGGGTGGCTCAGTGAGTTAAAGCCTCTGCCTTCAGCTCAGGTCATTATCTCAGGGTCCTGGGATCGAGCCCCGAATCGGGCTATCTGCTCGGCAGGGAGCCTGCTTCCCTCTCTCTCTCTGCCTGCTTCTCTGCCTACTTGTGATCTCTGTCAGATATCTTTTTTAAAAAATTTTAAAAAAATGGTTAATAGATGATTTTACTATATTTATTAAGGCGGAAATGACTACTTCTTAAAGTATTGCAGTAACTTCAAAAATCCAAACTAAGAATTTTTTTTTTTTTGAGTTAAAACAAAACAAACTATCTACAGGAAGTGGGATGAATTTCATTCTTAAGTTTTCTAACCACCAGTGCAAGGCAGGCAACACTGTGGTCCACGTTGTTTGCATTTGATGAATCCATCTGCCGAATCAGAAGTTTTCCTGGAATTAAACACGAGCAAAATATTTATAGTGTAGGCTCTTAGGTTAAAAGAACATTGAGAAAAGCGCCAAACAATGACTTCAATTGTTCCTAAAAAACACGCAGAGGTTGTTCACACTTGGATCCTCTCTAAAGATAGACATTAAGGTATAGCTCAAGTGATTCATTTCACTGGAAGGTGGAGATAACATGATCCTGATAGCATACTCTTTGATTGTAAGATTTAGAGAGAAAATTAGGAAATAATGAGTGATATCTCATAGTGTGATAGGTGGAATAATTATATTCCCCACCCCCAAAGATGTCCATGCCCTGATCCCTGGAAACTAAATTTACTACTTTATTTGGCAAAGAGGAAGTAAGGGTGCTCACCAGCTGATGCTAGAACAAGGGAACTGTCCTGGATTATGGGATAGACCAGAAGGAATCACAGGGGCCCTTAACAGTGGGGAGAGGGAAGCAGAAGAGTAGGTCAGGGGAATTCGGTGAGGATTTAATCTGATCTTGCTGGTTTTGCAGGTGGAGGAGGGACCAGGAGACCAGGAATGTGGGTGGCTTCTAGAAGCTGGAGAAGGCAAGGGTATGGATTCTTCCCTTGAGCCACCTGGAAAGAATACAGCCCTCTTCACACCTTAATTTTAGCCCTGTAAGACCCCTATTGGGCTTTAGCCTACAGAGATGTAGGTGACAAATCTGTTTTCAAGTTTGTGATAATTTATTACAGCAGGAAACTAATATACATAGACCCCCTCTAATATCACTGTCAGTTCATGGTAAAATCACCTGATTACCTGTCATGTAGATATTTCATGTAAGTGGTTGGGAGCTGGGAGCTTCCATTTCCAGGATTGAGGGGATGAAAATGGCCAACATGTGGGAAAGGTTTGTGAGTTTTAGGCTGTGCAAGTTTATGAATCTGAACAATCTATACTGATAGAAGCGGTGGCCAATGGAGAATGACCAGATGCACCTTGGACTAGACTCCATCCATGTATCTATAATTTGAGAACAGATTTGTTGTACTATGATTTTTCAAACTATAGGACTTTGAAAGCTGAAGTCTGGAGATTCCCAGACCTTAGGAGGTACCTGAATATTTTTTGAGTGGATAATTGGATGGATGGATGAGGACGATGAAGGGGTAAAGATGAACCTGGCTGCCGGCTAAAGAAGAAACACTACTTCACTTTCCTAGGCTGTGGTCATGACAAGACCAGTGCCATGCATGAATGGGGGGGGGTCCTATCCAATCAGTTAGTGACCCAGTGCCCCTGAGTCCACTGTCACTAGAGATCTTTTGGTAGCTGCACAGCACCATTCATAAAGAACATTAAGTATTGAATGCTGACTGTGTGTTATACAGTAAGTTCTTTTTAAACATTTTTCATGTTTTTATAAATATTTGGTAATGCAAAAGAATATGTGTTGTATGTGTGTTATGATGGATAATAATTAAGTGAACATCTGGATCCCCCATATTTCTTAAGAAATATGACATTATAAATACCAGGAGTTCCCTGAATGTTAGTCATGATTGTACATCCTGTCTCCTCTCAAAAGGGGAGTCAGTATTCTGAAAATAGTTTTTTTAAATTTTTAATTATTTTTCATCCAGTATACTTAATGTACAGTGTTACTAGTTTCAGGTGTACAATACAGTGATTCAGCAATTCCATACATTACTCTGTGCTCATCAGGATAAGTGTACTCTTAATCCCCTTCACCTATTTCACCCACCTCCCCTCTGGTGACCACCAGGTTGTTTTCTGGAGTTAAGAGTCTGTTTTCACGTTTGTTTCTTTCTGTGTTTTGTTTCTTAAATTCCACATATGAGTGAATCATATGGTATTTGTTTTTCTTTGACATTAGCATTATGCCTTCTAAATCCATCCATGTTGTTGTAAATAATCAAGATTTCATTTTTTGTGGCTGAATAATATTCCATTGTGTATATATAAATCACATCTTCTTTATCCAGTCATCTGTTGATAGACACTTGGATTGCTTCCTCTATCTTGGCTATTGTAAATAATGCTTATAAATATAGGGGTGCATATATCTTTTCAAATTAATGTTTTCATATTCTTTGGGTAAATACCTTGTAGTGGAATTATTGAATCATAGGGTAATTCTGTTTCTAATTTTTTGACGAACCTCTATATTGTTTGTGACTGCACCCAGTTTACACTCCCACCAACAGTGCAAGAGGGTTCTTTTTTTTTTTTTTTTAAGATTTTATTTATTTATTCGACAGAGAGATCACAAGCAGGCAGAGAGGCAGACAGAGAGAGAGGAGGAAGCAGGCTCCCTGCTGAGCAGAGAGCCCGATGCGGGGCTCGATCCCAGGATTCTGAGATCATGACCTGAGCCGAAGGCAGCGGCTCAACCCACTGAGCCACCCACGCGCCCCAAGAGGGTTCTTTTTTTCTCAACAGACTTTCCAACACTTGTTGTTTCTTATTGTTTTTTATTTTTAGCTATTCTGACAGGTATGAGGTGGTTTTGATGTGCATTTCCCTGATGTTGAGTGACGCTGAGCATCTTTTGAGGTGAAGAAATGTCTTCTGCCCATTTTTAATTGTATTATTTGGGTTTTTTTTGGTATTGAGTTGTATAAGTTCTTTATATATTTTGGATACCAGCTCCTTACTGGATATATCATTTGCAAATATCTTCTCCCACTTCTGAATATTGTTTTTAATACTCTTTTCTTTATTGTTTTACCATAAATATATATTTCCCTAAGCAATACATATCTTAATTTTGCCCTATTTTTTTTTTTTTTTTGAGAGAGAGAGAGAGAGTGTGCACAAGTGGGAGGTTGTTGCAGAGGGAGGAGAGAGAATCTTAAGCAGGCTCCACGCCCAATGCAGGACTCGACCTCATGACCCTATAAGATCATCCCCTGAGCTGAAATCAAGAGTCAGATGCTTAACTGAGCCATCCAGGTGCCCCAATTTTTGCTTATTTTTAAAAATTGTATCAAAACGTATCATAGTATATATAATGTATTCTCTTCATTGTTTTTTCATTCATTATACTGATGCTTAAAGTAATAGTGCATCCATTTTCTCTGCTCTAAAGTATTGCATAGTACTTACATCCCAAAATTTATGTGTATGCATCTATATTATCCTATGAATAAACATTTGAGTTGTTTCCAGTCTTACCTGTTGCAGACATGCTTCTCTGAACATTTTGTACAGGTCTCCCATAATCCACGTACAGTTTTTTTTAGGATGTACATTTAGAAGTTGCTGGATCATAGTGGAGTTGCATATTCAGCTTCTGAAAAGAATCCTAAACTCTTTCCCAAATGGTCATACCATTTCATACTTAAAACTGGTGGTAGGTGCAACTTCTTTTTGCTCTAAATCCTTATTAAAAGTCAATATTTTCGGTTTTCAAATTTCTGTAATTTGGAGGGATGTAAAATTGTATCTCATGATTTGAATTTTCCTTTTCGTGACTTCTGAGGTTGAGCATCTTTTCTTTGTTCTTTTCTCTCCCTCCCTCCATTTCTTTCTTTCTTTTCTTTCTCTCTTTCTCTTTAAATTTTGTTTTTATGTAATCTCAACAACCCTATGTGAGGCTTGAACCCATAACCCTGAAATCAATAGTTTCATGCTCCCCTGACTGAGCCAGCCAGGTGCCCCATGCATCTTCTCATATAATTATTAGCCATTTACATTCCTTTCCAATGAAATGTCTGATCATATATTTTGTCCTTTTCAAAAAAACCTGGCTTATTTATTCTTTATATATTTTGGATACTAATTCACTGTTGGTTATATAGTTTCCCAATATCTTCTTCCTGATTGTGTGCGACTATATGTGATTATTTCATATTTTTATGGTGAGACAGAAGTTTCAAAACAGAAGTTCTTAATGTATTCATTCTTTTTCCTTTTATGATTAATGCTTTTTGTGAGTTAAGAAGTTCTTTCCTATCCCGCAGTCATATGGTCTTCTCCAAATAGCCTTCCTTTTAAAAGTTTGAAGTTTCATGTCTTTAACATCAATGGCACATAAATTATTATTTGTTTGGTGTGTGTAGGGGAGGGAGTATGAGGAGAAGTAGAGATTCTCTCCATCTTCCAGGTCTGTTTCAGTATTATTTACTCTTTTTCTTTTCTGTGGTTGAGTTTGGGTAAGATAGAATTATTCGATCCTTTAATGTTTAGTAAAATGGTTTATAATATAGTGTGTGTAGAAATTGGTTACAAAATTACTGTTCTTTTTATAGGAAGGTTTTAAATGATTGATTTACTTTTTTTTAATGGATGTGGTTATTGTTTCTTAAGTCAATTTTCTATTTTCCCCCCCTAGGAATATGTGCATTTTGTTTGTGTTTTCAAATGCATAGCCAAAAAAATCTTACCTTTTAGATCTGTGCTATATTGCGGTCATATTGCTTTGCTGATATTCTTTGCTTTATCTTGTTTCTCTCTTTTTTTAAAAAATATTTTTCTTTTTTTCTTTTTCTTTTTGTTTTTTTTTTTAAAGATTTTATTTATTTATTTGACGGACAGAGATCACAATTAGGCAGAGAGGCAGGCAGAGAGAGAGGAAGGGAAGCAGGCTCCCTACTGCGCAGAGAGCCCGATGTGGGGCTCGATCCTAGGACCCTGGGATCATGACCTGAGCCAAAGGCAGAGGCTTTAACCCACTGAGCCACCCAGGTGCCCCTTTATTTTTGTTTTTAATTTAAGTTCTAGTTAGTTCAATATTAGTTTCAGGAGTAGAGTTCATTGGTTTGTCACTTACATATGACACCCAGTGCTCATCATAGCAAGTGCCCTTCTTAATACCTGGCACCCATCCCCCACCCACCTCCCTCCAGCAACC
Source organism: Lutra lutra (assembly GCF_902655055.1). Lineage (NCBI taxonomy): Eukaryota > Metazoa > Chordata > Mammalia > Carnivora > Mustelidae > Lutra > Lutra lutra. The sequence goes on along the minus strand of NC_062280.1, from coordinate 122,260,242 downwards.
CTCTGTTCTCTGTCGTTAAGAATATCTCATGATTTCCCTTTTTTCTTGATTAGTCTTGCTAGAGATTTATTAAATTTATTAATATTTTCAGAGTCAACTTTTGACTTTATTATTCCTCTAATGTATCTTTGTCTTCTGTTTCATGAATTTCAGCTCTTATCTTTAGAATAAGACCTGGCAGAATAAACAATAGACAAATGCTTTCCCCCCTCCCCCACCCCTGCCTTCTTCTCGTTTTCCTCTTAAACATCACATAACTATTAAACACCATAAACTTTGATAAAAAATATTTTTGTCATAGTTCAGTTTTAGTTGTTTCTAATTTCCATTATACTGTTTCTTTGATACATAAATTGTATATGTTTTGTAATTTCTATGCATACAGGAGAGTTTTTAGTTTTTTAAAAATTGATTTAGTACTTAACTATATTGTGATCAGAAAGTGTGGTCTATTTGATATCAATTTTGCAGAATTTGCAAGGCATAGTTTATGGTCTAATATGTATTTTTATAAATATTGTTTTGTTTAGTTTTTACTCCCACAGTTTAGACTGTTAATACTATCTTATACTATTTATGATTGTTTAGATTTACTTACATAGTTACCTCCTTCTTGGCTTATCATTCCTTTTTGTGTCTGGTCTCATTTTCTTCCTCCTGTAATAAATTCTTCTAAAAGTCTTTTAGGGATGGTCTCTTGTTGGTATACAGTCCCCAATTTATTGGAATATATCTGTTTATCTGAAAATGTCTCTATTTTGTCATACTTCTTGATAGTTTTGCTAACTGCATAATTCTAGATTGATAGTTGTGTTTCTCCTAGGACCTCAGAGATGATAGTCTTTGGGGTCCATGGTTGCAGCTGTGAAGTCAGTTGACTGTCTAATTAGATAAAAGGTAATATATTTTCCTTGGCTGCTTTTGAATCTCTTCTATGGCTTGGGCCTTCTTCAATTCTTTCTTCTTTCTTTCTTTTATTTTTTTTTAAAGATTTTATTTATTGGGCGCCTGGGTGGCTCAGTGGGTTAAAGCCTCTGCTTTTGGCTCAGGTCATGATCCCAGGGTCCTGGGATCAAGGCCGACATCGGGCTTTCTGCTCAGCGGGGAACCTGCTTCCCCCACTCTCTCTGCCTGCCTCTCTGCCTACTTGTGATCTCTCTCTGTCAAATAAATAAATAAAATCTTTTTTTTTAAAGATTTTATTTATTTATTTGAGAGAGAGAGAATGAGAGAGAGAGAACATGAGAAGTGGGAGGGTCAGAGGGAGAAGCATACTCCCTGCCTAGCAGGGAGCCTGATGTGGAACTCCATCCTGGGACTCCAGGGTCATGACCTGAGCCAAAGGCAGTTGCCCAACCAACTGAGCCACCTAGGCATCCCTCTTCAGTTCTTTAGTAATGTTTGTTTATTATTTTAAGGTGATCTTGCTTGTTATTCTTTATGATTCTTAATTCTGAGGATTTATGAATCCTCAGAACTACTATCAGTTTTGGAAAATTCTGATCTCTTCTCCTTTTGGAATTTTAATCGTATGTTTGTTGGTTCTTCTTACTCAAGCTTTGATATTCTTTACTTACCCTTCATACTTTTATTTCCTTTCTCTGTGCTGGATTCTGGATTCTAGATCATTAATTCTTTATTCAGTCATGTCTAATTTGCTATTTAATAGTTTCTCTGGGTTTCAGTAATTCTATTTATTTTAGAAGTTTGTTTTTATAATGTTTCTGGTCATTTAAAAAATTCTCCTTGCTCATGGCTTCTTTTATTTTATTTTTAAGATTTTATTTATTTATTTTAGAGAAACAGAGATAATGACAGAGAACATGAGCAGGGAGGAAGGGAAGAAGCAGGCTCCCCACTGAGCAGGGAATCCAATTTGGGACTCAATCCCAGGACCCCGGGATCATGACCTGAGCAGAAGGCAGATGCTTAACCAACTGAGCCATCTAGGTGCCTGCTCTTTTATTTCTTTAAACACTTTATTTTCTATATCTGAGCCTTCCTATATCTAAAGTCCTGGTGAGTCCATTCCTTTATTAATTAATTAATTAATTTATTTATTTATTTATTCTGTGGTTCCTCTGTTTCCTTGTGTGGTTTTTGTTTTTTTTTTTTTTTTTTCATTGTAATGTTATATTTATTTGAAATCTGTTCGTGGAAATGTTCTCAGCCTGGTGTAAAGGTACATTTTATAGGATTAAGTTTTTTTGTTTGCTTTTACCAGGCACCTAGGGATAGTACAGATTATGACCTATTTAATATGAATATTTTAGCTTTTTAGACAGATAATGTGAATTCAGGACCCAAATCCATATTAGGTCTAGCTAATAAACATGGATCTCAAGGGTAGTATTGCCATAAAAAACACAGGATGCCTTATTATATTTGAATTTCAAATAAACGATGAATACATTTTTAGTATAAGTATTTTGTTTATATAAAATAAATAGACTTTATTTTTTAGGGTAGCTTTGAGTTCACAGCAAAAGTGAGCATTAACTATAGTGTTCTCACATATCCCTCCTCCTCATACCCACAGAGCCTCCCCCGCAACAACATCCCCCACGAGAATGGTATATTTGTTACAATCAATGAACCAGCATTGACCCATTATATCACCTGAAGTCCATAGTCTACATTAGGGTTCCTTGGTGGTGTACATTCTATTAATTTTGATAAGTGTATAATGATATGTGTCTACCATTATAGTATGATAGAGAATAGTTTCACTGCCCTAGAAATCCCTGACATTCTGTTTTTTTATTTCTGAATCTGACAACCTTACTCAAGGGAGATTTTTTTTCTTCTTCCACTACAAGTCAAGACCAAGACAAATAACTTTCCTTGTCCATCTCTTGGGTAGGGTGTTTATGTTTTCCTCTTAAGTGAGATTTCTCTGAGAGCATAGCCTGTTATGTACCTTGACTTTCTGTAGTGATCTCTGTTTCTCCTCCCACCAAATCCCTTGCCCACCCATGTGTCCTCCAAAACCTATATTTTCACCTAGTTTGCTACATTCACTTCCATTTCTCAATGTTTTTTACCGTTCAAAGCAGCAAAAGTGTTAAAGTTTATTTTTATTTATTTATATAGTTGTGTCTTATTTATTTAGGCCACCATTAGAACTGCTGCCCGTAGTGGGTGGCATTGATGCTGGTATCAGGACTGGCCTGCGGCATAGGTAGGACTGCCTGTTTATTGACATCTCTTGAAGGTTTGGCACAGATCAAGCTTTTGTCTTGAGCTTTACTGGTTTGGAAACTCAATGATTATCAGTTTACCTGGAGCTAATCAACTCCACTGTACTGAGTCATGCTAACAAATCAAGGGCCAGAATTCCAATATATCAGTTTATAGTGGGAGATATACCTTTTTTGCGACTAGACTACTTGTATCCACGCTCCAGGGACTTTCCTGATATCAAGAGAGTGGGGAAAACTTATCTGTGGTCAGTGGTATGCTTGGCAAACTTTGAATTAGGAAAAGGAGAATTAAGTGACCTAAGAAAAATTAAATGGCCTTCAGGCTCATTCGGGATGTCTGATAAAATCAATGTTTCTAACAACCAAGGTTTCTACCATAAAATAGATCAATTATGAACATGTACTGAGCATCTACTTCATATTGGTCACCATGCCAGGCACTGTAGACACAAAGATCAATAAGACGGTGACCTGCTCTTAACGAGTTTGTATCACATATGTTAAATAATGCCTTAAACAATGCCCAATCAACACTTGGAAACTCTGTTTTATATCTATGTGCAACGTTCTTCAGTTAAATCCAGACTTGAGGAAATGGACTTCAGACCCCCCACTTAGACTTCTATGACTCCAAGATGTTCTCGGTACTGAATTTACAAGCTATCTCTTTAGGCAAGTTGCTTCTCTGGATCACTCTTCTCCATTTTCAGCTAATTCTTCACCCACAGTTGTCCCCTGTATGCTGAGTAGTTGGGGCACTGTTGCTTCTTAATAGTTACTCAATATGGCAGTAGCAGGAAGTGAACACTGTTGGAATCAATCCACCTGTGTCTGCCAGAGATTTCACAGGGAGCGATTACAAATATCTTGAGTTTCCTTTTGTGTTTTTTCACAGAGGCGGTTGACTGTGTGGAAAAATCTGTTTACTTATTCCTTTTCTGTAGTAATGGAGAGTGTGGAGGCTTTGGGTTGCAAATAAGACATTCCAGATTTGGGCACGCAGGAAAATCTGGTTCCCGAGCAGAGTAATTTCAAATTAACTTTGCATTTGAAAGTTAGGTGTACTCAAAAATGTAACCAAACTTTTAAATAGGAGCAAACCTAAATGCCCTCCTCGCTATATCGGGGTGGCCTTACCTAGAGAATTGCCATAGTTCAGGGTCTGGTTTCCATCCTTATAATTCAGTGTAGTTGAGTCAGTAGGTCTGAGACTTCATCTTTGTTTTCTGAGTCACTAAACATGGAAATACTGGGGCATTTGCTATAGTCTTGGCTGGGGAGTGTTTGACTCATTTACTTGTTTGACTCTGGGGTAGATTGGAAAGGTTAGCCTAATACAACCTTCTTGATGGGGAAAAAGAAGAAATTCACATTTTATCTAAATAAATAAAGACAGCTCTTTAACTTTTTAAAGATATCTAACTGTCAGGGACTTGTAGCAAGGCTTCCAGTCTCAGGAAATTGATGAAAATACACTGGACTCTCAGGTTGATGGTACTATTTAGGAGAGAGATTACTCGCCTAACACCCATACTGTGTGTGAAGCCACCAAATTTTACAAAACTGCTCAGAAAATAGAACTTCAAAAATCTAATAAAAATGAAAGCAAAAACAGTCAAGGTGAGAGGCACATAAAAAAGCAGCTTTGTGTTTTGACAGGTCCAGAAGTGTCCATGGGGTTTCCCTCTCCTTATTGATGGCCAGAGCCTCACAGTAGCAGAGATAAACTACTTCCCATTAATCAGTATGCTAATTTACTCTGTGTGTAGAAGTCTTTCTGGCATCTTCCCTGACCCAAAGTGTTCTGCTAACTTACTGGTTTCAATTCAAAATGGCTAATTGACCATTGTAATATTGTAATTAACTCTGACATGGGAGGAGGGACTAAGGAGCCACTGGCCACAAATCAGCTGTTTCCAGCTTCAGTTTCATGGGGCTCATTAAGGCCCTGTTCTCTGTCCCAGCCTGCAGCACAATCCAGGGTGATGCTGAGTTGCTGCGGGCGCTCTGTGTGTCCTCTGATCTCATCCCCAATGAAGCAAAACTGTGTTTAGGTTATTGCTTAGTGTGTCACAGGAGAAAATCACCTTTGCCCTGGCTGCATTTCCATCCACTCCACAGCAAGTGAGTCCTACAGTCCAAGCAGTATGATAGCCTTATGTAGTCAGTGCCAGGAGAAATGTGGTAAAGTGAGTGCAATTATGGAAGCCATGCATTTGCTTTTGTCATTTATCAAGAATAGTCTTTTCATGAAACAGAAAGGAAGAAGGCGATAGGGAGTTTTCTGGAGCAAGTCCTTATTTATGGAAGAGGGGACAGTTTATCTACACTGACATTCTGAGGATTCCACATTGTTCCTTTTATTTTGCGGGCAAGCTTTCAACATTTAATTAAGAGTCATAAGGCTGTGGCTTCCCCCACCCACAGAAAAATTCCTTTAAGGAATCATGAGACCATCAACATTCTGCAGCTGTTTAAAAGACTGTTTAGACTCCTGGAATGATGCTGGGAAATTCTTGGATTTATGGTCTTGGACAAGAAAGGAACTCAAGAATGGGAAAATCAAGTAGTATAACAACCTAAATCCAAACCCGGGAGAACCTTCCTTACATAACCTGCTAATCTGCTCCTCGTAATATAATTATCACCAAGTGGCAGAATTTAATGAAGAAGAAAAAAAGGTTAATATCCTTTCTGCTCTGGATCAAATATAACACAGGAGACTAAATTCTCCATGAAATTGGTTGGATTCAATCATTTCATGAAGAATGCTTACTTTTGAGTCTGTATCACTGATTGCTACTTCATGTCTAACGAACCCTCACAGGTCTCCACAGATAAGATCACTTGGAAGGCTGGTCCACTTTGCCATCAACTCAGGCACTGTCTCCCTAGATGACATTTTTAAGCCACCTGGTTTAGCTTTGGCCATGGAGACTTGGAACAGAGTGGTAGGAACCTTAAAAGCCAGGAGTTCCTGGGCACACAGCCTCACTTAGAAGAAATAAGAAGCAGACATGAGGAAAAACATGCCAGAGAAGTAAGACTAATTGGTTGCATGTCATCAAGTTGTATTTAGTTCCTATAAGGCAGTGGTTCTCAAACTTGTCGGTCTCCCCTTTATGCTCTTAAAAATTGAAGAGCCTGGGACTCTTAATCTCAGGGTCATGAGTTCAAGCCCAACATTGGGAGCCTAGTTTAAAAAAAAAATTGAAAATCCTCAAGAGCTCTTGTTTACAATGGACTAAATTACTAATATTTACTGTATGAAAAAAATTGAGAAATTTAAAAAATACTTAAAAAGTACGGTAATAACCCTATGCTGTAAATAACATACTTTATGAAAATAAGTATATTCTCAAAAAAAAATTGAGTAAGAAGAGTGGTACTGTTGGGGCATTTGGGTGGCTCAGTCTGTTAAGCATCTTGCCTTCCTCTCAAGTCATGATCCCAGAGTCATGGGATCTGGGAATTGGGATCTGGGGATCTGGGATTTGGGAATGAGCCCTGAGTTAAGTTCGCTGCTTAGCGGGGAACCTGCTTTTCTCTTTCCCTCTGCCCTTTCTCCCTGCCCCCCACCCCACTTGTGTTCTCTCTCTTTCTCTCTCTGTCTCTCTCAAATAAATAAATAAAATATTTAAAAAAAATTCGGCTCAGGTCATGATCTTGGAATCCTGGGATGGAGCCCTGTGCTGGGCTCCCTGCTCAGTTGGGAGTATGCTTCTCCCTCTCCCTCTGCCTCCTCCCTGCCCCCCACTTGTACAGTCTCTCTCTCTCTCTAATAAATAAATAAATAAGATGTTTAAAAAAAAAGAGTGGCACTGTTTAGGAGTTTCACAAATCTCTTTAATGTCTGGCTTAATAGAAGACAGGAGTCTCATCTCTGCTTTTGCATTTAATTTGAATCTGTCGCAGTATGTTATCTTGGTTGAAGTGTCTGAGGAAATCTGGCCTCACACAGATATATAAGTGGAAAATAAAGGAGTATTTCAAATAATGGTAGGTTTGAGATTCTCAACAAGTGTAGTTTCTTAAAGGTAAGTCACAGTGTAGAATCGGAAATCCTATCAGTTTCAGATCTATGCTGTTCCATTAAAATCTGTTGCTCTATTTTCACTTTCAGCGGCTGCTTTATCCATGCATGACTTGGTTATATTGTGCATTGATCACTTGAAAAATACTGGTTCACTGAATTATGCAGATCTTCCAAATGTTGATATACATATCAAGAAAGTACATCTGTTAATATCAACACCAATCTTATCAGAGAAGTCTTGAGATACTGGAAAGCTGTCAAGCTCATGGTGACAGACAGATTTTCAATAACCTCATTTTTGCCTGAAACTTAAATTTTCTATTGGCAACAAATACCTTCTGTTGTTTTCCTTTCAGGGACTGGATTTTTCAGAAAATAACCAACAAACCCGAGTCTGAGTAACCAGTGTCTGTCAGTTATTCTTTCAAGCAAAAATAGTGCACCGTGGAAACCAAAGGCTCACAACTCAAACTGTTGTACAAGTGTTCCCTCTATATTTATTGTATTTCTGGGTGGAAGAGGGGAGCTTTATGAGTACCTTCCATTCAGTCACAAAATATTTAAACGGTTGAGATTTAAAGTTTTACTACGTCATGGACATTCTTAAGTGAAAATGTTTTTGTTTTGTTTTGGTTTGTTTTTTGAACTACAAGTATAGGGTAGTGATAAATTTCCTGGGACTCCTAGTATAGTTGGGGGCCTTGACTCAGGCCAAGGACTCCATAGCTCCACCCACCACTGCTTTAGTAGCATTGGTACAAATGTCAACACAATGAACATCAAAGGACATCTTCATATCTTATTACAGAAATAATTTGATCTCTAGGACTCCTTTATTTTATTTTTTTTTTAAAGATTTTATTTATTTATTTGACAGAGAGAAATCATAAGTAGGCAGAGAGGCAGGCAGAGAGAGAGGAGGAAGCAGGCTCCCTGCTGAGCAGAAAGCCCGATGTGGGGCTCGAACCCAGGACCTGGGATCATGACCTGAGCCGAAGGCAGCGGCTTAACCCACTGAGCCACCCAGGCGCCCCTCTAGGACTCCTTTAAAGTGGAACTATAGACCCCACTTGAAAACCACTGACTTAAGGCATCTCCACTCTTGATCTTTTAGAACTACATGAACTTCTCTATTTTGTCTAGTTACAATAGACTTAAATTACATGGCTGATCATTCCCATCAAAGCAAACTGAATTTGACTCTAGAATTTCCCGCCCATATTTAGCTTAGCCAATCTCTAGTTTCTTAATTGTCAGACTCAAATACTAATTTATACAAAATGGTCGGCTCCCCTGAATGAAGTACCATTAAAACATGTGGTCCATTAACATCATTTTCCTTCTGCTCATTGGTTTTACATTTTGCATTTATGCCCCGAGGAAGAGTTCAAATTTATTCTTATAGTAACGGGAGCACTGTGGTAGTCTGTTGGATAAATACTAGGTTCTCTACATTCCTTTTTTCTGTTTTGAAGATTTTATTTCTTATTTAGAGAGAGAGTGTGCATGCGTAAGTGGGGAGAGGCAGAGGGAGAAGGGGAGAGATAATCCCAAGCAGGCTCTGTGCTCAGCGAGGAATCCGATGTGGGTCTGGATTTCATAATCCCAAGATCATGACCTGAGCCAAAATCAAGATTTGGGCTCAACCAATTAAGCCACCCAGGTACCCCTCCTTTTTTAAAGTAAACTCTACACCCAATGTGGGTCTTGAACTCATGACCCCAAGATCAAGAGTCACATGCTCTACCAAGTAAGCCAGCCAGGCACCCCTATACTGAATTCTCCAAACCAAATTCGAACCTTGATAGTTCCAGCGGTACCAAGCTTTTTTTTCACTCTATTCAAGCTTAGAATTCTTCATTCTCAGAAGAAAAGCAAAATCTCCAATAACAATGAAGTCCTGAAGGAAATTGCTTTGAATTAACTTGCAAGGAACATCATGAGGCTTAAAGGGGGGAAAGGTTGGTCCTTCAGGTAGATCAAAGGATTGGAGCCTCTTGAACCAAAGACTCCGGGTAGGTGAAAGGGACACCCCGAATTGTTACAGCAACTTGGAGAAATAAAAATAGAGTAAGCTTTAAAATGAAAGACATAAATACTGAAATTGAAAATAAATCTTAAAATCTTTCCCCCCTCATTTAACCATAGCATTTATGGATTGGTTTTCTTTTTTAAAAATGTAATAGAAATCCTAAAATTTAGGAAAGCAAGTTTTAATCGCACAAGTGAAAGGTTAGACAGCCCTTGCTATGAGAGAAGTTTGAAGATTATAATTAGCTTCATATTAATCATCCAAAGGAGTTTAAATTTATTTGTAAGACCTGGTGACAAGACCTCAGTATGTCATCTATGAATTGGAGCTCTTTCACCCTTTAGGCTGGTGTCCCGCTTGGGGATGGGGACAGTGGTACATTTTCCTGTCTTATCCATGTTTGTTCGTATTACTGTTGGACCCATTCTTCCCTCAGGATCAGAACTGGTTACAAAATTTGCAAGGCCCAGTTCAAATGAAAATGCTACTATTATTAAAAATTATAACAGATTTTAAGAAGGCAACAGTAGAACTTTAGGCCAAGTATGGCCAGGTCACAATAGTACCAAGAGACAAGGTGAAGAGATTTCTTTTGAGGCCTCAAAATCTGGAGATCTATAGAGGCGACAATTTTTCTAGGGCTGTCTTAGATGCTCCTCCGCCCGGGGCCCCTAGGTAATAAACCTAAGACTGAGAACTGTTTTGCTTTGTTTTTTAAATTTTTTTTTCAAGATTTTATTTATTTATTTGACAGAGAGAGAGAGATCACAAGTAGGCAGAGAGGCAGGCAGAGATAGAGGGGGAAGCAGGCTCGATCCCAGGACCCTGAGATCTTGACCTGAGCCGAAGGCAGTGGCTTAACCCACTGAGCCACCCAGATGCCCCAAACCTAAGACTGAGAACTGTCTGAGCCTAGAAGACACTTGTGGACTATCCCTCCCTGCTCCTTTCTGCGTGTCTAACACTTAGCTATACTTTCCGAGCTGAGATAAACCCCATTTCTTCTGTGAAGGCTTCTCTCACCTTACTAAACAACAGTAGTCTCTCAATTTATATGTACCACTTATTTGGCACTTAGTAGATGCTGCTAATTTTAAATTAATTGCCAAGTACATACTTGCTAATTTTTAATTAAGTTAATTGAAAACAGGTTTGTTGGCTGGTGCCTTTTAAATTTTGTTTCCCACAACTAGCAAAAAAAAAAAAAAAGATCCAGGTTCTTAATATGGTTCTTGAGAGTCCAAGAACCCTCGGAAATTACAAATGAAATTGTGGATATCTGTGTATATCAGTTTTCGTAAGTATTAGCCACCCCCACCCCCAAAAGTGTTAATAACAGCTAAGCTAGATTCTCAACAGATATATTCTGATTGGTTGTTAGGGGATTTTATTTACTTATTTATTTATTTATTTATTTATTTTTTAAAGATTTTTTTTTTAATTTATTTGTCAGAGAGAGAGTGAGAGAGAGCGAGCACAGGCAGGCAGAATGGCAGGCAGAGGCAGAGGGAGAAGCAGGCTCCCTGCCGAGCAAGGAGCCCAATGTGGGACTCGATCCCAGGATGCTGGGATCATGACCTGAGCTGAAGGCAGCTGCTTAACCAACTGAGCCACCCAGGCGTCCCTTATTTATTATTTTTAAAGTAAACTCTACCCTCAACGTGAGCCTCAAGCTCATGACTCTGATATTAAGAGTCGCGTGCTCTACTTGCTGAGCCAGCCAGGTACCCTGGTTTTTAGGGGATTGTATATCCAAGATGTGCTATAACATGGTCAGGAAAGGTCTCACGGACCGTCTCATCCTTCAGACCCTCCACTATAAAAGCAAATCCTTCTGGAATTATGCCAGTGGGCTTTTAGTTCTCTCCATTGTGTGTTTACATTGGAATTCCAATCATCTGGTCACCTTTGGAATTTCAAGGGAGGGTCTGTGTTTGAAAGAGAAGCCTTGGTTTGCCTCCTTAATTCTGTTTTGTCCCATGCAGACATGTGGTTAGATCTGGTGAAACGGTTCACGTGGCTACAGTATTTATCAAGGTGCCTCTGTAGTGCAAAGAAGCAAGAGAAGCATCTAACTCAGGGGTCAGCAACCTTTTTCAGTAAAGAGCAAATAGTAAATATTTTAGGCTCTGCCAGTCGGACGGTCTCTGTTGTAACTTCTCAGTTCTACTGTTGTTGCATGAAGATAGCCATAGATAAGCAATAGGCATGGCTGTGCCAAGTACAACTCCATTTACAAAACCAGGCAGTGACTACATTTGGCCTGTGGGCCAGAGTTTGCCAACCTCTGATCTAATTCATGGCTCCCTAGAACCTAGGAAATCCCAGTTACAACCAAAAGGCACACCACCAAATAATTAGGCATGCCTTTCAAAACTCTGCATTTCATCAATAGCATGTAATTCTAATCTTGGCTGAAAAATGAGAGTACAAATCCAAAGGAACCAGCTCATCCCAGGTAATGGCCCAGACTGGCAGCCCAAGCGACACAGGCAAGGAACTAGGGGTGATTTTGTTACCACGATTCCAGTTCTCACGCACCCTTTATCAGAGACAATAAAAAAGGTTATGTTCACACCATCACCGACAAGGAGAGGGCAGGCTCCTGCTATAAAATCCGGATTGCTCTCTGATCGGCCTCTCTGTAATTAGTGACCCTTTCTTTCTCTGTTCTGTGCAGATGAATAAAAGGTTCACGGTGTATGATGTCACCCTAAAAACAATCTCTTGATTGTTCCACGTTAAGTTCTGCATTTGAACCCAGCTGTGGCTGCAGCTGCTAGTCATTTCTCTACCAGCTACTACTCATTTACCAAACTGGCTTTGTCAGCTTCCCTGTCTTGCCTGGCAGGAGGAAAGCCTGGTGGGAGCAGGAAATCGTAGGTGGAGACTTGACAGTGTCACTCCTGAGATGAGCGCAAATAGTCGAAGCTGATTCACAACTTCTTATAAGTTTAATGATCTGAAAACAGGTTTAAACGGTTCAACTTGCAAATCAGAATTTAAAAACATGGCAATGCTCAGAAATTCCTTCTATTATCAAGTTGCATAAAAGGGAACTGTTTTATTCTCAGTAGGAAGCCTTGGATCTCAAAAGCAATGCTGATTTGAATTTGGTCCTTCTTTCTTTGTCTTTTGCTGCTTTGTCAACTAGAGGGATAGATGAGTACCTACATGTATTTTTTTTTTTAAGATTTTTATTTATTTGACAGACAGAGATCACAAGTAGGCAGAGAGGCAGGCAGAGAGAGGGGGAAGCAGGCTCCCTGCTGAGCAGAGAACCCGATGTGGGGCTCGATCCCAGGACCCTGGGATCACTACCCGAGCCGAAGGCGGAGGCTTAACCCACTGAGCCACCCAGGTGCCCCCACCTACATGTATTTATTTGTCTTTAGTAAGTTGCCATGTGTGTGATTGGGAGTGGGGGGGACTTCTGTAGTTGGCTCTGGTCCTGTGTTTTCTCCGCCAGAACTTGGTTTTCTGGCAACTATTAATGCTGTTATCGGCAATGCCATGTTTGCCCCAAGAAAGCACCCTTCCAGTCGCCTCTGGTGCTGTCCTCATCTAGGAGAGGCTGAACCCTGACCTGTCTCTCTTGGGTTGCCATTCTGTGTCAAAGGATGGTGAAGGTCTTCTGATAGTGGAGCCGAGGCTACGTGCCATTGCCCTAGAAACAAGAAAGACTGCAGAGCAGACGATGTTTGGCCGATCCCAAGCAACTTCTCATTAGATTTGCACCCCCAGCCATTCCCCTGAATCGCCACTAAAACCCATTCAGCAGACATTCCCGAAACACAGGGTGGAGAGGCTGGGTGGCCAAACCAAATGGCAAGGGCCCACTACTCCAGATAAACTGGATAGACCATGTGAGCTGGGATGGAGTGGAAATAGGTCAAGTCTGTCCACTTAGCTTGACTCAGCCCACAGCACGCTCCAAACGCACCAGAAATTTTGGAAAGCTCGTTTCTTGTAATAAAAGTAACATGTTTTCTTTGTAGAATCCCCTGGCAGTTTCAATGTTATATAGATGACTTGGATTTTCAAAATAATGGGTTTTCAACCTGAATTTTGGATATAAATGTTTTATTTTTATTTTTGTTTCTCTCTCTCTCTCTCTCTCCCTCTCTTTCTTTCTGATAAAAGCCCATTTTCCTTTTAAAGCCCATTTTCCTAACTGAAAATCTTTGGCCAGGTTCAGATTAGCATAGTCTGATGCTTATGTCAAAGTCGAATGCCTTAGAATCAGAATCTCACATGTAAATAGCCCTGGTATAAAAGACGTTCTATAAAACCAAACATAGAAGTCGGTATCAGTTTTGTCAAATAGCTTGTAGATGAAAGCCGTAAAGAAAATAGAAACACAGACAAATCTGGAATTGGGTTAGGGAATCATGATGGTGGTAAGAAAATGCTTTCTTTTTAGTTTTTCGATTACCCCTCCCCACCCACTCCGCCCCAGCTCATATTTTCATGCCTCCAAACTTGGATGGAAAATGCCCATTAGAGAGTAGAAAAATGGGAGGTATGGGCTGGGCCTGGGCAAAGACAGACATTAGCATGGATGGTGGATCCGGGCGACTGGCTTAGTCTCATTCACTCAAGGAGATGGTCACACGTGCACTGCACCTAAAATGAAAGAGGGAAAGAGCAAGATAGGTAAAGGGAGACTGTTTTCTCCTGAGAACAGAGCAGAGGGGACTTGGGGCCAACCTCAGTGCTGCAAAGGCCAGCGGGAATCGGAGTGAGTTGTCAAGGTCAACATTACTGCCTTGATACACAGCCTTCATCTTTATATCATTTCATTAAAAAATTTAGTTGGGGGCGTCTGGGGTGGTTCAGTGGTTTAAGCACCTGCCTTCGGCTTGGGTCATGATATCAGGGTCCTGGGATTTAGTCCCGCACCAGGCTCCCTGCTCAGTGGGGGGCCTCCTTCTCCTTCTGCCGGGTGCACCCCTTCTTGTGCTCTTTTATTCTCTCTGACAAATAAAATCTTTAAAAAAAAAGTTTTAAAAAGCACAAATGGGGAGGGGGAGGCATGTGTTCATAACACTGCAGTTTATAACACTGCAGTTTTTAAAGCAAGGAGGTTGCTGGATGAAACCATTGACCGCTCTCCTCACAAGTCACATGGGTGACACCCACGTGACTTGTGAGGAGCGAGGGCACATCCACACGTGTGCTCTAATTCATCATTTCACATCATTTCACAAAACTGGCTCCCAAGTAGTCATTTGTGTGCTGACTGTCAGGGCAGCTTCCTGAATTAACTATAGGAGAGAACTTCTCAAGATGTATTGGGCGCAGATACAATCCAAGCAGCTTGACTAACATGGGAATTCCCAAGCATCAACCCCAGAAGGGCTGCTCTACTTGGCCAGTGGTAGAGCCCGGGAATCTGCATTTTATCAAGCCCTCCCCATTGATTCTGACACCAGTGCTCTGAGAATCCCACTTAGAGAAGTACCCTCTGGGAACATACAGTTAAGAAAAAAATGGGTTCTTCAGAGGTCAACTATTTTTTTTTAATTTTTAATGTTTTAAAAACCTGTTTAAGTCATCTCTACACCCAACGTGAGCTCGAAGTCATGACCCCAAGATCAAGAGTCGCATGCTCTTCTGGCTGAGCCAGCCAGGCGCCCCAGCTACTGTTTGTTTAAATCACGTGTTCAAAGCATTAACAACAGTCTGGCACTTGATAGGAAGAAGCAAACGTGGTATGAAATATGGTGTGTCTTTGTTAATAATGGCAATCACGGCTTAGTTGACTGGGGCATACGAACGCATTAAATCTCAGGACACCTGGGTGGCTCAGTGGGTTAAGCGTCTGCCTTCAGCTCAGGTCATGATCGCAGGGTCCTGGGATCGAGTCCCACATCAGGCTCCCTGCTCATCAGGGAGCCTGCTGTCCCCTCCCTCTACTGCTTCACCTGCTTGTGTGCTCACTCTCTCTCTCTGACAAATAAGTGAAATCTTTAAAAAAAAACAAAAACCACATTAAATCTCAAGTACTTGGTTTTGGCGTTGGCAAGGTCCTTTCTCTTCTTCAGCTTTTTTTTTTTTTTTTAATTTTTATTTATTTATTTGACAGAGAGAGATCACAAGTAGACGGAGAGGCAGGCAGAGAGAAAGAGAGAGGGAAGCAGGCTCCCTGCTGAGCAGAGAGCCCAATGCGGGACTCGATCCCAGGACTCTGAGATCATGACCTGAGCCGAAGGCAGCGGCTTAACCCACTGAGCCACCCAGGCGCCCCTCTCTTCTTCAGCTTTATGTTCGTAGATAGAGAGATGCCAACAGCCTAGCAGAACTTTCTCCACGGTCCCCTTCTTTTGCTCAGCGGCACATTAATCCTCCGCTCCACCTTAGCTGCCTTACCACAGACGTTTGCTTTGGCAATGACACATGTGGGGCTTGAGAGGAGAGATGCTTATGTGATGATACGATCTACTTTTTCCCCCTTCCGGTTTTACCGAGCTATAATTGATATACAATATTGTGTGTGTTTAAGGTGCACAGCATAACAACTTGATACCTTATGAAATAAAAACTATAAGTTTACCTTATTAATACATTTTTTGTAAAAAAAATTATAATTTTTTTCTTGTGAGAGAACTTTTAACATCTACTACCTTAGCTGCTGTCAAATAATGTTTTGTTTTTGTTTTTTTTAAATCAAACACTGGGGCTCCTGGGTGTCTCTGCCTTTGGCTTGGGTCATGATCTCCAGGTCCTGGGATCGAGCCCCAAATTGGGCTCTCGGATCAGCGGGAAGTCTGCTTCTCCCTCTGACTCTCACTCTCTCTTTCTCTCAAATACATTAAAAAAAAAAAACTTTAAAAAAATAAATAAAAAATAAACAAGAAGTCAAACTCTCTGCTAACTTCTCCCATCTCAGGGGCAGTGGCCCCTATTTGAGAGATTCAGGTAATTGCTTGTCTGCTCGGGGAAAAGAGAAGGTTCCATCTTCCAGATTCTGGGCCTTGATTGCGTGATAGTTACAAAAACACAACAGGTACCTGAACACATGTTTATTGAATACAGTCACATGGCACACACCCACACGGAATGTGGGTCCCAATGGTAATTTCAGAGGGAATCCATAGTCCATAGCTCCGAGAAAAAGAGGCATGCCTCTCTGGCGGATTAGGTCTCAGTGAATGTCTCTTGTAACCTTAAGGGAGAAGTTTTTTTTTTTGTTTGTGGACTTATTCCAGAGGGGAAGGACGGAACACTGGGCAAGAACAACTCATAGTGAAAGGTCACATTTTTGTCACTCTGTGCTGACTCATCACACATTGAGATCGTCTCATAAATGCCCTTCCTGACAAAAATGGAAAGGACACTAAGTGGAAAAAATGAAATCACCCTCAAGACAAAAGTTCCAAGAACGACAGATTTCTCAACCTTGAAAATGTGGTTGCTTTTTCCCCCATGTATGGCACTGCTAGGGATGAGAGGATGGATTGACACTGTAGAGCATGTCCCATTGCCCAGAGGGACTTAATGTGATGTAGGCAGGCTGAGCATTGCTATTTCTGTGTTTTTTGCCTGGTGGGAAGATGGAGGCCCTGAAGGTAGAGGGCAAGGCTAGCCTTGTGGCCCCTCAGGGCTCACCTGCTGTGCCAGGGCTACTGCCCAGCCAGCCCGGTGGGTCTCTGCTGCCTTTTAAGAACATCTCTTTATTTCTGCTTTCCTTTGTTTGTTTGTTTGTTTGTTTTTCCTGGAACTTGTTCTTGAAAAATAAAATCCAGGGCTATTTAATTTGTAACACTTCCCTCCTAAAATGACACCTTTTTTTTTTTTTTTTAAGATTTTATTTTTAAGTGATCCTTGTACCCATTGCTGGGCTCAAACTCACAACCCCGAGATCAAGAGCTCCACCTACTGAGCCAGCCGGGCTCCCCAAAATGACAGGACACTTCTTACCGTCACTTGATATCTATATATGATTTGTATCATTCATTATCAAAACTTTTATATAAGTTTCTTTGGCAGCCTCTTGGAAATTTCATCTAACAAAATTGTTTTCCTTTTAAACTGATTTATTTCTTTCTATCAGCTTAGGAGATTTATGGACTGGTTTTCCCAGAAAGTTAGAGCTCAATGATTTGATTTTAATGTTCAGCGATGGCCTTTTGTATTAGCCTAACTTAGTTTCTACCCCTTTTATGGAGGTTTCAAATTGTGTATTTCAGCTTTATTTATATGCACCTTTTATCATGAGCCAAAGCTGCTTGGAAATAGGTAGGGTGTGTGTATACATTTTGAATAAACACTTTCTGCCCTGAGTTTAATTTGCTATAAAATAAAAACACCGAACACCTTATAGGAAGCTGCAGTATTATTAAATGGCATTGGGTGGGTCACATAATACATGTTGTTTTGTTTTGTTATTCATTACAAATACTGTAAGAGCAAATCTTGTAGCGGAAGAAATCTAGGGTGTGAAACAACACTGTAAAGATGACCTGCCTTCATTGAGAAAGGGTGCTAGAAGAAAACCAATGTGCAAGGGAAGCTGAGAAGTTAGATGGAGGAACTCTGAAGTTTAATTTCAGTTTGCAATTTTCTCTAAGCAATCTATATGAAATACCCTGAAGGAAGGGGAAAAAAGTCAGCACGCAGGGGTGTAGTCCTTCGTGCTTTTCTCCAGGCTCTCAGCTTTGGTGGGCTGCCCTCTGGATCCAGCATCCTCCAAGGTGGAGGGATTGGCTGTTCAGCAGATGTGAGCTCTTGGACACACTGATTCCACTGGGGGCCTCCCTTTGTGAATCTGCAAAATGGGATCATACTACTCACCTCTTCTGGCGGTGCTGACAGTTTCACAGAGTGAATTAGGAGAAGAAATTCACACAGTGCCTGACTCACTGTTCCTTGAAATTTGAATTCTATCTTGTAAAAAAGGGAAAGTGTGGCATTCTCAGTTTCATCCTAAATCCCGGGGAGAGCCCTGTATTCGATTCTTACCAAACATGTTTGCTGGAGTCTATCACACACACAGAAAATCGCACAAGTCTTTACACAGGCAGCTGCTGGGATTTTCACAAAGCCAACACAATCATGTATTAGCATTGAGATTAAGAAACAGCCCCCAGATACTCTCCTCCCATCTCCTGTTGTCATTGCTCTTCCCTAAGAAAGTATCCATCCAGTATCTAGACTTTCCACACCATAGATTGTGTTGCCTATTTCGGAATTTTATAGAAATGGCGTTCTTGAGTGTGTACTCTTTTGTGTCACTTCTTTAATGCAGCGTAACAGTGGCAAGATTCCTCCACAATGTGTGTAAAGCTATGGTTTGTTGATTTTTGTGGCTGTGTAGAAGTCCATTATATGATACCAAAATTTAGTTATTAATTTTACTATTGATGGAAATTGGGACTTCCAGCATGAGAGTGTTACGAATAAAGTTGCTATGAGCATTTTTTTTTTAACATTTTATTTATTTATTTGAGAGAGACTGAGTGAGAGAGAGAGTACGAGCAAGGGGAGGGACAGAGGCAGAGGGAGAAGCAGACTCCTCTGCCAATGCGGGGGCTGATCCCAGGACCTGGAGAGAGTGACCTGAGCCACCCAGGCACCCCCGCTCTGAACATTCTTATATGTGTCTTATAGTCAGTATATATATACATCTCGATTAGATGTGTACTTGGGGATGTGAGGCTGTGCAAATTGATCAGCTTCAAAAAAAAAAAAATCCCACCAGTTTTCCCAGGCGGTCATGCCAGTTTATACCCCCAGTACAGGGTGGGAGCTCCTGTTCATCCTCATCAACACTTGGCATTGTCTGTCTCTTTCATTTGCTGTTCCCACTACTTGGCAGCATAGCGATATCTCATTATGCCTTCAGTTGTATTTCCCGGGTGACTAATGCTTCTGTTGCATTGTTAACATTGCCGTATATTGTTGAGATAAAATAAGATACTGACATAAAAAAAAATGTGATTCTAAACAGAGAGCAAAAACTATTAGAATCTAAACAGAATTTGATAAGCACAAATATAATGATGCTTTAAATATTTTTATTTTACAATTCAACAGATCTAGTACATTTAAGTAATCAAGGAGAAATGGATCCTCGCACATTTATAATCTCCTGTAATAGTACATAATGAAATTTGTATCCTACACGTAGAGAATATAGTTTTTCCTTTTTTTTTTTTTTTTTTTTTTTTTTGGTCCTTTAACATTTATAAAATTCAGTTTGGTACTTGATGATGGACATTTCAAGTGGTTCAAGAAAGTAGAGATTTTAGTTTGCACCATCAGCCTCTGATCAAAATCCAATCAAATTAGTAATTACATAGAGACCCAGTCTTAAATACTTACAATTAGCAGGCCTCTTATCGAGTATCCACAGAGCAAGAGGAGGTTGAGGATGAGTATCAAGTTAGCTAGCAACTTTAAAACTAGGAGACTGGCTGGTTCACTAGGAAGAGTGTGCAGCTCTAGATCCTGGGTTGAGTTCTAGCCTCATGTTGGATGTAGAGATTACTTAAATACACTTAAAAAAAAACCAAAAACAAAACCCAAAACCAAACAAAACAAAAACTAGGCGATCCCGTACCAAATCTACAGGCTCCAGGAAAAGTTGTATTAGAGGAATAGCCTTTGACACCTCTTCACTAGAGAAGGACTTTTAAAAATACAATTTAGAATTCATCCCTAAGAAACTGAAAGAAATATTTAGTTTCCTTCATTGTAAATTAATAATAGCGTACCAGTAATAATAATAATAATAATGGTAATGATAATAATAATAATACCTAAGACTGTAAGTGATCGTAGTAGGTTTAAAAATGTAATATTGTCGTCTTGCAATTTAGGCGTGTGTTCTTCCATATATCTGCTGTTGTTCCCCCTTAATGTGGGGCCACCATCGTCATCTGCAAGCCAAGAAGACATTGCCTGATGAATTTATATTTGTGGATGTTTTCTTTCTGAACCATCTGCATACATCAGAGATGATATTAGCCATGATTTATGAGAAATTGTTATAGTGTTCCTTGTATATAGAAGACATTAGAAGACAGAAAGTTGATCTTAGCTGGTAGGAGAAGTCTAAATCTTCCCTGGGTTTCTAGCTCCAGTGAAATCTGATAATGCTGACTGGTCAGTTTCCCAGAGCCAAAATTAACCTGCTCGACTGGTCTTCCCAGGAAACCCGACATCCTTGTTCTAAGAAAAGAATGTTGAAACAAACAACAGCAACACACACACAATACACAACAGTCACAGAATAGTTGAGGGATCTTATGTATTATAGGATCCAAGGCTAGCTCAGACCTTCTACCATCCCTCAGGGCCCACTTTCCCCAAGTCTGGCAACAGCAGCAAGAGGAAGGGGAGCCCAGGATGGCATCCAGCCAGAGCAGCTCCCTGGCCACAGAGGGGCGCTGGCTGGGACTCAGCCTCGGGCTACAGTCTGCAAGAGCTGAAATGGTTTTTTATGCTGTGTCTCAGCGGAAGTTAAAAAGCCTGGATGGTAATGTACTTTTCTGCCGTATAGCTCGCAGCTTTTTTACGTGAAGATTGGCAGCTTCTAGCTCCCTGTCCTGTCTGTCCACGCAGCACCTACCTTGTTGCAGCGTCCTTGTGATCCACCACAAGGGTGTGAACAGCAGAGAGTGAGTTCCAGTCCCGGTGGACAAGTTGTGCCTGCAGAGATCTGAGTTGCCTGACTTTGTCCTGACATTTTAAGTGAATGACATTATGCCTGGGGCTGGAGGTAAAGCTTCCTCAGAAGCCAGATATTTCTTCTCTTGGATGTTCACTGCTCGGGCCCCACTGTCATGCTCCTGCCCCCACTCCCATGAACTCCAGTTGCAGCCTGTTATTGCCACATGAAACACCCCTTATGGACTCCCTCTGGGCTTCTGGCTGTCACATTCCAGCCACATCTCGAAGACTTACCTGTGCAGGTTCCGTCCAGCTTTGACAGGTGCAACTGACAGGATTGTGTCTCATGTTGTGCGCCCCTCAGCTCTGCTCAGGGCTCTTGGAGGATGCCCAGGCATGGGATTCTGGGGGGAGGCATTGGGGGGTACATACATGTGCAACCTGGAAGGTGGGGGGAGGTTAATCCCAGGGGATGGTCAGTAGAAGGAAGTGGACAGATAAGGGTGTGTGTCCATTGTTTGAGTACAGTGGACCCCAAGGGAGAGAATGATCCCTTTTGGGGGTGCTTCAGGGACAAGAGGGTTTAAGAAGAGACTCCATACAGGAAACATCTGAGGGAAATCCTAAGAGAAGTAGGCAGTGTCAGGGACAGGTAGGTGAGGCATGGGTGGGGGCTGGGGACAGAGGTTGCAGAGGATCAAGCTCAGGGCAAGAGCATGCTATTAGTTGGGTTGGCCAGGACCATAGGGAAGGCAGGGGGCAGGGGGCCGAGTTGCTGTGATGGGCAGCAAGGCCATAGAGGCATGGCCCCAGAGGTTTCCATGACTTCTGTGCATAGGTGACTTTGCTGTCCCTTGCCTACTAGTGATGCCACCCCTGCAGCAGCAGTCACCTGCCTGGGTCCCTGCCATGTTGAGATCTGTCTCCAGCTTGTCCAGGCCACCTGTGCTCGTCATCAGTTGTTTCCTTTTTATGAACTAAAACCTTCCTAGTTTCTGGGGAGGAGTATGGTTTGTGAGTATGGCTTGGTTTTTTTCCCATGACTCATACTGGACCTTCAGAGCTCCTCAGGTCTCTGTTCTTAATGCATTTTCCACGTGGAAAGAATGGGAGGACAAGCATGACTCTAAAGGATCTTGGGCTCTCAGTGGCATAGTTGGATCATAAAGTGTTTGTTTCTTGATTGTCATTAAGAATTGATCTACTAGGGGGCACCTGGGTGCTCAGTGGGTTAAGCCTCTGCCTTCAGCTCAGGTCATGATCTAGGATCCTGGGATCGATCCCCGCATCGGGCTCTCTGCTCGGCAGGGGGCCCTGCTTCTCCCCTTCTCTCTGCCTGCCTCTCTGTTCTACTTGTGATCTCTCTCTCTGTCAAATAAATAAATAAAAATTAAAAAAAAAAAGAATTGATCTACTATATTTTTTGGCTCTTTTTAGTTCTTTTATTCAGTTAACATATAATGTGTTATTGGTTTCAGAGGTGGAGGTCAGTGATTCATCAGTTGTATAGAACACCCAGCGCTCATTACATCACATGCCTCCTTAGTGTCCATCACCCCATTACTCCATCCCCAACCCCTCCCCTCCAGCAACCCTCAGTTTCCTTCCTATGATTAAGAGTCTCTTAGAGTTTGTCTCCCTCTCTGATTTCATCTTGTTTTATTTTTTCCTCTCTTCCCCTATGATCCTCTGTTTTGTTTCTTAAATTCCACACATCATGTAATTGTCTTTGAGGTACCCTGTAGTTCCACCCACGTCATTGCAAATGGCAAAGATTTCTTTTTTTTTTTTTTTTTTTTTTTGGATGGCTGAGTAGTATCTGATCTTATGTTTAAATTCAGAATGGACCAGGTTCATTCAGGTATATTTATGTTCAGGTATGTAGATCTGATATATAACATATATATACTATAGTTGTTATCTTGGTTTTGTTTTTACTTTTATTTTTAATCTATTATAGGAGGCAGGCAGGCAGATTGCTAGGAGCCTCGGCCTTGGCCAGAGCATCTCTGCCTGACTCCCCCTTTCCAAATAAAGACCAGTTTCCACATCTGCTGGCTTGATGACAGGGGGAGATGGGCAGTATAAAAGGATCTTGTTTTAAGGAACTCTTTGGATGCAGTAGAATGTGATGAAATTCCTCTATAAAAGACACATTTTACAAGCAGAATATAAATATTCAGTGTCTGGGCCTTGGAGCCCACAGCTTTCCTTCGGGAGGGCAAGTCAACAGCAGCGAGCCTGCTCCGTCAGCTTTTCCCTCCCTCCCCTACAGGTTTCTTGTCTTGCTCACAGCCCTGCCTGGCTTGTTATTTATTATGAGACATGTCTCCTGTTTGCCATGGAAAATTGTTCCACTGAGCTTCCTGTAGGGATATTTTGGGACTAAGAACCTTGGCTTCTTCTTTTTTTCCCCCTACCTTGCGTAACAGCTCTGATTCCCAAGTCTTGGAATTTTCTGTCTCCCCTGCTGTCCATTAATCTGTAAGATAGCGAGTCTCATTCAGCACCCTGTTTGAAGCTTATGGGACCAATCTGTACCTACAGCACAAAGTTATTTACCTCTGTGATATTTTTTTCTTTTGGATTTATACAGACTTTTACTGAGATATAAAACATCCAGCATTTGGGGAGCAAGAATATTCTGTTTGCTCGTGTTTTATCATCACGAAATGCAGAAAATGTCTTATATAAGTTCAGTTTGCATAAAGTTTCAGAACTAGAGCCTGCCTGATATGCCTCCTCGAAGCTTGCTTTGACCTGTTTTCCATTAAACGGGGATATGAATTTTGATTCCCCCTCCCCCGCTTTTATAAAGCAGTGCCATGATCGATAAAGGATGAATGATCAAATTTGGAAAATCAGCGCATTTAGATGCAAGTATCTGGTGAACTGTAAACCACTGACACTCCCTCTTACCCACTAAACCATTGTTGCATGGCTGATTTGCAGGGAGTTCCTGCGTATTAGTAATCAGGTAGCAGTGACCTGTGGGAAATAAGCACTAACACCACCCATTAGAGGTGTGAAATTCGGTGAGCTGTTTAGCCCTGGGCTTCAACTTCTTACCTGGAAATGTGGAGGTGAACTAGTTCAATGCCTAAGCACCCTTCTAGACCTTCTTGAGAGTGGAGGAAGTTCAGGATAGTCTTCTCTCCACGGCCACTAGATGTCGATGTTTCCGGGAGACCTGGCGCTCCTCCTGGGGCTCTTCCTGGTTTCGTCCTCTCTGGGAGCATCTGAAACCTGCTGATGGGAAGACTCATGCTTTGGTTTCATGTTATAATCTTGAGAGCTGGTGACTCAGGCATTGACACTCAGACGAGAATTTCAAGAGACACCCAAACAACCCCCTAGTTTTCCTGATGTCTGTTTGAAACCTGACTGGGAACCACCCCACTTCCAGGAATGGATTGTTGTGTGTGCCTTGGAATTGGAATTTACAATGATTTTTCCAACATCGATGAACCAAGAGAGGAAGAATTATTATGGATGATTTATATGCTTTAGGTGTAGACATCTTTAAAAATGAAATAGTCACAGGCTTACCCTCTGTTCAGCGTCTGCCTGAGGCTCCTGCATAGCTTTGCCTGTGCTGGGTCACTCTGAATAATGGGTGCCCTGTGCTGAGGGGCAGCCTGGCGAAGGGGAGAGGGAAGACGTGGAGGAGGATGTGAAGAAGCCCACAAAGAGTAATCACTTCAAGGAGAGCACGACAGATCCCTCCTACGCTACTTCCATCGTGGGAAAGTCCGTGGTTCCCATCACACCCTATCCCAGCAGCCCTGGTGTGGTAGACCACTGGTTCCTTTCGCCAGGAAAGGAGGAAAATCATTCAAGGGAATTTAAAGAGAACTTCAAATCCATTTGCAATCATCTTGGAGAGGTAGATGTCAAGTTTGGCAAAATAAGCTCCATTCAATTTTTAAGTTGTTGAGTGGGAGGGGCTTCTGAGAAGTAACTGTCAAGTCTGCCAAGTGCAAGTGTCGATGGTGAGGGTGTTGGAAATAGCAGCACGCCCAGCCATAACGTTCCTGTTTAGTGTTGGGGGAATTGTACGATAGTGCGAGAATCCTAGTCCTGATCAATCATGCAATAATGGCATTAACTTCTTGTGGTAATATGTTCTCTGACATTTAAAAAAAAAAAAGTAGATTTATCCAGGTATCTTTCAGAAGGTGGTTATTATAACTACCATTTTACACCTATAATTCAAATTTTTTTAAAAGATTTTATTTATTTATTTGACAGACAGAGATTACAAGCAGGCAGAGAGACAGTCAGAGAGAGGAGGAAGCAGGCTCCCTGCTGAGCAGAGAGCCCGATGTGGGGCTGGATCCCAGGATCATGACCTGAGCTGAAGGCAGAGGCTTTAACCCACTGAGCCACCCAGGCGCCCCTATAATTCAAATTTTTTATGAACAACCTAATACAAGTTGCTATGATTCAAAATTTATATGCCAAGAAAGCAAATGTCGTGCCCCTGTCTTACTTTACGTAGCATCTGAGGTTCATTTCAGCAACCCTATGGTGTCTAGCAGTCTGAAAGTGTATCAGACTGTGGTGGGTTTTTTTTTTTTTAAGATTTTACTTATTTATTGGACAGACAGAGATCACAAGTAGGCAGAGAGGCAGGCAGAAAAAGAGGAGGAAGCAGGCTTCCCGACGAGCAGAGGGCCCTACGTGGGGCTCAATCCAAGGACTCTGGGATCATGACCTGAGCCGAAGGCAGAGGCCCAACCCACTGAGCCACCCAGGCACCCCCAGACTGTGGTTTATGTGGATACAGTATAGAGCATAAATATCTGTGATAATTCTATACATTTGTATGACACTCAATTTCTATTTTGTTGCTCTTAAACCCTTCCCCCTTCTCTCTCCTCCTCCTTCAGGGTTATATATATGCTATGATGTTTCCATCCCTTCATTGTTGGTATAGTGTAGTCTTTAAGATCACAGACTCAGTTGGGGGCCCTGGGTTCAAATCCTGGCTCTGAACTTATCTATTCGTGTTCTTTTAGGCAAACTTCTTAACTTTTGCACGCCTTGGTATATTAAGGGCATTAACAGTACGTACTTCACTGGACTGTTGTGAGGAATAAATGCTCACACCTTTAGCAGTTACCATTCGTCCGTTTAAAATATATGTATCGCATGCTATTTCAGGTGCCACATAGCAGGCACCGTGCTGAGACTCGGGGAGCCAGCGGTGGTGGTGAGGAGAGCACCGGAGACCAAGGAACCCCCACACCAGTCCTCAAGAGCTACTGACTCTTACTAGCCAGGTGGTTCTGGCTAAGTCACCAACCTCCTGGGGCCTCAGTTTTCCCTTTTGCCCAGTAACAAAGATGGTGTCAATAATCTCAAAAATTACTTTCCAACTCTACGTATTCTTGAATATTCTAACACCAAGTCAAGTAGGCTTGGTGGAAATTCATTTCAGTGGACTAAAGAGGTTAGTCTGTCCACTCCCACGGACCCAGAAAAAGCAGTTGTGCTGTATTAGATGAACGACCTTGGCAATGTCATATCTTACTATGGAAAGCGGTTTGGGATGAAAGGAGTGATAAAGAGATCACATGCTAACATTAGGGGTTTGAACAATTTAGGGAGCATATTAACAACAGGTTTTACTAATGTGAGGGGCCAACAGTGCTCTCAGTGAAAAGCCCTCAAGACACTGTAACTAGTGTTTGCACGGGGAAGATGAGATAGAGGGAGCTCCTCCACATTTCATGGATGCTAAAACAGTCGAACAGAGGAAGTGAGTCACTTTTTACCAAATGAGTAAATAGAACAAGTTACACATGGAAACGATGAAGGAATAGAAGATGAGCCTGAACAGCTTCACTGCAGTGTCTGTGGTATACCTACCTGAAAGTACTTTGGGATCCATTTGGAGATGCTTTTGGGGTTCCAGAAAGGGGCAGATTGGGAAATCTTAAGCATCTGACTAACCCAGTAGATTGGCGTTTGGACTTTTAAAGTAGTAACAGAATAAACATAACCTTAGAGCTGTTACTCCTTTTCCATATAAGAGGTATGTCGAATTAAATCTGCCTCCTACACCCTCCCATAGCGCTCAGCTCTCGGGCCGAGAGGGCACTCTTCATTTCTTGCTTAGCGCTGTGTCTCCCCATCCAGAATTTCAGCTCTGTGGGTGTGGAGGTGTTGTCTGATGGTTCGTTGTTGGGCCCTAAGTGCCTAGCTCAGTAGCCAGCATGTAGGAGGAAAATACGCATCCGTGTCGTGAATGGAAAGGATAATCTGTTTTAACACTCGTCTTCTAAACTGTGCATTCCCAGTACTCTAAGGACCGTTGCCTATTTCCATATGCTCTGGTGACTTTGTTTTGGGAGAGGACCCCAGACAAGAATAAACAAGTTGTCCTGTGTTTCTGATAAGATATCTGAACAGCTCAGGTCACAAGTCTGACTGTGCTCCTTAGATTTTCCCGAGATAAAAGGGGAGTGGTCTTCCTTATCCACCAGGCTTCCCGGAGAAGGGGAAATGGAACTTCTTAGACTTGCCCCCTCTCTGGCCTTTGGCACCTGCCATCCCCCTGAAGCTGCTGGTCTTCTTGAAGCTGTCCTCAGCTTTCCCTCTCAGCCGATGACAGGGTGTCTTCACTTCACTTCTGGTGAGCAGCCTTCTCTCATTCTCCAGAGGCGAGGCCCTCAGCAAAACCTAAGACAGCATCCATGTCAGACCAGGTTGCTCTGGGGCGTTCTACAGGAATGTCTAAATGTTGAAAGCACTGAAAAGTCTGGTTCAGGGCAGAGAATTGGATGTATTGGGACATAAACTCTTTTTCTTTGTCCTCCTGATCTACCCCATTCCTACTACCTTCTCCCCAGCCTTCAACCAGAGATGTAGAGTCCTGAGATGGAGAGCCGCAGCCTTTTGGATTCTCCACACTACATGTGTCCTTACTTTCTCTTCTCTGCAAGCAATTTCTCTCTCACCAAGGCTGCCTTTGGGGTAGAAGAGAAGGTTCACAGCCCGCGCCCCACACCCCAGCCTCGGGGTCCGGTAGGACTGAAAGGAAGTCAGACTGAGGTTTACTACACCAGATCCCCTTCCTCCATTTTCCTGTGATCTCAGCGCCTGGGGTAACGGCCAGACCCCACGTTGCTGTATCTTCATTCTGCGGACGCTGTGGCAAGGGGCTGTAGAATGCAAGAAGGAACGTTCACGGTCAGATTCAAACTTGGCGAGCTGCTACCAACATAGCAAAATGAGCGCCTCTAGGCTCCATCCTGGAAGAACTCCCATTTCCCCTTACTCACGGCCTCCCCGCCTCAGGCCACATCAGAGGGTTGGCTCTTTATATTTGTTTCTCTTTGCATACTCATAATGCCGCATAAATTGAGTTTTTGCTGACCATGAAACAAAACCCAGAAAGCTGACTTTGGATGACATCTTTTAATCATAAGGGGAATGCAGAATTCCAGTGTAGAAGGCTGTCCATAACCCACTACCTGATATTATTGTTTGGGTATCAGATTAGAATAACAAATGGTAACAGCAAACTCACTGTGCTGCTGGGACTGCTTAAACCTTTTAAATCCTATGGGCTCATTTAATCCTCACCACAATATTTTGAGTAGGTAATTCTAATATCTCCATTTCACAATTAAGGAAATCAAGGCAAAATAGAAGGGCATTAAACCTCCTAGGGAGGGCGGCTTTTGTTCCATATAGGACAGAAAAATAGTTTACACGTTGAAGCTTTGTCTTTGTGTTATGAAGGCCACTTACTGTTAAAATAATAATTAATAACCTGATTAGAGATTCTTTTTCAAAAAAAGATTTTATTTATTTACTTGAGAGAGCAAGCGAGAGAGGAGCAGTGGGAAGGGGCCGGAAGAGGGAGAAGAAGACTCCTCGCTGAGCAGGGAACCAGATCCCAGAGCCCTGGGATCGTGACCTGAGCCGAAGGCCGACGCTTAACTGACTGAGCCACCCCGGGCGCCCCCTGATCAGAGATTCTAACAAAGAAAATATCAATAACTTTCTTGGTTTGAAAACCTAGGTTTGGAAAATGCCTACATAATTATGAAGTTAAAATAATTTATTAATTGCTTATCGTTGATAAAACCATGCCAAATTAGTAAAAGCTAATTATTTGGGAATTATCTAATTGTTTTTCTAATGATTTATGTAGAGGCTTTTAAGATATGAGGCAGTAAAATTTATTTTTAACAAAGTTTCTAGAATATCTTCAATACCATATACATTATTTTTGAAAACTTCACTAGCAATGCCACTGTTGCTTATACAGACCCGTGAGCTCCTCAGGACAAGGACTATGGTCTATTTAGTGTTGTAGTCACACTACCCAGCACAGTGCTTAGAACATGCTGAACATCAAGGAAACTGTCTTTGATCCATACAGAAAACCATTCTTATTACGAACACAACGGCTGCACCTTGCACTGTCCTTTTGATTGCTGTTCTTACTTATCACACTTGAATCCTAATAGCTGCTGGCCATCTTCAAAGATACTGTTCACCTTCAGAATAATAGGTAACAATTTGGCTCCACTAAGTTACTTAAACTGATGCTTCACTTTCTGAGGGTCATTCCCAAAGGAGAAAGAAAGAAAGTATTTCTGGGAATCTATTATATACCAAGCACAGGTACTTTCATTTCTGTCATCTTATTTAATTTCTCACCAGTTTTGTAAAGTAAGGATAATTATGGCTCTTTTTTATAATTGAAGAAGCTACGGTTCAGAGGGGTTAAGTAACCCACCCATAGTCACACAGCTAGCCAGTATGTTTTAGAACTACGATTTAACTTAGGTACCTTTGACTCAAAAGCCTACTTCACTGCTATTGTTGTCTTAAAGGGGAGGTCCAGGGTTGTTATGAGCAATAGAGACATCACTGGAGAGAGACAGAACCCACCAATGGGAATGCTGGAAAGGAGAGCACATTCATTTCCACATATAAATGCTAACCGGTTTGGTTACATCTGAGACTGTTTTAACTGTGGCTCTTGGCAAGTTATTGCTTAATGCTGGTGCTATTCTTGGAGCTGTCGGAACTTTTAGCCCCATGCCCACTTCTTGTGGTCCCAGAGTTCTGTTTACTGAGCACCACCCAAATGGTTGTGGGTCTGGGTGAGGTCGCCATCTTTTGAGAGGAGGCTGGAGGGCGGGGGTGGGGTTGATCAGGACAGGGACAACTTAGGGTATAGGCGAACATGATGGAATTTTCACTCTGATGGGCTGGCCTTCACCTGGCCAGGGAGGATAGGAGTCCCAATCTGCAGCACATGGAGGGGCCCTGCCTTTCCTCCTCCTCTGCTTCCCAGGGCCCACATTCCTGGTCAGGCCGCTTCATCTTTCTGGAGGATCCACTCCCCTTTTTTACTTGCAAAACAGAGCGCATTGGATCAGGTGACTGAAGAGCTTCAATCCAGTTCTAAGTTTCCACGTCTTTACAAATCTGTGACTTGAGTGTCTGGGCAGAGTGCAGTAACAGGATCCGTTCAGAACCAGTCTGGTACCTGTGCAGGATGGGAGGGCGTGTGTGCATGTGTGTGTGTGCATGTGCACCCGTTTGCGTGTGTCATTGCTGTCTGCTGTCCATTTCAGAGTCCCTCAGTAGGATTAAGTGAGGGAAGAATCGGAATCTCTACACTTTCATTTTGGGTAGATTTTACTCTGGAAGCTGTTGCAGACAGTGCTTTAGTTGTTGTTGCTGTTCTTACTACGGTTCTGGTCCTGCCAGGTGACAGTTGTCCCGCCTTCCCGCTCAGCCCAGCCATTGTGCCCTTCTGGCCCAGAGTTCCAGCTCTCGCAGGCAACGAGGACACACCTCCCACCCCTGCCTCGAGCTTCCTGCCAGCAGCCTGGAACGAATAGGCCTAGCTTGGAAGTCCAGTCAATAGGCTGTGTGTGCCTCTCCAGAGGAGCCAAACCTTTCTCGGTGGAAGATGACTGTCTTTAGAGACCACAGTCCCCTCACCAGAAGTTTCCCATATTGTATAAGTCTTGGTAGCTGAAGACCACCTTTGGCTTCTGCCACCTCACTTTTAGGGCAGGAAAAACCCCCCACTCCTGCATGTGGCTGCTCTTGAGAGGCCTGGGCCATGCTTGTCTTCATGGCTGCTGATGGGACTAACACTCCAGATAGCCTGAGGCCAGCCGAACCCCTCACACCACAGGTCTGTGGTGTAATAGCAGATCATGACACTTCCACACTCGGTGCCACTGGCCTGGTGTTCCACACAGAATAAAGTTCAAACACCAGGCCAGGACCTCTCAGAGCCTGCCTGCTCTGGCCCTTCACTTCTGCTTCCCCTTTCCCTCCCCTCCTCCTGAGTTTCGGCCCTTCTGTTCTGGAAGCCTTCCTCCACATACCATATGGCCACCATGGCCTCTGGGGGAAGCCTCCTGGTCTTGGCCTTCCCTGCTCCCTTCAGTTTTCTACTCAATGGGATCCCTCGGGCAGGTCTTTTCCAACCACCTTACCTAAGAAAGTATCCCCTGTCCCTGTCCCTGTCAGTTCTCTGACCTATCTGATGCTTCCTCACTGCACTTCCCCAGAGCCTGATGTCTGGCCCACTAGAGGATATACTCCACGTGGTGAGGACTTTGTGTTATTCTTGTCTGTATTCTCATTGCCAAACACCATCTGGCATGGAGAGCACACTCAATAAATATTCATAGGACAGATGAGTGAATTATTGTAATTCTTGATCCATGCCCATGTTATAAGGCCCTCCAGCCAACCACCGTCCACTTCTCTTGACCCTAAGCTGATCTGGGCTCCCTCTCCCCTGGCCCAAGGGTCCCAGCTGACTAAAATCAAACATTTCTGCCCTGCCCTCTGGAATTCTCGTTGCAGGAAAACACACTCCCCTCCATCATCACTAAATCTTCCTCCACTTCCTTGCCTGAACTGAACCCTGACTGTCACTCAAGAACAAACTTCCCTAAAGCCCACTTGAGTAGGGTGGCTCCTTCTCCCATATCCACTCTACCGTAGGATCAGGAAGAAGAGTTGTACCCTATCTTTGCAGCACCCAGATTCAGAAACTCAAGCTAGAAACTCAGACTGGACCTGGCCAGCAGTCATGGAACCTCAGCCTGGGAAGAGACAGACCAAACCAAGAAGAGGCCTGGGGTTGCCATTTTCAAGATTCTGTGAAAGCAGCCTCCATTCACTTTATAAACCTAGTGCTCAGTGGATTTCTTCTGTGTCATCCTGAAGATAGGATTTCAAGGTTCCCCTGGAACCTGATGGAATTGGTTGTACGTCTTTCTGTCCCCTCCCAATCAGTTATACAGACTCCCTAGTCAGAACATCTAAGTCTTACACTTTCCTCCTTCCTGGGCAGGATTTAACTCTGTTGTGACTTTCATGAGTAAATACCAGAACCCAAGCAGCAAATACTTAGAAATCCCACCAATCCTAGATCTCTGACTCTGGCTTCATGCTTTATAAATTTTATTTTATTTTATTTTTGAGTTATCAATACTCTTTGTAAATTGAGCAGGATTATGATTAGGTTGAATAAAAATTTATTCATTAAACTTATGAGCATCAAAATAAGGGCTCAATAAAAACAAGTTATAAAGAAATACCTACCCAGTATTAAGCCTAAATCTTTGTGTGGGTCAAAAACATAAGCAGATGGAGGAAGGTCACATAAGTAAATTCACAGCTGAATTGAAATTAGCAGTATGGGAGGCAACCTCTTCTTTCACCAACTACCTCCTGTTTCTTTTCTCAGGGAAATAATTTGGGGATAGGAAAAGCTGCTGATTTGATCAAATACAGCTTTTGCTTCAACAATTATACTTGCCAGCAACAACTATTCTGTCTTTGATCCTTTATTTTGTTTTTCCTGTCATATTACCAATGCAATAATTTTTTCTACTATTTGGTTATAATCCGTGACCAGATGGCACTGGCTATTGCAAAAGGGAGAATGTTGGGAATGGGCAGGATGGAGGGGCTGCTCCCAAAAAGGACTTCAAATCTCAGGGGCCAAAGGAGTGTTCCAAGTTGGGGTTCACTCTGGGACATCATTCCTGTCTGCTTGAGATTTGGCGGGGCAAGGTAGAGGTCATTCTGGTAAGACTAGGCAGAGGTGACATTTGAGGGAGACTTTCCAGATCCAGTACATAATTTAGGTTGGACATTGTCCCAGATACTGACTGCTTATACAGGGACAGAACTCAGGAACAGGGGCAGATTGCTGACAAAAATGATCCCAGTGTTGGAGTAAATAGATCAGTTAGACTTCATGTTGCAAGTTTCAGAAAACCCTCGCACAGTGGAGGATGGGTAATGGAAATGTTGCAAGGTAATCAGACTTTATATATAGCTTGATTAGGGCCATAGCATTCCTCTGGGACTCTCCTGACCCACTCTGGGCTCCTTATACTGACTTCTTTAGGATGGTGAATAGTGACAGTAGCTCTAGGCATCCCAATAAAAGAAAGAGAGAAAAGGATGTCCTTTCCTAGAAGTCCGCAGTATATGACTTATCTGGTCTGCTTCATTAGTGGTTTGTCATGTGCCTACCTTTAGCTAGTGGAATCTTACTGATTAGCCTAGGCTTGAGCCTTGGGACTATATGCTTATTGTGATGGTAAATTTCATACATCATCTTGACTGGGCTACAGGGTGTTCACAGATATTTGTTCAAACATTATTCTGGGTGCATTTGTGAGTTTTTCTAAATGGGATTAATATTTCAGTTGTAGATAGAGCAAAGCAGATTGTCCTTCCTAAGGTGGGTGGGCCTCAACCCATCAGTTGAAGGCCTAAGCAGAACAAAAAGACAGAGCCTCCCCAATGTACTAAAGAATTCCTGCCTAACAGCCTTTGGATTGGGACATCAGCTTTTTTTTCTATCTTTGAACTCAAACTGAAACACTGGTCCTTCCTGGGGCTCAAACTTGCCAGTCTTTGAACTAGAACTACATCCTTGCCTCCCCTGGTTCTCAGGCCTTTGGACTCAGACTGCAACTCATCCATCAGCTCTCCTGGGTCTCCAGCTTGCCAAATCAGAGGCCAAAGGAATGGCCTTGCAGATCTTGGGACTTGCCAGCCTCTGTAGTCACACAAGCCTATCCTTTACATATTTTCTTTATATTTATATCTCTGTATACATCCTATTGGTTCTGTTTCTCTGAGAACCCTGACCAATACACTTATGGTTCAGAGAAGGACTTTCATATAGTCATGAGAACTAGAGGTGCTGAGAAAACTGATGTTTTGGGCATCAGTTGGTTACCCAGATGCCTTGGGTAGCTCAGTTGGTTAGGCACCTGCCTTCCGCTCAGGTCGTGATCCCAGGGTCTTGGAACCAAACTCCACATGGGGCCTCCTGCTCGACACGGTGTCTGCTTCTCTCTCTTTCCCTCTGACCTCTACTGTTCATTCTCTCTCTCTCTCAAATAAATAAAATCTTTAAAAAAATGAAAATTTAAAAATTATTAAAAGAAAGAAAGAAATCTGATGCCTTAGCTGTCATAAGCTGATTGAACAGGGCAGTATTGTTTCTTTATAGAAGGGAAGTCTATGTCCCAGGAGACTCACAGGAACCTAGAACTCATTCTAGACACATTGGAATGGAGAGCGGCAAGACCAAAGAGCAGGAAGCCACACACAGTGGGACCTGGCGCAGAAGTTAGTTGGAGCTCAGCCTGCTATGGTGAACTTCAGTGGCCCGAACTCAAGTGGAATAAGAATGATGCCACCACCATCATTGGTGCAAGGCGTGCAAGTGAGACTCGACCAGCATGGACATGTTCAGTCTTCCTAAGAAACCTGTAAAGTGGGTCTGATTATCCCTAATATACAGATGAAGGGGCAAAGGCTTGGGAATCAGGTACCTTGTCCTTGCTTCTCTGAGGCAGAACTCGGGAAAACAGGTCCTCACAGATGTGAACCTTGGTCCAATTCAGCCCTCTGTGATCTAGAACTTGCTCTTGTCATCACTGCCCTGCGAATTTAGACAGAGCAACCTGGCATGGGTCAGGTCGGATCTCCTATTCATCGCTGGCATTTTTGCTGCTAAAACTTCTTATGGCTTCCATATGTCATAGCATCTAGTGAGGAGGAGGCTTTTGGCAGTGTCACCCACTTTGCTATCTTTCTGGAAGCCCATAAGCGCTGTCTTTCTGTTGGCAAAATTTTTAACACTGCAAGACTTTAAAGATTTTTGGAGTAAGGGAATTCTCTCTACATACACTTTATGACAGCTGTCCCAGGTACACTAGTAGCTGGAAGACATGAAGAAATCAGGATCTGGGTACCTGGGTGGCTCAATGGGTTAAGCCTCTGCCTTCGGCTCAGGTCATGATCTCGGGGTCCTGGGATCGAGCCCCACATTGGGCTCTGTGCTTGGCAGGGAGCCTACTCCCCCCCCCCCCCACTCTGCCTGCCTCTTAGCTTACTTGTGATCTCTCTCTCTCTGTCAAATAAATAAATAATTTTTTTTTTTTTTTTAATTTGACAGAGAGATCACAAGCAGGCAGAGAGGCAGGCAGAGAGAGAGAGGAGGAAGCAGGCTCCCCGAGAGAGCAGAGAGCCCGATGCGGGGCTCGATCCCAGGACTCCGAGATCATGACCTGAGCCGAAGGCAGCGGCTTAACCCACTGAGCCACCCAGGCGCCCAATAAATAAATTCTTAAAAAAAAAATCAGGATCTGCAGCTGGTGACAGCAGGCTATTGCTGGTTTTGTTGGCATAAATATGGGACATGTGCTTGGTATATTAATAATTCAGTTCATATGCCCTTTCCCCAATTTGCATAGAAAATAGAAGTGCACATATCCATTCAAGGATATTAAGTAAGAATGAACTGGAGGAACGACAAAATCAAACACACAAGGATGTAAGTGACTATCGCCGGGTAACTTTCTTAGAAACGGCTTGTAACTCACCCTAGAAAAACAAAACAAAAATATCTTGAGTTGCGGGTGCAAATTTATTTTTCTTAAAGCCCCCAAATCATTGCCAAAGCCATTGTCTCTATTTAAGTGCCCATTTGCCGAACCATTTTAAATCGAAACCGTCTCTAGAATCTTTGTGTCTGAGTAAACTCAATGGAGCCTTCGCTGAAAGATAAATGAGAAACCAAGCATACGTCTGAACTGGGCACACGGATGATTAATGTTCACGTTGAAGCCTAGGCAGGTTGACCCCACAGTGTGTGCTCATGTGGGGGGCAAACATCAGCCACTCTGTTATATAAAGGCTCCTGGCACATCCCTTCCCTTCCCTGTAGAGACAAACTTCATAACAGGGTTGGTGTGGATTTGGCTGCCTCCCCTCTGTGCCTCCCACTCCTGCCCCATTCAGCCCACTGAGTTCTGGCTTGCACTCATGGTTTGGGTGAAGCTCTGTTCTGGAACGTCATCAAAGACTAGAGACTCTTTTCTTTCCCAGTCTCTGTACCCCTCTGTGCCTGTGATACTCTTGGCCTCTCCCCTGGCCTCACTTCTCTCCTCGTTCTCCCCCCGGTCTCCTAGTCAGCATCCCCTGTTGGCTCCTTTTCTTCTACCTTCTCTATGAAGTGTTGGCCAAGATGTCACTCTCAGCAGTTGTGTTAGAAAGCAAACCTAACGCACAAGTGACTCCTTCACTCATACATCCAAACCAGACCATCTCCTGGATTCTCGATTTGACTTTCTCTTTAGCATTTCAAACTGAACCTGCCCAACACTGACCCCATTAGTTCTTATCTCCTTAAGTTTAAAGATTTTTTTTTTTTTAATTTGACAGAGAGAGATCACAAGCAGGCAGAGAGGCAGGCAGAGAGAGAGGAGGAAGCAGGTTCTCCGCTGAGCAGAGAGCCCGATGCGGGGCTCGATCCCAGGACCCTGAGATCATGACCTGAGCCGAAGGCAGCGGCTTAACCTGCTGAGCCACCCAGGGGCCCCTCTCCTTAAGTTTAGAGGTTGATTTAAGGATCATTGATATTTTGATGATATCAGGTTTTTCTTACCCGAGACAATCATGGGAACTTTGTGGTCATTTTTCTAGATCACGTATGGTTGTAAAGTTTCACTGTGAAGGAAGAGTGTTTGTTGATGCTGGAAGGGTAGAAGTAGAGTGGACCATAGGGGATGTTTGGTAAGATTCTGGCTGCCCTGTACTTTTCACCTTTGCTATTTTGTAAAATTTCCAGATTTGTGAATCCTATGACTCCAAGAGAAACTCAAGAGCTCACTTGGCCATATCAAGTTAAGGTACAGGCAGGTGACTTTCATCTATCAGTCCTATTTCACATACAAGTAAGAAACCTGGAACAGGAAGTTCTACATGGAATTTATCCTTGCTGTGACAGTTGAGGCATCTAGTTCTTGGGGGTGGCGGTGTAGAGTCTGTCGCACCTATAAGTGACCTTGGTCCTGACGACAGTGGTAGTTACGGGTACAGTGGTGTAAATAGTGGCATTTGGGGCGCAGTGACATCTCTGGCCCAGTCTTCCAAGCAGCCCTGTACAGTGGCATGATTTGGGGTCTCTTCCTGGATGTTTAGTCTTGTGCCTACTTCTCGAGCCCATATCATATCCTTTAAATAAACTCCTCTCCTGACAATTTCTGTTGCTTATAACAAGAGCCTTGACTAACACATCAGGGAGCTGTGAGAAGGAAAATAGTCTTGAGTGAAAATTCCACCCATGGTCACCAGGACTATGCAGGTGGGCTGTGAACTGAACACACCTGGGGTCCCAGCCATGTAGACTTGAGATGTGAGTGGAAACTCTTAGAGATGTACAACTTCGCATGTCCCAGTAACCTTGGCTACCGCATAACTGCTACTCCATCTCTACTCTGATATGATTGAACATTGTACTTTATATTCAGCACTTTATTTTTTTTTTAAGATTTTATTTATTTATTTGACAGAGAGAGATCACAAGTAGGCAGAGAGGCAGGCAGAGAGAGAGGGAAGCAGGCTCCCCACTGAGCAGAGAGCCCAGTGTGGGGCTCCATCCCAGGACCCTGAGATCATGACCTGCGCCGAAGGCAGAGGCTTAACCCACGGAGCCACCCAGGCGCCCCCTTTAGCGTTTCAAAAAAAAGTTGTGGTAAAATACACGTAGCATTGAATTTTCCTATCTTAGCCATTTCAAAGTGTCTAGTTCAGTAATGTTAGGTATATCCACATTGTCATACAACCATCACCACCATCCATCTTCAGAATTTTTTCATCTTCCCAACCTGAGTCTCTGCCCCCAGTAAACACTAAGCCCTCAGTCCCCCTTCCTGATCCCCTGGCAACCACCCTTCTACCCTCTGCCTCTGTGAATTTGCCTACTCTGGACACCCCATATTAGGTGAAGTCATACAATATTTGTCTTTTTGTGACTAGATTGTTTCATACCACATAGTGTCCTCGTGGTGCCTCCACATGTGGTGCGTGTCCAAATGTCCTTCCTTTTTGAGGCCGAGCAACATTCCATTGTGTGGACGGACCACATTTTGTCTGTGCATTTATCCATCTGTAAACATCTGGGCCACTTACACCTTTTAGCTATTGTGAATAATGCAGGTGTGAACATGATTGCATATACTTGGGGCACTTTTGGTACTAAAAATGGTGACCATCCCTTATATCACGCTTAGTATGTATCGAGCATTATTCTAACATACATGAGTCCCTTTAAACCTTGTGACAAATCTGAGTGGGAAGCTATCACGATCCGTACTTTACCAATAAGGACAGAAAGGTTTACAAAACCCTCACAGGAGTTAGAGAACGTACTCCAGTGATACTTGAATCCTGGTGGTGGAGCTGGGATTCAAATGCCTGAGTCTGGCTCTGGAGTATAGACCTTCCTCTGTGCTGCCTTTGAATTCACTGTCTTGGGACCTCTGTCACTTCCTGAGCGACTTTGCTCAGTGTGCTCTTCCTGCTGCCACACGTCGTGTCCTGACCTTTGACGGCTGGTTGCTGCTTGCCATTTGCAGCCCAATTTAAATGTCTTTTTTTCAGAAACACCTTAAAAAAAAAAAAAGATCTTATGTATTTATTTGAGAGAGAGAGAGAGAATGAGAATGAGTCGGGGTTGGGGGCAGGGCAGAGGGAGAAGCAGGCTCCCCACTGAACTGGGAGTCTAACCTGACTCGGGACTCCATCCAGGGTCTCTGGGATCATGACCTGAGCTGAAGGCAGATGCTTAACCCACTGAGCCACCCAGGTGCCCCAGAAAGACCTTTTTTGATTCCCCGGGTTAGTTTCTCTTTACCACAGTATCTCTTTCAAATCCATACAAAGCCCCTATTACTCTCTAACTTCTGAGTATTCATTAACTTTTTGTCCACCAGCAGTCTCCCACTAAAATGTAAGCTCCGCGAAAGCGGAGGCCCATGCTAACTTTCTACTGTTAGATCCCCGGTGCTTTGCACTCTGGTTAGCAAATTGTAGGGACTTGATAAAGAGTTGTTAGCCGTAACAGTGAATGAATGCATAAAGGAATAAGCCTGGCCAACTTAGAATTTTACATTAAAAAAATTAAAAGTAAAGCAGATGTTAACATAGGGAAATTCTCTCCATTGAGCCAAGGGTTTACATAAACCCAAGAGCTAAGCAGAATGGCTAAAATGTTCTCTTATTTCTAATGACCACGCACTATTCTGATTACCTTCTAGCTGCGTTTGCCGATTAGATTAGCTATAATGCTGGCATTGTTTCTACTTTATGGAATTGGAAAGGTTATGACAAAGTTCCTTATCCAGCTTCATGAAAGTTAAGTATTTAGTTCCAAGAAACTTGAAGATTGTCTGTAATTTCAGCTGAAGTTTAAATGAGTGAAAGTTTTTCATCTTGCCCTCCAAATCAGGAGTGCAAAAGATACCTGGACAGGAAGCTCTGGTCACTCTGCTGCTAGTCACAGGGTTATCTGTGTCTCAGAGACACTCCTGGATGGAAGGGAAAAAGAAGTCTTCAGAAGCATCTGCCTCTTTTCTGTTGCTCTTTATTGATAAACTCCTGGGGAAGAGATATGCCCATAGAAGAATAAATTTCTGGGGCGCCTGGGTGGTTCAGTTGGTTAAGCAGCCGACTCTTTGTTTTGGCTTGGGTCATGAGCTCATGGGTTGTGGGATCGAGCTCCGCGTCTGGCTATGTGCTCAGCAGGGAGTCAGCTTGAAGATTCTCTTCCTCTGCTTTTCCCCCATTGTGCGCTCTCTCTCTTTTTCAAATAAATAAATCTTTGGGGAAAAAGAAAAAAAGAAAAAAATTCTGTAGCAGAATTAGGAACAAAAATGGTCTAGAATAGGAAAAAAAATACCTAAAATAAGGAAATCATGTGGCAGAAACATTTGATTTTCTGTAAGGTCTTCTGTTCCTATCAGTATCTTTAGAATGTGCTGCCCAAACTAAGCTGACCATTTTCTTTTTCTCATATAAACATGTTTTTCCACCTATAAAATAAAGAAAGTGCTTACTTTGGGTTTCATTAAGATAATAAACACCATTGATGTGCATTGTTGACTGGGAGGTTCTCAGAGATCATGAAGTAGAAACAGAAATATAGCATTTTATGTGTTTTAGCCATTTAAGAACAGCTGTAAATCCAGTATGTGACTAAACCAGCTATGTGGCATGCCAGCTAACTCAGGGAAGTTGAAAATTAGGGTCCCGGTGTATTAGGAATTAAGATTTTGTTTTTGTAACTCAGGGCCAGGAATCCAGTTTGGAGATAGTCAATTGAAATCTGTTTTATGTCACTTCTAGAATCAAATTATTCTACTCAGTGTGCTAAAGAACTGGTGAAGAACATCGCGGCTGTCCATTTGCCTGCTTCATGGACAAGGAGTACATTCCACTGGGAAATCATGTATTCAATTTCCCTCATTAAAGTTGAGTGAATTCCAGTGTCCATACTGATTATAAGCTTTGCAGACTGAACTCCTTCTGGGATAAGAGTGATTCATCTTCATGTGACGAGTTAGAGCCTTGTGTCAGGTGAGGGCTCCATCACTGAGTGACAGATGCAAAACTGA
The DNA here is from genome assembly GCF_902655055.1 of Lutra lutra. Classification (NCBI taxonomy): domain Eukaryota; kingdom Metazoa; phylum Chordata; class Mammalia; order Carnivora; family Mustelidae; genus Lutra; species Lutra lutra. The sequence continues at coordinate 122,219,367 of NC_062280.1, read as the reverse complement.
GTAGATCAGAGGTAAAGCATGTTGGCCACGGGGCAAGGACTCAGGAACATAGATGTTCCAAGGGATAGTACAATTTACTGATTTTTGTTATTGTTTTGTTTCCTCATTCTTGTTTTGGTATCATTTGTGCAAAAAAAATGAAGCAAAGCTCTTTGGTAGTGGGGAAAAATGACTATGCACAAACCAGCAGAATGTGAGACGTGAAAACTCAAGGCCATAGGGGTTTCTGTGGCTCTGGTTATCCACGGTTTGCTGTGGTGCTGTGTCGATATAAAATGTTGGATCTAAGGCCAGGGGTAATACTGTGAGTTGGAAGTGGGTGGAGGGAAAGAGAGGGAAAGATCTTGTTCACAAGCAACAAAAAAGTCTAGAATGTCCTCCTTAATCAAAAGGCAGTTGCCTGCCCCCAAGAAAAGAAGGCAGAAGCCAAGCAAAAGGCAGCTGAGAGAGCCAGCTACCCCTGGCTTGATGCCTCAAGAGGGGTCCCAGCACTGTTGTGACCCTGACTGGCCCCACAGCTCTGTTCCTGTGGCTGGATCCTTCATTCCTCCCTCCTGCAAGCCTAGTGCCATCCCAAGCTTTGGGAATAACCCCAGTCTCCATCCACAGTCCTCCGAGGCCTGGCCTAGTGTCACCAGCCATCTTGTTCATCCCACACTAACTTTGCTCAACTGGTCCCAGCCACTGTGATTTTATTTTATTTTTTAGATTTTATTTATTTATTTGACAGAGAGAGACACACAGAGAGACAGAGACAGAGAGAGACACAGCAAGGTCCTCCTGAAGTGCAGGTGATACTCCTCTCGTCCTTGTGCATTAGCCAGACTGGTGGGCTGGCACATGTAAAGATGTGTCCCTAAGGACGTGTCCCCAAGCAGGATGACCCCCATTAAGCTTGCTATGTTCTCAAGAACCATGAGCTTTCAGTCAGAAAATGGCAAGCTCTCTCCTTTTAATTCATATATTGTTGAAGGGACCATGGGTTCCTTGTCAAGCCACAGTTTTTGGTATTTCTGGTTTTTGTTAAAATACCATGTCCTGTGGCTGAAGGGAATGTGGAATAATGTCGAGGAGGGGCACAATATCATTATCGTTGAACTTAATAATCAGCAAATGGTTTTTTCCACTGGGTAGGCAGTGCCCAACCTACAAGTGGGTTCTGTTCCAAAAGTTCTTTGGAAGTTGGGAGGAATTTTCCCACAGGAAATAGAAATAGGAATCTGACTCCAAGTTCCAGTCCACAAGAGCTGGTTTAATTCACAATCGAGCTGAGCTATAGTTATAGGGGCCATATTTTCTGAACCCCAAATTGAGATTCATGATTTGGCAAGTACGTATGTTCTTACCACAACAAAAGAACAGAGCAGAATACTGAAATTGCATTTGTACTGGGAAATCTAGGAAGTCCTATACTGTAGGACTTCAAACACTGTCCTGTAGATCCCAATGCCATGCATAACTACGCTTCCGCAGGAAAATTCATGGCCGACTCCCATGTGGTACATCAGGATAAGACTCTTCCTGCCACTCTCTGACCCCCATCCCTGGCTTGATGCCTCAGAAGGGGGCCCCAGCACTGTTGTGACCCTGACTGGCCCCACAACTCTGTTCCCATGGCTGGATCCTTCATTCCTCCCTCCTGCAAGCCTAGTGCCACCCCAGCTTCGGGAATAATCCCATTCTCCATCCACAGCCCTCCGAGGCCTGGCCTGGTGTCACCAGCCATCTTGTTCATCCCACACTAACTTTGCCAACTGGTCCCAGCCACTGTGAATTTTGATGGAGCTTCCTGGTCTCATCACTTGGTCCCTGCTCTGCTCCTGTCCTGGAGACTTGACTTGATCTGGGTAACTGTGGCCAGAACTCGGCAGCTGGCTGCCTGCCCTCCTGTACTTCTGCTTGTTCTGGTTATTACGCCACAGCTGACCCAGTCTAGCTTATGTGCTGACACCAAAGACCTTCAGCCTAGGGGCTCAGAGCTCCCAGCCTCTAAACCAAACAGCATCAGGAGAAGACAGACTTTGGAGGCAGACTCATCCTGGTTGAGTTCTAACTTAGCCATTTTCTCACTGTGAGTCTTTCAACAAAGTCATCAAATCCTTCTGAGCCCCAGTTTCCTTGTGCTTGAAACAAGGATGTTAATAACAGCTGCGATACTTGTAATGTTTACCATGTGCCAAATATCACTGTAACTAACACACATAGTTCATCAAAACCTCACAATACCAGTCTGAAGTTAATGCTGTCATTTTCCCATTTTACAAATGAGGAATGGGAGGTCTCTGGCACTTGAGTACTTTGTTTAAGGAAACAATTTAGTAAGTGGTGGAGCTAAGTAAGATTCTAAGCCAGCACAACACAGACCCATGCTGTCAGCCTCCGGAGACACCACTGGAAGCCCAGCACAGTGTTCGGCACATGAGGGCCTCAGTAACCAGTCCTTGCTACTTGCTGTGACTGCTCAGACATGTCTCCATTTCCCGGTAGATGTGCTTGGGAACTAGGTGTTGCCTGATCAAAGGTCATGTTACTAAATCCATAATCCTGCCATCTGTCCCTACAGCCTTCTAACCTCTGCCCCAAGGCTGCAGTCCCAATTGTGTAAGTTGGTTTTGGCCCAGGTTGGTTCATCCATTCCTTTATCCATTTAGGCAGTTATTAAAGACATGACTGTTCCAGAGACTGTGGGCACAACAGCTTGCAAGATGGACGCAGCCTCTGTCCTCTCAGTGTTTATGATTCAGGGGGAAAACCCACCAGATCATCAGTCAGTGAATGTAAAATTACAGTTGGCAAGTGCTCTGAGGTGGGTATAGAGTGCTATAAGCCTATCATGGCATCTGATCTAATTAGAGAATCAGAGAGGAGTTCTTGGAGGAATTGATATTTGCTCAAGAACTGTAGAATGAGTAGGAAGCAGTGGAAGATGAGAGTGAGAACGTTCCTGTCAGTGAGAACATGTGCAAAGGCCCTGTGGCGTAAGGTAGCAGGATGTGTAGAAGGCCAGTGTGGCTACTGTAGAAATTGTATGGCATGAAATGAGTCTGGAGATATAAATAAGGGCCAGACCATCCAAGGCCTTGGAAGTCACAGTGGGATTTTATCTTTATACCAAGAACACCAGGGAGCTATTGAAGGGTTTTCAACAGAGATAGGATTGGGTTGGGGATGGCATGATGCCAGATACTCTTAGAAAACTTTACTCTGGCATCATGATGCAGAACGAATTGGAAAAGTCAGAGAAGGAGAGTAGAAGAGGGTTCTGGTCTGGACATTTCCACTTGAAAGATGCTTGTTGAACTTTCTTTTCCAACCTGGTTGCTCATTGCCCTCAGAGGGTCTTTCTAGAAGGTTTAGCTAGAATCCTGACTTGAGACTTAAAATGTGCAGATGTCTAATAATTCTGATTTGGAACAGGGGAGTACTGAGGGCTTGAGTGAGAGGCCTTTCCTACCAGGTATGATGTGCAGCACTTTCCTGGTTCCTGCTTCTGTCCCTTAGTTGATGATGGTGATTCTTGGGCATAGCCATGTGCATTTTTCACTAGGTCAGAAAGTCAGGCTCTATCCCCAGCTAGCATCTCTCTAAAGATGCTACGACTCTCAAATTCACGTCTGACAATGTTTCTTGCTTTAGGATTGATTTGTGAACACCGATGTCTCAGAAAAGAAATGACACCAGAAATGAGAAGTAATTTCATGTTAAAATATGCAAGAACACCAAACTGCAGGAGAACGTTGAGAATTCTGAAAAATCGCGCTTCTTAGTTTCCTTTAGATTGGCAAGAGGCCAATCTAAATCTCAAACCCTTTTAACCCCAAAGTTCATCTTTGCCTTATGACCATCTGTCTCCTTTAGCTCTGTATGTCAGAACAGAAATACCTAGAAAAAGATTTTTAAAACATACTCCAAAAGTTTTACTGCTCTAAACAGACCACTAGGGACAACACAACAGATGGGATAGTCTCCCGCTATGGAATGAATGGCCTGTGAAGAGATTAAGCAGGTACCAAGGACTTATCAGAAATTAAAACAAAGCATTGGACACGCTGTTTGATTCCGATCACTTGCCACCATCACATGCCTCATTGTTTCAAAATGAATAAAATGCTCAAAAGGCACATTCTCACCCAATAAATACAGAATGGGGTAGGAAGGAAATATTGGAATCATTGTGCACATTTGCAGTTGGGAATTTGAGCCCAGCCAGACCCTGGAATCCATTAGTTTTGACAGGCCATATATCATTGCAGAAGCTAATTTCCCCTTAAATTTGCAATTAGGCCTGGGATTTGGCCCTCGACCCTGATGTCATAGAATATCAATTATACAGCTTGGCATACCGTGTACCTTACCCTGTAACAAGCAGAGTCATCTTCTTCTGGGTTTTGTAGAGTTCAGAGTCCAACACACTGGCTAATTTTGTGCTTTTCCATCTCCCATGGGTTATTCCTATTGTTTCCTCTGCTTAAGGTTTATCTCCCTCCAAAGATGAAACCAGCCTCTTTGAGGCTTGGAAACCCAACTCTGATGTGCCTCTTTTCCTCTATCCTCATCTCCTCGAGGCACTGGTGGTGCCTCCTAACAAGTTCTCAAACTTCCTTCTGTCATCCCAAGGGTTCTGTCAGTTTCCGGGACCTAAAGGAGGAAAAGTTCTTTGTGAATGCAAGTATGTCTTGTTTTATTCATTCATTCCAGCATTTGTTTTCTGCCTATCATATTCTAGGTGCTGTGGATAGAAGGAGGAGTCTCCAAGAATTCCATTTTGTCCTTGTCATTTTCTTTCAAGTAACTCTATCCAAGACACACAGTAGGGACCAGTACGCTTTTTTCCTAACAAAGCAAAGGGATGCGTTCCTTGTTTGAGTTCACTAATCGTTTAGAAAGGCCTTCTCTTGTTTTATTTTATTCATTTTGCTCCCACTTCTTCCTCACTCCACTCTCATTAACCCTTCTCCCCCACCCCACCCCAACCCTTAAGTCCCTGCTCCTATACGTTTGGCACATATCGTTGGATCTATACAGATCTTCATAGAGTACAGAGCATGGTTATGTGAATGTAGGCTTTGAAATTTATAGCGATAGCAATAGTAATAGTGTGCTATGGGATTCATCCTGTTTCTTAATTTTTAACAAATGGCAGACTGTGTTTTAAAGACCAGCAGATGGGGGTGCCTGCCTGGTTCTGTTGGTAAAGCGTGCAACTTTTCATCTCAGGGTTGTGAGTTCGAGCCCCATGTTGGGTAGAGAGATTACTTTTAAAAAATAGAAAATTTTAAGAAATAAATAAGGACCAGGGGATATTTGTGATGGTACTTCTGGCTGATTCCTTCATTTGCTTCCATCTTCTATCAGGGGAAGCCACTGTTTTTCTCATCCATTACCCAAGTTAAGCCCTAGGCTGCCTTCCACTCTCCCTACCTACGGAGACTGCTGCAATCATTCACCCGAGTCTCGTTCCTTCTGCTGTGCTCTCTGGGAGTCTTTTAAAAGTGGATTTTGGGGTCCTAAGTCATATGCTCACCTAATTTCCCTGAGTTCTGCTGCCACATTGCCCTCGGATGGCTGCACCATTTCCACTCACAGCAGCCCTTCACTCTCTTCGTATTATCAACTTGGTACTTAGAATCATAGTAATAATAATGCCTACTGCCACTTATTGAACATCGGCTATCTGCCAAGCACGTTGCTAGTTGCTTCATGTGCAGAATCCAAAATACTTATATCTTTGCAAGGTGTGTACCAACATCTTGATGATAGGTGAGGATAGCAGATTCAGAAAGGGTACATTCTTCATCCAGGGGCACACAGCTCTCCTGTGACAGAGGCACGATCTGAGCTGACATCAGTCACTGGTACTGAGCTCAGTGTGACTTGAAATGTATGTACTACTGAATGTGCTACGTTCGTTTTATTAAAATCATACAACTAACTGTGACAGGGAGGGTGACATTGGCCGAGAACTCTCCTCGAGGTGAGTGAGTAGAGCTCTGCAGTTTTGCCCATCGTAGAGGGGTGGTCAGAGAGACCCAGAAACCCTTATATGCAACTGGACCTGAGCTAAAATTGAGATCTTCGCATCATTCCCACATAAATAAAACGACAACAAAACCCAAACACTCCTAAGTAATCTCAGTAGGGAAGGGTTGTCTTTCTAGAGACCTCTTTAATCCATTGGAATAGTATTTTTGTGCAGTTTTTCCTCAGGACTTTAGGGTATAAATCTAAATGGTTAATATTTGGAATAGCCCAAGATTTCCAAGGCAGGCCAGGAATTACAGCTTCAGATTGAGGGTGAAAAATTATGTGTTCAATAAAAACTTCTATTGTTGCAAAGATGAATGTGGCACTCTCCAGCCTCGAGGTGCTTACAGCCTAGGGAGAGAAAGGCATCAATAAATAATCTGGGAACCGAGTAGGTCCTGCACCAGCAAATGGAGAGCTCCCAGGAAAATAGAGTAGAAGACACAGATGCCCAGTGACAAATGCAGGAAACATCAGCTCCTGGCATCCAAAGGGTGCCTTGCGCTACCCACCACCCCCCCTGCCCCAGACAGCCTCAGCTCTGCCTCCTCAGGAAGTGTGAGAAAATGGAGACCTGCAAATCACAAACAAGTCAGTGGGGTCAAAGGAGGGTGGGTCTGGCTTGGGCCAGAGGGCACCAGGTCATTCAGGGAGTGACGGGGGACCCCAACCTCAGAGAGACAATGTTGACCTCCCTCTGCTTGCAGGTGGTTGAAGTTTTATTGGATTTCCCTAAATTTCTGAGCTGTCCTCCTTCATCATTGGTGTAGAGAGTGATATTCCAGGTGTCAGGGGAGCTCATTTTGTAATATTAATCAGAGTGGATTAAAACTCTGCTTTCTTCTGATCTGTCCTGCAAGGATTGCTTGGGAAATCAAAGGGAGTCACTTTTCAGACACAAGCCTGCTCTTACCGGTTTGAAAAATACCATGTTTAGCCAAATGGTGATAAGAATGATTCCACCTGCTACTTTAGAATTACAAGGTTTAACTGCTCATTTCCTGGCTGCTCCATCCCTTGTCACCGGGCACAGACAATCGCCATCTAGAGACCAGGGCCTTTTCTGACATTTTCCTCAAAGCAGGGTGGGAGTCCAGTTACGTGTTCCATGGATTTCCGCGACATCCCTTTATCTGTGTGGTTTGCGACAGCCCACTGCGCCATGCCCAGCACCTGGGTTACCTGCTTTAAAAATGAAGGTTCGGCTTAACGAACATTTTCCTCCTGTGCCTCTTGCTCTTTAGGAAGAGAGAGGGGGGCAGAGAGAGAGCACCGTGACTGAAATTGCAATGAGTTCCCAAACCTGTTCCTAATTATCTCCTGTAACTTAGCAACGTACTGGCTGAGAAGAGAAAGGAGCGGAATGATTCAAATTCGTTGGGAAGGTGTGGGTGGAAGCAGGGGACTCGGGCACCCTGGCGCTCCGGGTACAATGTGAGGAGGCATTTGCTAGGTGGGGACGGGTATGTGCCTGCGGCTCAGCTTCTGTAGAGGAGCAAGGGACAGAGGAGGAGCCGAGCCCATGAGAGGTGGAGAAGCTGCTTGCATGGCTACTTCAAGACTGGTAGAATGCCCAGAAGGGGAACGTGGATCCCTTACTATTCCCTTCCAACTGTGCACCGTCGTGGGCTGGCCAACAACTGATTCCAGGACACTAAGCAATTTCTGCAGCTTGCCTCCCAGCCCACTGAGCACAGCGTGGACTCCCTTTCAAAATGTCAGGGTCCTTGTACTGTCTTGTATCTCTTATGGGAAGAAATGCGCTACACTTCTTTAGTGGCAGGTGAATTTCAGTTGACCACTCAGGGCCTGTCGGTGGAACCTCCAGTGAGGACAGGAAGCTCAAGGGCATGCTCATTGGATTTGCAGAGAGCACAAAATGGGAAAGATGGCCAGTCAGATAGTTGCTGGAGCCGGGTTTTGAATGGTCTTGAATACAGACCTAAAATCAAGGAGACATGTCATAGCTGCTTATTTCCATTTGAGAATTCAAGGATAGGTCAGAGGAAGTCTACCTTGACAACAATTTATGAGAAAAAGATTTGAGCATTTTGCTGAGTCACAAGCTAAATATAAAACCTGAAAATGATAAGGGTGATAAACACCTAGTTCAATTTCATGTGTCCCCTGAGAAGCGCAGGATTCAGGTCAAGGGAATCAGTTGTTTCGTTTTTTGCACTGACCCCGGCGACCTAACTGTGGAGTGTGTGATCTGGCTCCGGGTCTGCTCTTTTAATAAGCAACACCGATTGACTTGAGACTGTCCAAGGGAAGAGGGTGGAGTCTGGAAGCCCTCTCACATGCGGAAGCTGCAGAAATTGGGGGGGTGTTTTGCCCAAAATGGGGAGCCTGACGGACCCTAGCTTCAAGAGGGAGAATCTGTCATCGGCAGGAATGTGCCTTTTACAGATGTTGAATTTGCCCCTACCTGCCTTCTCCTTCACTTTCATGTGACCTGGCTCCCTTGGCAGGGAGGGCTTCCCTCCTACCCGCTGCGGGATGTGCCAAGCAGCTCCCAGTGAGCTGCTTACTGAGTGTGAGCGCTGCTGCCACTAGCCTTTCTGTGGGACTGGAGCCTTCCTGGTCCTGCCCAGGTAAGGAGCACAGTGCCATTTAGGGCCCAAAGCGTCCCTAGCTCTTGGGGTTACTGAGTCCCAGGGAGCTGTTAATATTCCATAGTGTCTTTTTTTTTTTAAAGATT